>NC_079506.1:69201034-69517109 GCF_030052815.1 Hevea brasiliensis | reverse complement strand
GTTATGCATTACAGAGGGGTAAGGTGTGACAATGGGACCTTTTGTGAATCTATGGATAAGGAATTTTTTTTTTTGTTTGCTATAATTATGGGGTTGTTGCGATGGGTTGTAGTTTGTTTTCTTCAATTCAATAATCAATGAACTGAACTGAAATCGATCGGTTTGGTTTGATTTGATTATTTCACTATAATTGGTTTGGTTTGGTTCTCATTTTTCTTAAATTTTGATTTTTGATATTTTAGGATTGGTTCAATTTGGAACCGAATTGATCGATTGCACACTCCTAAAAGATTCTCACTTGATAAAGTAATACCTAATCATCTTTTTCGAGACTTTGAAATGTGAGAGGGCCTGGGAACATGTGATAGTTTAGTCTATGTGGTTTTGATTTAATTCGATTTTTTATAAGAACTAGAACCAAAACCAAACTTCAGCGCATCCTTAACTCATACTGGGAGGCTAGGAGGCAAATGGTTAATCTCAATAAGTCCTTTCTCTTTTTTAGCAAGAACATGCCTTCGACACTTTGTCCCCAAATCTCTTTAGCCCTACAAATGCCAAATATTGGAGGTTAAGAAAAATTCCTTGGTCTTCATACTCTTGTTTCTAGATCCAAAATGAATACTTTTGTAGCTATTGTTAAAAAATTAAGAACAAGCTAGTAGATTGGAGAGAACAATTATTATCCCAGGGGGGAAGAAAATTCTCATAAAGGCTATAATAACAGCCATTCCCGTGTTTGCATTGGTGTGGTTTAGACTTCCCTTATCATTATGTAATCAAATTAATGCCATGGTTTCAAATTTTTTGTGGGGGCAAAAAGAGGAAGAAAGGAAGCATCATTAAGAGGCTTAGGATAAAATGTGCATAAGGAAATTTGAAGGAGGCATAGACTTTAGAGATTTAGAATCCTTCAATTGGGCTCTTTTGGCTAAATGGGGAAGGAGGATTGTTTCAAACCCCAATTCACTACTATCCAGGGCTCAAAGGGAAGATATCTTTTTCACACATCCTTTTTTCAAGCAACGGGGCACCATAATGCTTTTTGGAGATAGCAAAGTCTTATATGGGGATGAGAGGTGCTCAGCTAAAGAATTTGGTGGCAAACAAGTAATGGTTGATCCGTTCTTTGTAAGGAAGATAAATAGATCCCACGATCCTTTCCTCACGAGCCAAGAGTTGAGGAGGATGCTAGCCCTTCCATTAATTGGGTCCATCAACTTAAGGATAATGATAGGCACAACTAGGACATTTGGAAGCTTAAAAGAGTTTTTATGGATGAGGAAATATGCAACATTTACCCTAACTATACAAGAGGTAGGTTGGCTTGGCACTTCTCTAAGGACGGTTCATTCACGGTTAAATCAGGTTATCCTATTACTCTAAACTTATGGTCCAATCAAGGTTAGAGCTCTTAAGCAGGCCCCAGGTCAAATTCTCACACTATAAGAAATTATCAAAATAGAAATTGAATTTAGAAAATTTCAAATGGATTTTGAAACAGAAATTGAGTAGGATGGGTTAAACTTATTTGAAACTGATTTCCAGTAGATTTGAAATCGAAATTAGAAATGGAAACTCATCCGTTTATAAAATATGCACCCTTAATTAGAAACTAATTATTGTCATTTGCAAAATTTAAGGTAGTGTTGTGAAATGTGAAGGATATATTAGAAATCAAATTTTTTTTTAAGTTTCTAATTACTTAAATTAGAAATCGATTGTAGTCAGTTTCAAAAATTAAGGTAGCATTGTGAAATGTGAAGGACATATTAGAAACCAATCCTTTTCGGTTTCTAATTACTAAATTAGAAATTGATTTCTGTCAGTTTCAAAAGTAAGGTAGTGTTGTGAAATATGAAAGGTATATTAGAAACCAATTCTTATTGATTTCTAATCACTTAAATTAGAAACCGATTATAGTCGATTTCAAAAATTAAGATAGTGCTATGAAATGTGAAGGGCATAGTAGAAAACAATATTTTTCTATTTCTAATTCCATTAATTAGAAATCGATTTCGATCGATTACAAAATTTAAGGTAGGGTTATGGAATAAGGACATATTAGAAATCAATATTATTGGTTTATAATTCATTTAATTAGAAACCTATTGTTTTCATTTCAAAAATTGATGTAATGTTGTGAAATGTGAAAGGCATATTAGAAACTGATTTTTTCAATTTTAATTCCTTTAGTTAGGGTTTCTAATTCTTAAACTAATTCATTCTCAGTGATTCATTCTTAAGATATTCTTAATATGGCATCTCTTTAACAGTGCCCATTCCACTCCTTAAGCAAAATTCACTCCACTTGAACCGTGAAATTGAGCTACACTTTCATTCAAGAAGAAACGCAATTCACATCCCTCGTTTCACCAACACACTCGGTTTCATAGTCATATTCATCTCAGGTCCCTTATCCACTATAACCTAGGTTTATCGTCCAAAATTCTCCCTTAAAAGACCCACGAAAAGAAACTCCCCACGACACCTCCTTCGACGCATCTCACGAGACCTAGCATTCCTCTCTTTGATTGACTAATCCACCCCAAATCCATTTCATCTAATTAATGCCACTCATCTCCAAGCCAAGCACTATATCACCATCACAGAAATCAACCTCCAAGCTAAGCACTAGATGTAACGCTCTCACTTTAGGTAGTCCGCACATTCTACTATTCTGGTGACTAAAGTCTAGCAGAATGTTTGGAACTATATTTAAATTAAAGTGAGGAGCCATAAATAACCTAAATAATGACTAAGAAAAATTAAGAAGAAATTAAAGAAAAGAAATGCAAAAGGTTTAAATGAGCCGAGGCTTCGGCGATGGTTAACCCTAACGAGAAGCGACTGTGAAGGCAGTTGCTAACCCCACACCCATGGGGAACCCTGTGAAATAATTATTTGAGATGTAATTAAAGGAATTTATGAGATTTAAATGATAATAAAATTCCAAGAAAATACAAGAAAATTCATGTCAATTGATACAGACAATTATAACTCGGTGAACACAATGAAGGGCATTTTGGTCATTTCACTCTTAGAGATGATTGTTGACCAACATGTCAATTTAATTAAGTGAGAATTATGTAATAAAATATGAAGAAATATTGATAAAAATTTAATTAGAAATAAGTAAAAGAAAGAAGAAAAGAAAATAAAACAAATTAAAATTCTAATTAATGACATGTGTATGATGTCATGGTGATGCAATTAAAAAAATCCTTAGCCAATCAAAATTTGACAAACATATATAAAAGATATAAAAGAAATTAACTAAAACCAAATTAAGTCATCTTCTACCTTTCTCCATAGTTGGCCGAACACCATTTCAAGAGCTCTCCTTTAATCCTCTTCTTTCTCTCTTGAAATTCCATGTAATCACACCATAAAATCCCTAGATCACTTCACAAAAACTTGATTTTGCACCTTGGAGAAGTGTTTGGCAGCCAAGAAAGTGGGAGAAATTGAAGTTTAGGCAAGGTCAAAGTTGAGGCAAGAGAGGTTAGTGCAAATATTCACTCCCTTCACTCTTTACTCTTTGTTAGGAAGATGATTTGAGCTAGAAATTATTGAAAAATGGAATAAAATATGTATGTAGGATCATGCATGAATTTCGATAGCCATGAGTAAGGGGAGTGTTTGATGATTTTATTTGAATTAAAATTGCCTAGTGATGGTCTTTGATAAGTTTGATAAGTATATATATGGATTAGAACTTCAATTTTCATGTGTGGTATGAAATTGAGACATTGGAAGTTAGGGTTTTGAATCAAAATTGGGGGTTTGTTAAATTGTTATTGAATTGGTGTTATTAAGATCAATTAATGACCATTTGATGTGGTTTGCCTTTAAAATGGACTTAGTTGTGGAATTGAAATGCTCAAAGGAGAAGTGCTCCTTGGGCTGGAAATTCTGGACTTGGAGTCTAGTAGGTTTGGGCAGTTATAAGTAGAGATATATAGCTTCAATTGGTGTAAGAATAGTTGGAGGTGAAACTAGGGACATAATGCTACATTTTTTATGAAGAGACTCTGCCCAGAAACCCAACACAAAGTGACCTAAAATTGGCTTAAACCTGGTAACCATATGCTAGACCTGGAAAAATGACCATATGAACAGTAAATGTTCAAATGGCCATAAATTACTCTTGGAAGGTCAGAATGACCTAATTCTTAAACCATTGGAAATGTTAGACATAGTAGAACATTTTTTATGGGGAACATAAATCCTAATTCTAACCTTAACCTAGTCAAATTGCTAACCAAATTTAACTCAACAAAACTGCCTAGAAAATCCTAGACATTAACCAATCCGGCCAGTTGTGGTAAAAATGCCATAACTTAGGCTACAAAACTCCAAATGGAGTGATTCAAAAAAGAAATTAAAGTTAAGACCTTAAGGAACAACTTTGATGAAGAGAGGTTGGCAAACTTTCCATTGTAGATTAGCCTAATATAACAATGAACTTAGGTTATAAAAACTGAAATTTTTGAAATGCTCCTAGGAGGACTTGAATTGTGGTTGGCAATCAATGCCAACAACTTTATAAACCAAAATGTGGTATGAACATGAATTTGGAACTTGTGTTCCTATTATTTATGGAATAATCAAAATTTAGTATGAATAGTATTATAAATAGTAACTACAATGACACAAAATGCAAAGGACCAATACCTAAGATGCTAATATGCCCATGTATGCCTAGTTATGATTGGTTTGGATAGGTTGGCATGCCAATAGGGTTCTGACTTGCAGTACTGCTTATGGCTTTATGCCATTTTGTGATTTATGGCTCTTATTGCCATTTTGTGATTTATGGCTTTTAGTCATTTAGTTACTCTTGGTACATGAGGCTTTATGCCCGATTGATACTATGACCCTTTAGCCATTATGTTGCACACCTGGTAGACACTATGTGACCGATGGTGTGATGGCCTGAGGTACTTGATACCCAGTATCAATTTACCCGTTTATCCAGTCCAGTCAACTTGTATCGGTTACTTGGGCATTTAAGTAAGTCCTAAAAATTTACTAATCAATGATGAATATAAAAACCATTAAATTAAATATATTACATATAGTTATCAAAAATACATTATGTGTGGAAAAATAGTATAATTTCTTTACTTTTATTTATTTAGTTTATTTTTATATTATATTTACACCACTAAGAATTATGCTTAGCGCACAGCTTTTTGCCACGCGTAGGTATTGGAGACCAGAAGAAAGAGCCTAATAGACCTTAGACTGAGATTTTGAGAGTCCAGATCTGCATTTGAGTTCAGTGTCACCATCCTCTGTAGTGCATTTTGATAGGATCCGCTAGGATTTATTAGTGATTTTGTATTTTGTATCTAGACATTAATTTTGTCATGTAAATTATGAATTCATGTAATTATTTGTAAATTATGTAAATTAATGAAATTTGAGTATTTCATTTGTGAAATTGAGTATGAATGATATTATGGATTTGGATTGAGAATGGAGATCAAATGATTGTTTGAAAAATATGAGATGATGTTTGAGATTGTGAAAATTTTATATGTTTGAAATTATTGTTGAGATTTTAAACAGATGGAAAATTGTCAAATTGTTAATAAATTAGAGAAAACTCCATCGGTTTCTCTGATTAAATGAGTGAATTTAAATTAACAAAATTTAATTTAATTACCAGGAAATATAATAAGATAAAATAAGGTGCTCTGGCACCAAGTGTGACATGCCTTACTTGGCTATACTGTAGATGGGTAAGGGGTGTTACACTAGATGACTGATGCCTCTAGACTCACTCTATTCTTATTAACGGCTTCAAGACATACGAGTCTATCAGACATTAATCTCCACTGTTAATCATATTTCAATGAGTTCGAGTAAAAGGCTATTACTATTATGCATTTTAATCATTGAAATTGAAAACCCCTAGTTTACATTGTTATTGTTATGTCCCTAATTTAGATTGCATCTTGTCCCTTTCTACCAGCAGCTTCACATGCCAATATGGAGGACTCCTTCTTTGGGTGATAAACTGGGAACCTGACATTAGTTCCTATCTTCAAATTTTCAATAGTTTTCCATTTTCATTATTTCTATAGTTTCATGGAGTTGAAAATGTGCTCATCATTATTCCTATTCTCATCTTCACTTTTAGTAGGTTTTGGTAAGAGCCTCCTCCATGCTATGAGTTATTAATTTCAATTGTTAATTTTTAGGATAAATTTCAACAACTATCCCTGAAATTATATAGTTATAACACTACAATTCTTTAACTTTAAAATGTAATATAAAACCCCCTAACCTTTCAAATTTTGCACAATAAAATCCCTCTGACTTTCAATTACTGATTTTTTAGTTAGAAACTAATGTGAATAGCTTCCGCATAGCGCTTAGTTAACATTTCTCTCTCCTCTCTTATGCAAAGTATAAAATTATTCTCTTTACATATGAAAAATTATTTTGTCTATAGAGAGAAAAATGATTCAATTTACACTTGACTTGAGAGAGAAAAGAGAAATACTGACTAAGCTCCATACTGGAACTGTCTAAGTCAACGTCTAATTAAAAAACTGGTAATTGGAGATTAGAGAAATTTTACTATGCAAAATTTGAAAGTTGATGGGGTTTTATCTTACATTTTTAAGTTGAGAGACTATAATGTTACAACTTGATAAGTTCATGAACAGTTGTCAAAATTTATCCTTAATTTTAACCAGTCTATATGTTTATCTTTAAGATATTTGTTTCCTGGTTATTTAAAACTCTTTTTGCTAAGATTAATTTCATAGGCTGGTCATATGAAATTCAATCTTGGGTAGTTGTGTTTGGATATGAGCTTTGGTAGAGGAGCCATTTGATGTGTTAATTTGGGTATCACCTCAGTAGAGGCTTATTAGAATTGGTATCCTATCATTTTTCCTTCTATAAAATGTAAATAAATGCACATGTCTTGTATACTTTTATCATAATTAAGGTCACAAAACTATGGTTAATTAACATGGCAAATTTTATTCCATTATTAAGAATAGGCATACAGGCAATTTGTTTAATTAATCATGTCTTTTGCCTTTTGTGTTTCTTTTTAATTTGGCTCCGTGTGTTTCCTTTAGATTTTACAGTCGGTTAATGTTTGTTTTCTTAAACAATTTGACTAAAGTAAGTAATACCAAGTCTTTTAGGATCAGTTGATATTGGTACATGAATGATGGTTTAAGATTCAATACCATATGTTCAAAAATGCTAAGGTAAGTCTTCAATTTGTTTATATTGTTCCTCTTGTTTCCTTTTCTATGGAGATTTTCTGGTTTATTGATTTGAATTTGTTACTTGAGCTAGTGAGGAGGGTACCATCGCTATTGAGACTCCAGTTCAGCCTTTTGATAAGGCCATGGACTAAGACTCTTGGTGAGTGGGTTGGAGTGAGTATTGGTCCATTGTGATTTTCTATCTTGAAATCATTTCAAGTATTCTAAATTAAAATTTTCACTGAGTATTATTTTAATTTTATGCATTGAATCTAATATTTTTTCTCATAGTAAAACTTAATGGCTAATTAAAATCTTAAGAAATTTGTTGATTAGTTTGCTTATTAAACATTTAGTTTTAAGATTTAGTAATATAAGCACAATATGAGCAAATATATTATAGATGCTGAAGTAAAGATAATTTTTTGTTCAGTCTTTTGGTCTTATATTTTAAAGATATGAACGGTTTGAAAGATATCAGAAAGAAGATAAGCCTACTCCAGAAAATGCTCAGATGAATCGGAGGTTCTTCATTTACTTGGTAAATGATTCTTTTTGGGATTTGTTGTGTATTAGCTTTTAGAGAACTTTTCTTGTAATGGGTAGCGAAAATCATTTATATTTCCTTGAATGCCTGTTAGGTATTTGTATTTATGCCAGAGCTCCATAGGAGGTGGTCTTTCAACAAATAACAATTTTAGTTTTTATTTGGGTGATTTACCTCACTATCTCACTGTGTGAATTAATTCAAAGGATTGGGCTGATGGGCAACCCATAACAAATGAAAAGTTCATGGAATTTTTGGCCCTCAAAGTAAATGGAATGAAAAACCTTCTGTGGGTTGTGGTTCTTCAATTTTAACACTAAGATTCAATACAGATTCTTAGTTCTTACACACTAATTTATTTTCCTCAATTTATTCTACAATAAGCTATTGCTTTGCAATTTCATAGAAATGAAATGTAATAAGCTGTTATTAATATTTGCTGATTACAAAATTGTATTAATATTTGTTGATTTCAAATTTGTTTACTACCTTTCATAATGACCTCAATTGCACTATAACATATTAGATTTTCGGTGTGAAATTACCTATACATTCTTATAGTGTTTAATTTTTTTAAAACCAATTTATCCATTTTCTTGTAAAAGCCCACAGTTGATATAATTTTTTCCCCTTCTCTATTCATAACTAGGTACTTATCAAGAACATTGAAACAAATGTATAGAAGAAGGGCCAAGGCCCTTGGATCCTTTTGGTCTCCAACAAATATGTAAAGTTCAATCAACAGTTCATTGAAGTTTGAATTAATTTGACGATTGAAGGAAATGAGAAAGTAGCAGCATCCTCCAATTATCTATATGAATTGTAGCAACTACTAACACTTAAGATAAGCCCAACTAAAAATACTAAAATACACTTCAGCCCCAGTGAAATGTAGTTCACATGTTATTTTTGATAATATTTAGATAAGTTAAAAAAGTCACCATTTTAAAAAAAAAATTCTTAATTAATATAATTAATTTTCATTTCTAGATCAATTAGTATTGCAAACTAATTAATTAAAGGTTACATGTGGATTAATGCTTTCGCGGACTGCTTATTCACTAGAATTTACAGTTGAAATTCTTTAGATTGTAACACACTTAAGCATCAGAATTGATAGGTCCTTTGGGTTATGTGTGTCTTTTCATATTATGCATTGTAACGCCCTCAGTTTAGGTAGTTCGTACATTCTACTGCTTCGATGATTAACGTCTGTCCGAACAGTTAGGATGTCTGGAACTACACTTAACTAAGGTGAGGAGCCATAAACAAACTAAATAAAGGTTAAGTAAAATTTAGGAGAAATCAAAGAAATGAAATGTAAATAGGTTAAATGAGCCGGAGGTTACGACGATGGGTAACCCTAATGGGAAGCGACTGTGAAGACAGTTGCCAACCCCAGACTCATGGGAAACCCTATGAAATAATTATTTGGGATTTAATTGAAAGATTCATGAGGTTTCGATGACAATAAAAATGTCAAAGGAATGCAAGGAAATAAAGCCAATCGGTAAAAACAATTACAACTCAATGAACACAACAAAGGGCATTTTTGTCATTTCACCCTCAGAGTTGATTTTTGACCAACATGTCAATTTAATTAAGTGAGATTTATGTAATTAAATATGAAGAAATATTGATAAAAAAATTAATTAGAAATGAGTAGAGAAAAAGAAGAAAAGAAAATAAAAGAAATGAAATTTAAATAATAATTATGACATAAGCATGACATAAAGATGACCTAATTAAAATTATTAACAATTACTATTAAACAAACAATTATAAATAAGAGATAAAAATTAATAAATGGAGAAAGCTTATCTTCTTCCTCATATCCATGATGGCCGAACCATGTGTGCTCTCTTCCTCCTCCATTTTCTTTCTTTTCCAAGCTTAATTCCCTTGATAAACTTCCATAAAAACCCTAGTCCCCAAAATAAAAACTTAATTTTAGACCTTGCCTAAGAGATTAGAAACAAAAGGGAGAGGAGAAAGTGAAGTTGGTAAGCTTGAGAATTTCATCAATTGAGGTTAGTGCCTAACTCTTGCTTTCTTCCTTCTTTAAATCTTAAAACTAAGTTGAATCAATGTGGAATTTCATGAGAAATGATATAATTGATGCAATAATGAAAGGTTGGATTTTCGATCAACCTAGATATTATAAAGTTTTAGTGAGTTTGATGGAATTTAATATATCTACTAATGCCAAATGATGTGTATGCTTGAGTTAAAATGGAAGATTTCATGAATTGTTAAATGTATAAATGAGTTGAAGTTATCATTACGACTTATGTTTCCATTGTAAATAGAATAATAAATGGCACATGAGGGGGAATAATGTGAATTATAAATACTTAGTATGCAAAACACCTTTTGAATTGTGAATTCACATAAATGTGTGAATAAGACACTTGTTCCCATCATGAGAGAAAGGAAACAAAATATTTTGAATACAAATGGTACCCCACTTAAATGACTTATTGAACACCTAAATCATGTGAATAGGTAGTTGGGGTTTGTATTCCCATCATAAATAGAACTTATGATACATTGCCAACATAACTTAAAATATGAATTGTAATCACCATAAATGAATTGTTGAATGCGTAAATGATGTGAAAAATGTCATTTGGGACTTATTTTCCCATTATGAGTAAAAATGAGAATGTTTAAACCTGAATGACATGTAAAATGGTATGACAAATTAGATAAGAAATTGTAGATGTTAAATATATGATGTGATTGGTAAATTGTGATTCATATGAATGAACTCTATGAATTCATGCATTATGTGAAAATGAAATTGGATGTTGTGTTCCCACTAGGAATAGAATTAAAATGCTAGAAAATATAAATAGAAAATATAATGAAATAATAGAATATATGAACACTTAATGGTACTAATGTGCCCATGTATTGCCTAGACATATGTGTCAGATTGGATAGATTGGCATGCCAATAGGGGATTGATTTAGCAGTACTGTGTAAGGCTTTATGCTCGCATTTATGACTTATATGCCTCATTATGTGTTACCATGGCTTCTTAGCCATATTGATTGCATACGTGGTTGACGTTATGTGTCCCATGGCATGACGGCCCAAGGCACCACGGTGTCCAGTATCAGCTATATTGATTGCATACGTGGTTGACGTTATGCATCCCATGGTATGACAGCTCAAGGCACCATGGTGTCCAGTGCCAGAGACCCGTGTATCCAGTCCAATCAGCCTATCATAGGTTACTTGGGCAGTGAAATAAGTTAAGAATATTAGAAATTAAATAAATGAGGGAGAAAGATCTAAAATGAACTAGATTGGTTCTAAAAAAATTTATTTATTATGAAATGATCCAAAATATATAGAAAATGTTAAGTAAAGCAATAAAAAGGCTAGAAAAATAAGTATAATTTAAATAATTATTACAAACGCATCTTTTATAATAATATGAACATAAATTCAATATTTTTATTAATTATGTATATTGTATATTATTATTGTAAACTTATGAAATAAGCGTTTTCAAAGAACAATAAAAAAAATGACAAAAGATATTTAATATTAAAAATTTCGTATGAAATCAACACAATTCTTGATTACACAAATTATGTTCTATTTTTATCTTTATTGTATATATTATTTTCTTGTTATGTTATTGCACTACTAAGCAGAAATGCTTAGCGCGATGGATTGTTTCCTCGCGTAGGTACTGAAGATAAAGCCCAGTAGACATTAGACTGGGATTTTGGAGTCCGAATTTGCAGAAGTTTCCAGGGTGTCACCTTCTCAGCAATGCATATAGATAGGGCCTATATAGGTCATATTAATGTATTTTGTATATTATAAATATTTATTATATTGTAATATAAATTATGAATTTATGTAATTAATTGTAAATCATGTGAATTAATAAAATTTGAGAATTTCTATATATGAATTGAGCATTAATGGATATGTATGGAAATGAATATGGAATTGAAATGCATAAATGATATTTAAAATGATGAGATGGTTATGATAAATATGGATGAGATTATTATTGGAAAAATATTGTTGAAATTTTTAAACAGGTAAACAGTGAAACACGCCAAACGGTAATAAAATAGGGAAAATTTTATCAGTTTCTCCTTTGAATATAATTTATTTTAAAATATAACGAGTTAAAAATTATTAAAGGAATAAAATAAGATAAGATAAGGTGCTATAGCACAGAGTATGACAATTTTTGCTTGGCTACTCTGTAGACCGGGTAAGGGGTGTTACATGCATTTAGTTGATTGAGAGACACATTGTGTGTGAAAATAAAGTTGCTTTCCTAATAAAATTACAGCTACAACTATATAATTTAGATTCTATGATCTAAAATTACTTATGCAGATAGTGACCTTAAACTAGTAAACTCATCAAATGTCTATTAATATTAATAGTAGACATATTGTAATTAAATCCATACAAAAGAATTTTCTCATTAAGTGTGTTACAAGGATAGTCTTTTCTTTTCTTTACTTTTTTTTTTCTTTTTGTATTTTATATTTTATCTGATCAAAATATTACATATTGTAGATAGCATGAATGGAGTTGGCAAATTTTTGAAGCATTTGAGAAGTACACAAAGGAATTGAATATGTTGGGTAGAGTTCTTTTAAAGATGTCACTGTACTTCCTCCTCAAAGAAGAGACAAGATGGAGACTTTCTATGTGGTAGAGACATTAAAATATTTGTATTTGCTATTTGTGTTGTGTTCCTAATTGTAATTTTTAATTTTTTAAAATTTCTAAGTGTTTTAATTTAATGTATGACCTTAACTTTTAATTATTAATTTATGTAAAAATCTATACTTTGTATGAAAAATTTTAGGATAAATTTTGACAATTGTCCCTGAACTTATCTAGTTGTAACATAACAGTCCCTCAACTTAAAAATATAACATAAAACTCCATCAACTTTCAAATTTTGCACAGTAAAATTCCTCTAACCTCCAATTACCAGTTTTTCAGTTAGACGTTGACCTGGACAGTTCCAGCATAGAGCTTAGTCAGTATTTCTCTTTTCTCTCTCAAGCCATATGTAAATTAAATCATTTTTCTTTCTATAGACAGAATAAATTTTCATGCATAAAGAGAATAATTTTACACTTTGCATAATAAAGGAGAGAGAAATGTTGACTAAGCATTGTGCGAGAGCTATTCACATCAATATCTAATTGAAATATCAGTAATTGAAAGTCAAATGGATTTTACTGTACAAAATTTGAAAGTTTAGGGGTTTTATGTTACATTTTAAAGTTAAAAGACTATAGTGTTATAACTATATAAGTTTAGGGCAGTTATTGAAATTTATCCAAAATTTTATTTTAATGCATTTACAATGGTAATTATAAAGTATAATGACTATTGCAATTGAAAATGGATTATTGATGGATGAAAAACCAAATTAAATGGCGACAGATTTGCCCTTATGGAATGGGCTTTTTGAGATTTAGCAATGAAATATGGCAGGATTTGAAACAAAAATTCCATTTCTCTTTAGAAGCTAAATGTATTTCAGTTTAAAAAATGTTTTATTTTTTTCTTATTTATTTTACACATTAGAAACTGATTAGAAATGAAAATCCGTTTTAGATCACTAGAAACCAATATATTTTAGTTTTTAATTTGAAACGGATTTAAAAACTAAATTCGTTTGGGTTCTACTTTTTAAAACGAAAAATTTTGTTTCAAATTAGTTTCAGAATTAGAAACAGACATCATATTCCATTTTTAATTTATTTAGAAACACATGAATTGTAAACCAATTATTTTGGTTTCAAATCGGTTCTAATTGAAATTAGAAACTGATTTTCAATGTTTTGAAATCGATTTTTCGATTTCTAATCCCTTTTTTTCTGGTAGTGTCAAGCCAATTTGATGTCCATTTGGAAGGAAATTTAGAAGCTTCGAATCCCATTCAAATCCCATCCAAGCTATCCATCTTCCTGTGGAAGTTATGTAAAGAAAGTCTCCCCACAAAGGCAGCGATCAATAGAAGAATGCAGAATTTTCTGGATTATTGTTGCTATTGTGGAGAGCATGAAACTTTGAAACATGTGTTTCTAACTTGCCATAAAGCTATAGGAATTTGGATTGCTTCCTTCCTTTCAATTTCACTTTTATATCAAGTTCCTTAATGATTGATTGTTGGCAGGAACTAAAATTGAAAATTGGCTCTTCTTCACAATGCTTAGGGTCATGAGATAACTCCTCTCATGGTTTTCCTATTTTGGTGGATTTGGAAGAGCAAGAATCTCTTAACTTTCCAAAACCAATGAACTCCTCCTCAAGAAATTATTGCAGTAGCAATTCATCATCAAGAAGAATTCTTACTAACACAGGGTCCTCCTCATACGATAACTTCACACTGTAATAATGAGCCTCATAGATGGCAGCCACCACCAGCTAGAATTACTAAAATCAATGTCATTGTAGCTGTTAGCAAAAGGACCAATTAAGGAGCTGTGGTTGCACTGGCTAGAAATGCAAATGGAGAGGTTGTTAGATGGAGTTGTAAAGTGTTTCAGATGTTGGATGATCTGCTTGTCCTAGAAAGTTTAGCTTTCACAGAGGGAGCCTCTATGGTAAGAGATTATGGTTTTTGCAAAATTATCTTGGAGGGAGACTCATAGATAGTTGTCAACTCTTTACAAAACTCAATAGCATCCCTAGAGATTCAAGATATAATTCATGATATTTGGTGGCTTCTGTAGGGTAGTCCTTTTGTTAATTGTCATTTTGTTAAAAAGGATTGTAACCATGCCGCCCACATGTTGGCTACAAGAACTCTACATCATTTTAATTTTATGCATAATCCTAAGGATCAAACTATTTTTATATCTTCTTTCCAACCAGTTTAAGGCATAATGAATCCTTCTTTGACCAGAAAAGAAAAATTATTTTAGTCTATCAAAATTATTTAGAGATCACCTCTTTAATTCTCATGTTTTAATATTGCTTTTGGTCGTCCATTAGCTCTTGTAACGTTATAGGTTTTACCCTTTAATTAAATTTATTTTACAAATGCACATACATGCATAAAGTATATGTACATACGTAATACATTGCTTGCAAGTCTTCCTTAAATTTGAAGGCCTTTATTTCGTCAAATTTAATATGAGGTTCTCTATGCAACATGCAATATACACTTGATGAATTACATTATTTGTTGAAAATATTGAATAAATTTGCCACATATTATGTTCACAAAAATGCTTGTACAAGCTTTTTTTTTCCAAATAAATTTCAAAAAGCTATAGTGTTAGTAGTATACTTTAGAGCATAACCTATAATTTGTATTTTGAAAATATTAATTTCCAATTAATGGAAAATTTTCTTTTCTTTTAATTTAAATGGTTTATATATAATTGAAAAGTTTATTAATAGCTTGTTAGATGTTTTATTCTTAAGATGTTAATAATATGAGTGACAGAATAATTTGGCACAAGTACTATAAATTTTAGTTTACCGTCGAGGATACCTTATTGGGCATGATTTAGCCGGATAGACTATCACCTTTATTTATTTCCATAGATTAGTATGAGATACTAATGAAAGTGGAATGATGAGTCTCATACCATCTGACATTATGATGTTAGGTCAAACACAGGGGGGATAAGTAGGCTAAACTAGTAATCCATAAATGACATATACTTAGAGTTTACTCTTGTCAATATGTTGTCATTTAAATTATAATAGTGCATATAATCCCTTGACCTAAGATGACACGGTTATCTTATGTATAGGTGGTTTGAGTTTGATATCACTTACATGCTTGTACTAGGTATGGGTATACGGGCATGTATTGGCTTCAACTAGTTATATGTAGAGATAAGTGTTTAGTCAAGATGGATCCGTTATCCAAAGTAAAAAGGGATAAAGTCCTATGCCTATCTAAATTGTTACTAATAAATAAAGTTCTTGGCCAAGATAAATAGACTAAGTCAAAAAAGATTTTCTGATGGAAAAGACTTATTAATCAAGAATTTAAATTAAAATGAGAATTTCATTCAAAACAATTAGGGTTTGACATAAACCGTGACCTTAGCTAGAATTGAGATTTTGTAAAGGAGAGACCTTAGTGCATGGCATGTATGATCAAGGTTCAAAGGTAAGGGATGAATTTTATTCATCACTAATTGGGTGATTATGGTACACTATGCTAGGTGTCAATCATAATTTATAAGAACTAAGAGTGGGAAGGGAATTTCACATAGGTATAGAAAGAGTTCTAATAATATTAAAAAGAATATTATTCTTATTGTCAATTAGTCAATTAGTAATGGATCCAAGAAGTCACACATATAAGAACAATTGATCAAGGTATAATTAATTTGATTAATTGATTAAATAATTTAATTGATTAATTAAATTAATTAATTTAGTTTGTAATAAGATAGCAAAGTCTCTAACTTGACTTAAACCTAGATTCAAGCAATTGAGTTTATTAGAAGAAAATAAGTTAATATTTAAAGTGTTTAAATGTAAGCTTAATTAATTAAAGGACTTTAATTAATTGATAATTTATATGTGATACATTATAAGGTAGGAGGATTAATTTGACTAATATGGCTTATGAAGCCATAAGCGAAAAGTGGCTTAGTGGCTTGGTAGTGATTTGGCATAAGATGCCAAGTGGCACCATGAGATGGTGATAACTCATCTAATTGATTAGATGGGAAGATGGCACTTGTAAAGACATCTTATTAGTGGAAGACAACTAGTCTCCACTAATCATCTTTAGAGGTTGGAAATCTCTAAAGTTTAGAGATTTCTATCTACTTTAGGGATATGAGAATCCCTAAATTATAAAAACCCATCACCATATCATTTGGCGGAATCTTTTGTAAGAAGATTTTGTCTCTTCATGTTTTCTCTCCAGCTAAGAACTCTCCTCTACCCTTTTTGTTCTTTTAAGTAAATTCAAGAGGTATTAAAGATTTTACTCTTAAATTAGAGTTAGAGAAATTGTTTCTTTAATCACCCAAAGGATAAAACCAAAGAAACCTAAAATCATTCATTGTGCATTTCTTGGCCGAACCAAAAGGAGAGCATTAAGAACATTTTTGGTTTAAGAGTTAAGCCAAGATCATTTTGTTTGTGTGGACGGACTAGAGGGTCAACATTTGGCAGCCTCTAATCTGTTTGAGGCTAGAATTGTGATTTTGTGCCTTACTGGTAAAATCCTAAACTTAGTTTAGTAGGTTTTCCTTATTCCTATTTCCTAATAACAAGATTGGGCTAAATGATCAATTTAGGTCATAAATGTTATGGCCATATTGTATTTAATGCATGATGATGTTTAAAATAACCTATTTATGATTCATGTAACCTAGATAGTTTAAAGTTAAAATTGTCCTTTTTTGCTTTCCTTGCACATCCACACTTTCACGCATTGCCCACATAAGGCGATAGTCTGCTAGGCTAAGCAACATAAAGGTATGAGCCCACTTAAGGTGTTAGTTCTCCAAGCTAAGTAAATTAACGGTGTCAGCCCAGTTAAAGCAATAGTCTTCTAGGCTGAATGAAGGTGTAAGCCCACCTAAGGCGACAGTCGTTAGGCTAAGAAAATTGAAGGTGTAAGAATATCCACCCAAGGCAATAGTCCATACTCTAAAAATTTTAAGGCCATGGCCAAAACTTTAATGTCTAAACACAATGAATCTAAAGATTCATACTCAAAGGGGAGAGGAGGAATAATGATATAGCTCCCTAAAATATATATATACTTGACCCAGTAACTCATGTTCCTGGATAGCTTATGGGCTAAACCATATTAATGGTTCAGCCATATTGTTTGGCCACACATGGTTTGGCCACACATTATTAGGCCATAAATAGTTTGGCCACATATAATTTGTCATGACCCGGTCAAGGGGCAGTCACTAACGCTAGGGAGCGGGTTAGCTTAAGGTTGAAGGTAACATAGCAAGCCTAAGACCATAAGCTTTGACTTGACAAGGGCCCATTAAACAAATTAGAACACTTTTAAATGTCAAGGGTTGGTCCTTTCCTCCACTAAGACTTAAACTCAATAGAAAGAGCTTAACAATTTAAATGCATTGTGCTCAAAATTTCTTTTTATGTCCTTGTTTTACTTTACCATTGCCACAATACTCTACTTTACTAAAGTAGAGCTAAACTCTTTCTGCACACTTTGTAAGACTACCAAGAGCCATTGGACTTTCTCTCATCAAACAAATGATTACTTAGAATTGTTTCCCTAGGAAAAGCATTCTCATTTTCCTTTACTTTCTTATTTCTCTTACTGCTATTTAAAGCAATTGATATATTAACTTTGGAAGTGCTCCCTTAAGGAACATCTTATACATAGCCTTATCATCTTAACTTTAACTATATCCTATTGATCACACTCAACTTTACTTTTCTTTCATTACTAAGTCTATCCTTAGTATTTAAATACATAAGAGGGCCTTTGCTTACCGCAGTAGATTTTCATTACATCCTATTGATCACACTCAACTTTACCTTTTTTTTTTGTCATCATTAAGTCTATCCTTAGTATTTAAAAACATAAGAGGGCCTTTGCTTACCCTAGTAGACTTTCATGACATTTACCACATGTTTAGTGTGATCAATAGGACACTACTTCCTTTCATGAGTCATATCATTTATGCAATGTAATAATTTTATAATGTTAAAGAGATACCTTAACTAGTTGTTCTTACCATTTTATCTTTATCATTTTTCCTATTAACCTTTAGTTGTAATTAGGGAACTCAACATCCCCCTCTCATACTTATTAGACATACTTATAATATTATGCTTTATGCTTTAAGTATTCATTATGCTCTTCCATTTAGTTATAGGGGAAACAACTCCCTCATGCAACCATTCATTCCTACTAGTAAGCACATTCACTTCTAACATACATTAGATTCACATGCCCATATTAACCTTACATACATACATCCACCACTAAGCTATCTCCCACCTTGACATTACATAATTACAATACATGACATAAATACATAAAGAAGACCTAAACATACTTGGACATACTCTTATACATTTAAGATATGAGCATAATTTACATAAACATTTATGTGTCTACTATTATTACATATGCTATCTTTATAACAAGCTAAAGCCTTCCTACATTATTGTTCATCTGCTACCTATAAAACTTGTGTTGGTTTGGGGAGGGGAGGTGCACTAGGAGGCTTAGTAAGCATAAACTACTTAAAACATTTATATTCTCATTTTTATTACACACATGAGTTTCATTCACATGCATGCAACACATCTCAAATATTTGCAAATATGGTAGTCATGTCACTAGTGACTCCCTTGTAATCCTGTGACACCCCTTACCCGACTACAGTGTAGCCGAGCAAGCAATGCCACTCAGTGTGCCGGAGTACTCTATTTTATCTTAATTAATTTTTATCATAATTTTGAATATAACTTGTGAAATATAATTCATTTTAAGCCATTTATCGAAATTTTTATTTATTTGAGGTTCCGAGAATTTTAAAGAAAATCCGGCAGAGTACCGGCTAAAAATGGAGAAAACAGTTCTTCGGAACCTGTTAAAACACTTCCAAATAATTTTCCAAACAATCCCAACTTCAATTCATCAACAAAGTCTCAATATCAAGATCCCAACATTTTTCAACCAGTCATTTCTCAAGTCATTTATCTCATTTGATAATCAAGTATAAGTCACAGTTATGTATTCACTTTTCCTTTCACAAACACAATTTTCTTAACAATTCCTCTATTTGTCATCCATTCATTTCACATCATCATTAGACTCAAATCATAAATAAATTCTCACATGTGATTTATAATCACAATTTACAAGTACTTACATTAATACAAAATTATATTACATTTGTTTCAAATACACATGATAAAATAAGAGTTTAATTACAAAATTTACAAAAACCTCAAAATACAAAATGGGACCTAGTGTCCTACCAATGCACTGTGGATGGTGAGGTGACACGGACACTATGCAGAACTGTGAACTGCCTTACCGAATCTGTGGTCTACTGGGCCCTCTGTCCAAATCTTCAGTACCTACGCGTTGCAAAAGCGACGCGCTAAGCATAAAGCTTAGTGGTGCCAATAATACAAGAAAATATAATATGCAAATAAAAATAATAATTTCCTTGCTATTGTGTTCATAAGAATTGACTAATTACTAACTTATTGTTTAGTCGAGGGCTAATCATGTTTTATGATATTAACTTCTTCATGCATTTCATTAATTATTTTCTTCATGATCTTGAGCTTCTTTGTATTTTTGTAATCATTCCTGATACTTAATTTTCGTATTTTCTTTAATAATCAGTGCAACCACAGTTATACTTTTCCATGCCCAAGTAACCTATACTGGATGACTGGACTGGATAACGAGTCGTTGGCACTGGAAACCGCGGTGCCTCGGGCCGTCATACCATGGGACGCAGAACGTCAACCATGTATGCAGTCAGTATGGCTAAAAAGCCATGATATCATATAATCGGGCATAAAAGCCATGAATACGGGCATAAAAGCCATGAATACGGGCATAAAGCCATGAATACAGGCATAAAGCCTTTCATAGTACTGCTAAAACAATACCCTATTGGCATGCCAAACTATCCAAACCAATCTTGTTAGGTATACTAGGGCATTTGATACTTTAAAATTCTTCAATCTTTGAATTTCAACTTTTGGTGTCACTATTCATTTCATTGATCAACAAAAAAGTTGACTTTTGCATAGAAAGTAGGTACATTGACTTTGGCACTTCAAACATACCACATTTTTCATTTAAAACTTGTTGGAAGTGATCACCATTACCATTTATAGGCTTAAACCAAGGAAAACAAAATTTTCAGTTTTTGAAACTTAATTTTACTGTTCCATTAAGCACTGTTGCAGTGGGAATTTGAGGAAATGGTAAACATGAAAGTTGTTTCTTATTTTGTCTAGTTGAATTTCCTTTTTTGAATCACTCCATTTGGAGTATTGTAGCTCAAGTTATGGCCAAAATAAGTTTACTGTTCACGTGCAATTATTCATCTTTGAGATTTTGGAGTGCAGCGATTTTGGTCCAACTTTGGTCAGTAATTTGATCAAGTTAAGTTCATAATTTGGTCTAATTTTCTTCATATGAAATGTTCTACCATACTTAGGTTTCCATCGGTTCAAGAATCGCCTAAATCCGAGTTTTCTAGAGGGAGTTATAGTCATCCAAACATTACTGTTCAAATGAAAATCTGCAGAGTTGCAGGTTTGATAACTTAACTTTGCTCAATAATTTGAATGGGTTAATGGCATAATTTAGGGTGATGTTCTTCATGAAAGTTGTTTGTCTATATCCTATCTTGTTGCTGTAAAAATTTCAGGTCAATTTGACCATTCTACAGTGAGTTATGGCCAAATGAACAGTTACTGTTCATTTGGTCATTTCTGCAGTGCTTTGGTTGCGAGTATCCGGATTGGGGCCAACTTTTGGTCCTCTTGCTTTGGTCTTTTGGGCATGGTTTCTTCAGCAAAAATGTGCCATTATAAGCCTAATTTCATGTCCAATTGGCCAAACACCAATTGGACCAACACAGCCCAAGATATGGCAGTCCAAGTGGACTGAAATTTGATCACCTATTTCTTGTCCCTAGGCAGCCTACACATTCACTTTGCCATACTATAATTCAGTCCAAATTGTGGTCAACTTACCTAAAATGGTCACTAATTGACCATTAAAATGTTCTCTAACAATTTCCTAAGCCAAGTCAAATTTTTACTCTTAAAACCCTAGCTCAAATTCAAGGGTTACACCAATTACCTTAGTTAGCATACCAATTCATTATACTTGTGTATATGTACCTTAAACATCATTTCTAATCCACTCTAAGTCCAACAAAACACTCATTCCTATTCCTGCAATAGGGCTGCCGAAATTCATGTACACATACACATGGGTTTGGTTCATTTATTTCACAATTTCTTACCTATTACACATATCTAACATGGAATTAATGAGTTTTAAATACATATGTGCACTAACCTTTAAGTGGCAGATTTTCCCCAAGCTTAACTTCACTTTCCTTGTACTCTCTTGGCTGCCAAACACTTCCTCTAGGTCCAAGGATTCATTTTAGTGTTGGGGTCTTGAGGAAATATGGTGAGGAAGCATGAGAAATGAAGCTTTTGTTTGAAAATCAATGGAGGGAGATGGGGAGAGGGTTTCACGTCTTGAGGAAGAAGAAGAAAAAGAGCAGCTGGTTTTTAATTCCTTTGGTCCATTTTTAGTCTCTTTTATTGGTTAGTCACTTGGTTGTTTGAATGCAATTGGTTATAGTTCTTAATGACATCATCAAGATGTCATAAATGAGCCTTTCTTTGATTTTTCTTTTCTTTTCATCACTACTCAATTTCAATTTAATTTTTAGTAATATTTATTCATATTTTAGATCATAATAATTATTTACTCAACTGGACAAGTCGGCCAAAAATCACCTCTGAAGGCGAAATGACCAAAATGCCCTCCGTTTGGCTTAACGGGTCAAAATTGTCTGTACCGATTGAAAAATTTTTCTAAATATTTTCTTGGCATTCTAATGCCATAGGGACCTCAATAACCCTTCTCTGGAGTCCCAAAAATTATATTAAAATTTTTCCCCCGGGTTTAGGGCTCCTCATTGGGAGAACCGCAACTTCCCTCTGGGTTACCCATCGCTTGGGCACCGGCTCATTTAACTTAGTTGTATTTTATTTCTAAAATTTTTTTTTCTCATTAATATTTGAGTAAATTTTACTTCCTGACTTTAGATTAAATATTTTTCCGGACGTTCTAGCTGTCCGGACCGACACCGGTCACCGGAAAAGTAGAATGTACGGAGTTGCTACCGGGAGGGTGTTACAACTCTTCCCCTCTAATTTAAATTTTGTCCTCGAAATTTACCCAGTGTAAATAGCCGAGGAGCTACTACCTCTTTATTTCTTCACCTTTCCGTGTTATCCTACTTCACTTTCTCCTTAGTCTCAATCCTATCCTCAAACAGTTATGTACTCATCCTTTTTCATCTTAAATATAGTCTCCTTCTTATTTCCATTCGCTATCTCATTGTCTCTTCACTCTCTTATTCCATACCTTAACCTAAAATAAACAGGAAATACAGATCTGCAATAGTGTCACCTCGACTCTTATGAATGCAATGCATGATATGCAGTCTATCTAGGTCCAGAATCGCCTAAACCGCGCTCTGATACCACTAAATGTGACACCCCTTACCCGACTACAGTGTAGCCGAGCAAGCAATGCCGCTCAGTGTGCCGGAGCACTCTATTTTATCTTAATTAATTTTTATCATAATTTTGAATATAACTTGTGAAATATAATTCATTTTAAGCCATTTATCGAAATTTTTATTTATTTGAGGTTCCGAGAATTTTAAAGAAAATCCGGCAGAGTACCGGCTAAAAATGGAGAAAACAGTTCTTCGGAACCTGTTAAAACACTTCCAAATAATTTTCCAAACAATCCCAACTTCAATTCATCAACAAAGTCTCAATATCAAGATCCTAACATTTTTCAACCAGTCATTTCTCAAGTCTTTTATCTCATTTGATAATCAAGTATAAGTCACAGTTATGTATTCACTTTTCCTTTCACAAACACAATTTTCTTAACAATTCCTCTATTTGTCATCCATTCATTTCACATCATCATTAGACTCAAATCATAAATAAATTCTCACATGTGATTTATAATCACAATTTACAAGTACTTACATTAATACAAAATTATATTACATTTGTTTCAAATACACATGATAAAATAAGAGTTTAATTACAAAATTTACAAAAACCTCAAAATACAAAATGGGACCTAGTGTCCTACCAATGCTTGTGGATGGTGAGGTGACACGGACACTATGCAGGCGTGAACTGCCTTACCGAATCTGTGGTCTACTGGGCCCTCTGTCCAAATCTTCAGTACCTACGCGTTGCAAAAGCGACGCGCTAAGCATAAAGCTTAGTGGTGCCAATAATACAAGAAAATATAATATGCAAATAAAAATAATAATTTCCTTGCTATTGTGTTCATAAGAATTGACTAATTACTAACTTATTGTTTAGTCGAGGGCTAATCATGTTTTATGATATTAACTTCTTCATGCATTTCATTAATTATTTTCTTCATGATCTTGAGCTTCTTTGTATTTTTGTAATCATTCCTGATACTTAATTTTCGTATTTTCTTTAATAATCGATTGCAACCACGCTTATACTTTTCCATGCCCAAGTAACCTATCTTTGGATGACTGGATCGATAACGGGTCGTTAACCGACACCATGATGCCTCGGGTCGTCATACCATGGGACGCAGAACGTCAACCATGTATGCAGTCAGTATGGCTAAAAAGCCATGATATCACATAATCGGGCATAAAAGCCATGCATACGGGCATAAAAGCCATGAATACGGGCATAAAAGCCATGAATACGGGCATAAAGCCATGAATACAGGCATAAAGCCTTTCGCAGTACTGCTAAAACAATACCCTTCTCTGGATGTCATAAATGAGCCTTTCTTTGATTTTTCTTTTCTTTTCATCACTACTCAATTTCAATTTAATTTTTAGTAATATTTATTCATATTTTAGATCATAATAATTATTTACTCAACTGGACAAGTCGGCCAAAAATCACCTCTGAAGGCGAAATGACCAAAATGCCCTCCGTTTGGCTTAACGGGTTAAAATTGTCTGTACCGATTGAAAAATTTTTCTAAATATTTTCTTGGCATTATAATGCCATAGGGACCTCAATAACCCTTCTCTGGAGTCCCAAAAATTATTTTAAAATTTTTCCCCCGGGTCTAGGGCTCCTCGTTGCGAGAACCGCAACTTCCCTCTGGGTTACCCATCGCTTGGGCACCGGCTCATTTAACTTAGTTGTATTTTATTTCTAAAATTTTTTTTTCTCATTAATATTTGAGTAAATTTTACTTCCTGACTTTAGATTAAATATTTTTCCGGACGTTCTAGCTGTCCGGACCGACACCGGTCACCGGAACAGTAGAATGTACGGAGTTGCTACCGGGAGGGTGTTACAAATCCAATATGCCTAGCTCATATAGAAGCTCCTCGGGACTTCCTCTTACTATATCCAATGTGCTTGACTCATATAGAAGCTCCTTAAGACTTCCTCTTTAAACATAACATGTGTCATGTACTAGGGGCCTTGTAAGGGTCCTCACTTGGTTTTTTAGATTTGAACATACCTAGAATAACATTTCATGACCTCATATATTGTCTGGGAGTTAGTGGGTCATCAATGATCAACCTCACATTACAACCAATTCTTAATGCAATATAACACTTGCCTTTAATGCACTGCACCCTAATATAGATGTATTTACATGGTTATGCTCAAAGCAATACTTCAATAATTAAATAAATAAAAGCATTTAAAAGATTTAGTTAAGCTATTACACTTACTTACCTCTTGAAGATTCTATCCCTATTCTTATCCCTTTTGATCTGGTAGGTGATCCTTAGGATTGATTTATTTTCTTAGGATGCTCTGACACTAGATTGACTCAAGGACCTGACTTCACTTAACACTAATCACACCAACTCTTTGCAAGTGGTGAACAACACAACACATTAATTCTATGCTTTAGACTCCCTAAGAACGTAATAAGAACATGAACCCTTGATTCTAAGCTATTTCAGTACATAAAAACAAGGTATAAAGCCTTGACCACAAAAGAAGAAAGTTGCTAGTAGAAACAATTTCGGCTGCCAAAGTCTTAAAACATAAAACCCCTCAAGAAATAGTAGTAACATCAGTTGTCGAAGTTGGGACTTTCGACAGTCGATCCTAGAATTTTTCTAGTTTTTTGAACTCAAAACTATAGTAGCCCAAACATACTAAAATAATCCAAAATCATCCTCTTTTTGCTCCAATCACACATACCATATAACAACTAATTAACTTTAAGAAACTTAAAAACTCAACATGCATCAACAAAACCATTAAAACCTTTAAAATCTCTTAATTCATTAACCCAAAATAAATGAAAATCATTCTGAATTTCTCAAAACCTCAAATCAACATTTAGGACTTATTAGTATGGGCTTGCCAACTAATAAAAGCTTACCGAAGGCATATGCATTCTTCACATAGCAAAACCCATGAACATTTGAACTTTTTTCACTCTACTAAACCTATTGTTTAATTACACTCATTACCCTACAAGAAGGGTAACTTCAAGCACTCCTCTTTAATCATTTTGTGTGCCCCCAAAAGTTCTTTAGAATTAAATTTTAAGCATGGAAAAAGTTAATTAGTGTAACAACAATAAAGTAATATAAGACTCTTACACTCTTAGAAGCATATAACTCCCCTTTGGTGAGTTTCTAACTTCCCTTTAAACTCTAGTAAGGAAAACACTTAATTAATCAAGATACAACTCAAAAGGAAGAAAACATGGAAGGGAACTGAGATTTGGGGTGTCAACCATACCTGACAAAGAAAATTAGAGAACCTTGCTCCGTTTTTTTTCTATCTAGTTCTATATATATCCAGGGCTCCGAAGCCACTTTCAGTAGCTCAAAGTGGTACTTTCGGCAGCCAAAAGTCCTACTATTTTTAAAAGAAAACTCTACCCCTAAATCTCTTACACCAACACTCCAACCCTCTAGCATACACCTATAACAAACTTCAAACTCTTATCAACCTAAGCACTTGTCCTTAAACCTAGGTTTTTTTCAATATTCCCACACACAGTAGGAAATTCTGACATTGGAACTTGGTGGATGTTACATTCTTTCCCTTTTAGGAAAATTCATCCCTACATGTCAAACAATTAGTTAGCAATAAAGGGGGACTTTCATTTGAAAGCAAAACATGCGATCATGAAACAATATAGGGCACATAGCACTTCACACATGGGATATAAATTCACATATAAAACTTAACTTCACATAAAAGCACATCAACACAACTAGGACTATGGAATCCTCTATTTAACTACATGACTTTTTTTTTCTTTGGAATTTTCTATTTTAATAATATTTATCATTAGAGATTCCATAACCACTAGAAATTTTATGTCTCCTTGAGAACTAGATTCTCAAAACAATTACTTCTTGTACCCTTAACTTATTCACTTTTTCATTCCCTTTGCAGTTATTTTCTACTTTATTCTCTCATAAGTTATTTCCTATTTCCTCTTCTATGATATCATCCATCCTATTCCTTATCATCCCTCTCTTCATTTGATGTTAAAGTGTCGCATTATGCTTCAACTGCACATTCTATTAATACTAATGTTCTTATGGCTAACATGAAGCCAACAAATCCTTTTTTCCTTAGTCCTGCTTTTTACTCCAATAACTAGTTGGCTCCATATTATTAACAAAAGTTACCCCTTTTTCCTTTACAAGCTAACGTAACTTAATCAGTCTCTCTCACTTCATTTCAAGTAAGTTCTCTATTCCCTCATCTTACACACCACATAGAGTAGTACTCTTAGTGACCAAAAGTACCACCTCTTAAGTGATGTTTCCCTAGTGCCTTGAAGTCATCAGAAAGAGCAGAGCCTGGCCCTAGCTGAGGTGACCTTTACTACTTTCTTTAAAGGTCAGCCCTACCTATTCTCCTTCTTCAACGCTTGAGGTGTTGACATTTCTCTACCTGGTGACAGTCATTTCTCGACCTAAAACATTCTTTTTTTTTTTTTAACTCCTTTTGAATTTAGCCACTATCTTCACTTTTTTTTTTTTTCATTTCTAGTACACCAATCTCTTGTTATTCACTTGTCCATTGCTTTTCTTTCCTTTATTCATTCCTTGTAGTACTTTTCCCACTAGACTATTGAAATTAGAGAAAGAACCACTTACTTTCCTATGTATACCATCTTTAATGCTTTATGTCATTCCATGCCTCTTCCATGATTTACTATAGTTTTTCCTCTAAGGTGGGAAATGGGAGATCACTTTGCTCTCCCACACCCACAATAACCACATGCACATATGTAAGGGCTCTAGGTCAACCCATCAGTTTGTTGTGAACATTACCTCCTAAAAGAGAAAGATAAACCTATAACAATCCTTGAATCACACATAATTCATTATATCATCATAAACATAATATACTTTAAGCTTAGAATTCTTAATCCTTTTAGGAATTTTCCAAACCACAAGTAAGTTTAGTGGACATGTACCTTAACATGCTTGCCATGGCTAAACACCTTACTCTCTAGACTATACGTCTTTTACTTCTAGGTCTAACCTTTCAAACTAAAATCTCTAATACCACTCTGCTATGACTTGGCTAGGAAGTCATCACTGGCATTAGGGAATGGGTCAGTTTAAGGCTACCAGTACCATAGCAAACCTAAGACCATAAACTTTGACCTATTAAAGGCCCACCAAACAAATTGGAGCTCTTTTAAAGGTCAAAGGGAGGTTCTTTCCTCCACTAAGACTCAAACTCAATAGAAAGAGCTTAACACTTTAGGTGAGCTTAAAACTTTATGTGCATTATATTAAAATTTCTTTTTATCCTTATCTTAGCTTACCATTTCCACAATACTCTACTTTACTAAAGCAGAGCTAAACTCTTTTTGCACCCCTTGTAAGACTACTAAGAGCCATTAGACTTTCCCTCATCAAACTAAGGATTATTTAGAATTGTTTTTCTAGGAAAAGCATGCTCATTTTCCTTTACTTTCTTATTTCTCTTACTAGTATTCAAAGCATTTGATATATTAACTTTGGAAGTGTTCCCTTAAGGAACTTCTTTTACATAGCCTTATCATCTTAACTTTAACTACATCTTATTGATCACACTCAACTTTTCTTTTCTTTCATCATTAAGTCTACCCTTAGTATTTAAATACATATAAGGGCTGTGATACCTCTTACCCGTCTACTGTGTAGCCGAGCAAGACATGTCACACTCGATGCCGGAGCACCCTATCTTATCTTACTTTATTCTTTTAATAATTTATTCTCGTTATATTTTAATATTAATTATTTTTGTGACACCCCTTACCCGTTTACAGTGCAGAAGAGCAAGGCATGCCACACAGTGCGTTGGAGCATCTTAACTTATCCCATTATATTCTTGGTTATTACATAAAATTTTATTTAAATTCATATCTAATTATTTTATCAGAGAAACTGACAGAGTTTTCCCTCATTTCTTAATATTTTGACGATTTCCCACTTGTGTGAAACAATTACAATTATCTTTATATATATATATATTCTCAAATTCGTTTTCTCATTCAGAACATCAATAAGTTTCACTCATATAAATACATAAGAAATTCAAATCATTTTCATACATACACAATTCAAATATGAAATTTGAAACTGTATTAATTTACATCATGTGCACATTTAAGGTGCAAAAATACATAATTTACATTGCATACCCAAAATTTAATTACAATGATCAAAAATAAAATACAAGCTGGTGGACACTACCAAAATATGCACTGCTGAGGAGGTGACACTCGGGACCCAAATGTAGATCAAAACTTCTAATCTCCCAGTCTATGATCTACTAGGTTCTCTGGCCAAATCTTCAGTATCTACACGTTGCAAACAGCGACGCGCGAAGCATAAAGCTTAGTGGTGCCAATAATACAAGAAAATATAATATACAAATAAAAGTAAAAAAAAAATTCCTAGTTATTGTGCTTATAAGAAATAAATAATTACTAACTTATTGTTTAGTCGAAGGCTAATTACATCTTATGATATTAACTCTTCCTAGCATTTTATTAATCATTCTCTTGATGATTTTGAGCCTCTTTTTATTAAAATAATTCTTGTTCTTTATCTTGATATTTAATTTCCTTACTTCCTTTAATAATTAATTCAATTACATTTATACTTTTTCATGCCCAAGTAACCTATACAAATTGACCGGACTGGATAAACGGTAAACTAGCACTGGTTACCAGGTACCTCGGGCCATCACACCATCGGTCACAATGTGTCTCTCAGTGAGCAGACAGAATGGCTAATAAGCCATAAAAGCAATAAGGCATAAAGCCAAGTATAACATCATAATCAGTATAGCCATAGGCTATCATATCATAGAATGGCATGAAGCCATACACAGTACTGCCATCAGAACATGCCAACCTATCCAAACCAATCTCACTAGGTCTACTAGGGCATATTACAAAGCTCTTAATTGAATATTTGTGTTTAACATGTAAGGTTACTATTTGAGTCAAAATATTGACTTTCTCATATATAATAGTTACATGAGTTTTAATCACATGAAATTACCACATTTTGGTTCCCGAAAGTGTTGGCATTAGTTGCCAATCAATACTTCAAACCAATAGGAATTAAATAAAAAATTTCAATTTTGGGTGCTAGAGCTTACTGTACCATTAGGCAATTCTATAGTGAGAATTTGGCCAAATGTTCTTAATCAAAGTTGTTCTTTATTGTGTCTTCTTTAATTCCCTTTTTGAATCACTCCATTTGAAGTTTTCTACCTCATGTTATGGCCATTTTACCATAACTGGTCGGATGGACTTTTACCCAGAATTTCTAGGCAATTCTGGTTCTGCTAGATTTGGTAGCTTAACTTTGGTTAGGAAGTTCAGTTGGTTAAGTTTAGAATTGGAGTTTGTGTTCTACATGAAAGTTGTTCTAAATTATCTAAGCTTTTCATTGATATAAATTTCAGGTCAATTGGACCTTTCTACACTGAGTTATGACCAAATGAATGAACACTGTTCATTTGGTCATTTTGCCCAGGCAGAATGTGTATTATCCATATTTGGTAAATTTTTAGGTCAGTCTATTGTGGTCTTCTGGGTAGGGTTCCTTCATTAAAGTTGTGCCATTATGTATCTAATTTCATGTCCAATTAGCCTTGTACCAATTGAACCTACCCAACTCTAGTTATAGCTGCCCAAATCTGCTGGACTCACACCCAATCCTGTAGGTCACACTAAGCAGCATACCTAACTTCAATTCCCATGGCACAAATCACTTTACTGCCTAATTACACTTAGTCAAATGGTCACTAATTGACCATTAGAACTTCCTTTCACCAATATATGAGCAAATCTCAAATTTGTGCCCCAAACCCTAACTCCAACCATTTCAATTCTTCATATACATGCAATCAATGGATTAAGACATCAAATTCAAGTTCAATGGCAACGATGTACAACTATAATTCAATCTAATCAATGAAACCCTAATGTACCCTAAGGCTACTGAAATTTGTAGAAATTAATCATGCAAAATTTGTTTAAATTCTCTTAATTTCATACTCAATTCATACTCCACATGATGTATACACAAAGTTTTAAAGATTAATTGGCACTAACCTTGTTGTGTGCCTACCCAAGCTTGACAAAGTTCTTTGTTTTCACTTCTTTTTGCTACCCAAGTATTGCTCTAGTGGTAGGGATAATTTTTTGTGAAGGGAGGATGGGATTTTGAGGTGGTTTTGTGGGTGGAATCAAGCTCACAATGAAGCTTTCATGGAGGTTTTTCTTCTCTCTCTCTCTCTCTCTCTCTATAAAATTGGCAGCCAAGGTTGAAGATGGGTGTTTGATTTTTCAATTTTTATCTTCTTTTATTCATTTTTAAATAGTATATGATGGTGTGTCAAAATTTGGTTGGGTGGAAATATTTTAATTGCATAAGCATGATGTCAAAATTCAAATTTTCTTCCATTTTCTTTTCTTTTCTTTTCTACTCATTTTCAATTAAATTTTTAGCAATATTTATTCATATTTTATGTCATATAAATTATTTATTTAACTGGACAAGTTGGCCAAAAATCATCTCTGAAGATGAAATGACCAAAATGCCCTCCATTTGGCTTATTGAGCTAAAATTATCTGTACCGATCTAAAAATTTTTCTTATTTTCTTGGCATTCTAATGCCATCGAAAACTCAATGACTCTTCTCTGGAGTCCCAAAAATTATTTCATGAATTTTCTCCTGGATTTAGGGCTTCTAGCTGCGAGGATCGCAACTTCCCACTGGGTTACCCATTGCTAGGACACCAGCTCATTTAACTTGATTGTATTTTATTTCTAAAATTTTTCCTAAATTTTTCTTACCATTATTTGAGTTCTTTATGACTCCTCACTCTAGTTTAAATATTTTTCCAGACGTTCTAGCTATCCGGACTGACACCGTTCATCGAAACAGTAGAATGTACGGAATTACTACAGTGAGGGTGTTACAAGGGCCTTTGTTTATCCCAGCAGACTTCCTTTACATCTATCTCTTGTTAAGTGTTATTAATGGGACACTACTTCCTTTCATGAGTCATATCATTTATGCAACATAATTCTTTTATAAAGTTAAGGAGATACCTTAATTAGTTATTCTTTTCTTATTAACTTTTAGTTGCAATTAGGGAACTCAACATCTCCTTCTCATCCTTACTTATTGAATGTACTTACAAGATTATGCTTTATGCTTTAAGTATTCATTATGCTTTTCCATTTAGTTCTAAGGGAAACAACTCACTTACTCATGCAACCATTCATGCCTACTGGCAACTACATTCACATTCTAACATACATTAGATTCAAATGCCCACATTAACCTTCTATACATACATCCACCACTAGGATATCTCATACCTTGAGATTAAATAATTACTATACGTGATATAAATACATATAGAAAACATAAACATACTTGGACATACTTTTATACCATTAGGACATAAGCATAATTTACATAAAATTCTATGAGTCTACCATTATTAAATGAGCTATCCTTATAACATGTGCTACCTACAAAACCTGTGTTGGTTTGAAGGTGTGAGCTGGGAGGCTTAGTTAGCATAAACTACTTAAAATATTTATATTCTCATTTTCATTACATATCATTCACATGAATGCAACAAATCTAAAACATTTGCAAACATGGCAATCATGTTACTAGTGGCTCCCCTATAATCCAATATGCCCAGCTCATATAAAACTTCTCGAGACTTCCTCTTACTATATCTAATGTGTCCGGCTCATTATAACACCCCTATTTGCATAGCCTGGTACATTTTACTGTTCTGGTGACCGGTATCGGTCCAGATAATTAAAGGGATTAGAACCACATCTAAGACACCTAGATAAGCCCTGAATACAAATAATTAGTAATTTCTGAATAGTTAAGTATAAAGAAGAAAAACAAAGCATAAAAAGTTAAATGAGCCGGGAGTCACAGCGATGGGTGACCTTCCCGGGAAGTGACTGCGAGGTCAATCGTAACCCGAATTCTGAACCAGAAAATTTGACGCTGTGGTCCTTAGGACTATTGCGAACACAGTGGAAAAGAGAAATCACGAAAAAGAATTTTTAAGCAGGTCAAATAATTAGGTCAAAGATTCGGAAGAAATATCGAATAACTTGCAAACCGGATTGAACAGGCGAGGGGCAATTTGGTCAATTCACCCCTAGAGCTGACTCCTGACCTAACTGTTTAATAAAATCAGAGAAAAGAAAATTATGGGATCTATAATTAAAGTAAAGAACTAATGAAAAAACAAATGCAAAAGAAAAAGAAAAGAAAAGAGAATAAATGATTAATGACATCATCATGATGATGCCAAAATGAGGTCATAATTAATTATACTTTAATTAATTAAATTGACTAAGTCAATGTTGGGATAAATACGCATAAAAGTAACAAATTAAAAGAAAAAAATTTAAGTTGAAAAAAAAAAGCTTTATGACATCATCATGCTTAGATAAGCATGACACCATTAACCATTTTAATTTCTAATTATTTAATTATAAGGATAATCACACAATAAATAAAACAAAATTTAAATGAAAAGAAATTTGTGTCTTCTTCCTTTAGTCACCCGTCCACACTCTGTCTCTCATCTCTCTCTCATTTTTTCTTCTTCCACCATTGAAGCTCACTTTCAAAGCTTCCTTACCCCTAAAATTAGCCATTAATTTTATATTTCCCTTAAGTAAAACTTGCCCTTGAGTCTTGATTTGGAGATTGGAGCAAGAAAAAGAAAGGAAAATTGGAGAGTTTGAGAAGATAGAAAAAGCTTCATTTGAGGTAAGTAAATCCAAGTTTTCTTATTAAATAATTGGGTGATTTGAGGTTGAAGTGAATGAAATTATATGAAGAACTTGAAAAAAATCATGTATGTTGGGGAGCCATATAATTCGGTCAGCTATGATGGGTTAGGAATTGATGTGTTTTGAGATAATTAAAGATGTGTGCAAGCTTAAAGGATTAGGTAGTTGTGATTAGTATGTTTTAATTGTATGAACTGTGAAGAATGTAGAAAATTAGGGTTCTTGACTTAGGGTTTGGGAGAAAAATTGTAGCAAATAGTCAATGGATGCAAATGACCTTATTTGAGTTGAGAAATGGTCAATTGTGACCATTTGTGGTGTGTGTGAATTGTTAGAAATAAGTTTCAATTCGGATTGGTTAGGGTCATTATGCAGACAGCTTGACCTAGGTCCCTTTCAGGGATCAAAACTGAAAATTTACCAACCCAATTGGTATGAGGCCAATTGGGAATGAAACTAGACACAAAATGGACCATTTTTCATTTAGGAATCATGCCCAGAAAGTGACCATAACTTAGTAAACAATTAGGCTAAATCCGGATTAGGGCACACTGACCTGTACAAAAATAACCAAATGAACAGTAGTTACGTAAATGACCGTAACTTGGTCTAGGAAGGTCCAAATAACCTAAATTTTATACCGATAGAAAGCTGAGACATAGCCCTACAACTTTCATGAGGGAAACAAACCCAAACTTTGACCATAACCTATCCAAAAAGTCACCTGTAGTCAGTGTACAAAAATTGCCTAAATCCAGGAAATGCCTAAAATTATGGGTAATACCAATCCGGCCAGCCTTAGGAAAATAGGCATAACTTGGGCTAAAAAACTCCAAATGGAGTGATTCAGAAAGGGAATTAAAGCTAAGACAATAAGGAACAACTTTGATGAAGGACACTTAGCCAAATTCTCACAGTAACCAGACCAATGGAAAAGTAGAAAATAGGGGACCAAAACTGAAAAATTGTAATTTCTCTTAGGAGACTTAGAAATTGAATTGGCAATCAATGCCAACAAAATTGACACCCAAAATGTGGTATATGGGTGCAGTTAGAACTAATAAACTTATTAAGCATAAGAAAGTCAACAAATTAACTTGAATAGTATCGTGAATAGTAACCCCAAAATGAAAATTTCCAAGAACGTTAGTTTAAGCATATTGGGGCTAGAATTAAGTATATATTAATTAATTATTAGAATTTAAGTATTAGAAATGGACACTGAAGCACTTTAAATTTATGTGTTTCAGTTGGAAAGGGATATTTGAAGAAGAAATGAAAGTTTAAGTAAATTGAGTCGACAAAAGAGGTTTGTGCACAACTAGTTTTTGATTGAATTTGTTTTGAATATTTTACGTAATTAAATGATTTTATTCTTCCTTATGCACTATGTTTATCAATTATGGGATTTATTTCAATGATTATTGAAATTGGCATAGCAAGCATGGGTTTAGTTTTGTGAAATATTATTTCAACAATTATTGAATATTGTTTTAGACTAAATAAATTATGTTTTGAATTGAAAAAGGCAATTTGCATGAATAAAATACAAAATTTTGTTTTGGATTGTGATGAGCATAAAAAGTTATGGAATATTAGAATTGATCTTGAATTAACATTGTGTTGTGATTTATGCCCACAAAAAGGACAAAGAAATGCATGATATTGTTTTATATCTCACTATAGATGCTTGACTAGGTTATTACCCGTCTCCTTTATTTGTTGAGGAGACAATAGAGTTAGCTTTGTTTTTGTTTCGAATACCATGGTATGTGCACATGCTTAGATCCTCCTCTTATTAGAGGTTAGATCTAAGTATTTGTTATTAACCCGTCGAAAGTTGCATTATTGTGTTGTGTACTGTGCACGATGATTCGACCTCCCCGACCATAGGGAGTTAGAATCCTGATTCGACCTCCCTGACCATAGCGAGTTAGAATCACCCCGAAGATGGCCCTTCCGGATTAGTCTTGCATAGTTAGTGAGATAAAGAATGGGTTTTGATTGATAAGAAATTGTGATTTTAAAGGAGATTGTTCACAAATGATTTTGTTAAAATAATTGTTTATTTCCATAATTGCAGGAAGTATTTTTATTGTTCAGTTGTGATTTGACAAATTGAAATTTTGATCAAGGTTATTTTAACAAGTGACTATTATTATTGGCAATAAAAATTTTGACATTGGAAATTGGTTAAATTTCTAGATTCAAAAATTTTTGGTATAATTATTGTCAATGTATATTGTATTACATTTTAAATTATAGTTGTGCACCACTGAGTTCACCACTTAGCGATAGCTTTGTATGCTGTCGCAGGTGAAAATAAAGATAGAGCAGCCGAGTGAGATTTCCGGTAGCTGCGCCTTGAAGACTTATTGGAATTAGCTTCGGGTATATTATAGGTATACCCTTGTATATTATATTTTGAATGTGCATGTAAATATATGTGCGCAAATTATTTGAGCAGATGTATAAAACTTTTGAAATGTTATTTTAGGTGTGTAATGGAAATGCAAATTTAATTGTAATAATAATTTTAGTACCTTAATTAATGTATTATTTACTTTCTTCCAGAAATTGAAAATTATGGGTGGTTTCTTTTATGATGAGTTTGGCTTGATAAGTGAATTGAATTGATTATGATGAATGAGGATATGAAAATGAGTGTATTAGAGTTATGGTTGTTTTAAAAACATTGGAAGTGTTTTTACAGGTTTTTGAAGAACTGTTTTTCCCAAATATAGATGGTACTCTGCCGGAAATTTTCCAAAATTTGTGTGAAAATAAAAATGGATAAAAATTTTAACTAGTCTTTAAACTTTAAGTAAATGTTTTTAATACCTGCTATAAAAGCTCACCACTTTCAAAAAGTAAGAAAATGGTTTTAAAACCCCTTGTAGTATATTTAATGGGTTACCGATAAGCGAAATACGGTAATTCGCTAGGTGTACTACGGGATCATGTTATGCCTTACAGAGGAGTAGGGTGTGACATGTTTAGTGGTATCAGAGAAATAGTTTTAAAGTAAATTTTGAAATGTGAATTTGAAATATTTTGTCGATACATACAACTGCTCAAATATTTGATACATATAGTACAATTGCATCATAAATATGAATTAATGGAGAGAAATCTCCTTGTGTAGGTTATCCCGAGAAAAGAAAATTTTCTGAATAGAAATGGAAGAGGGGAATAAACCAGTAGAACAATCAGATACAGTTGAGGCACAAGAGGAGGTCTCAGCTCCTCGGTCCTCGGTGTGTCGAAGGCTCGACTGTACTAATTCCACCTGTACAAATCACCGCACAAGTGGCACAGCAAATGGCCACCTTCTTCCAATAAGTGGCTGATAGTTTGTCAGCCCAAGCTCAAACTCAAGCTCAAGCACAAGTACAGACTCAACCCCCACAAGGGCAGCATGAAATAGAAAAGAGTGAGAAATATATGAGTCAGAACTCGAATAGGCAATTGGGGAAAAGAAAAGAATTTGAGGAACCCCGAATTTATAGATATGACAGAGGCAGATCTTCAGGGTGGAAGCAATTGAGAACCCGTCGGCAAAGAATTCGAAGTTCCTACCCTATCCGTGTCTGTGAGGTATGTGGCAAGTTACACGGGGGTATTTGCTATTAGGTTATTGGAGCCTGCTTCAATTATGGTGGAATCGGGCATTACGCCCGAGATTGTACTAGCGCACGTAGATTTATGCCACATACTACACCAGAGGAATCAATCCAAGGTTCTGATTTTAGAGGCTCATTAATAGTCAGTAGGGGCAGAGGCAGAAGTAGATACAGCACTTCGGGTAATCCTAGCACAATGGACCAACCCGAGTAGAGGAATACACTAGAAAGATGGAACGCCATGTATTGAGGGGAAAAAGCAGAGACTTCAGATGTAGTTTCCGGTATGTTCTTAATTTTTGAAAGGAATAATTGTGTACTATTTGATTCCGACTCTACTTATTTATATGCTAATGCTAAAATTATATGTTCTATTGCTATTCCTTTGCATGGAAATAAATTTTGATGTGTTAGTGATTAGTCTTTTAGGATAAGAATTACGATAATAAGCATGATTGGAATTAATTTTGGAAAAGTTTCTAGTGAGAGACATCTCCTAGACTACGATAAATTATAAAGTTAATTAGTCAGCCTAATTAGGTAAGGCAATAGGACCTAAAAGTAAGTTATAATAATATAGCTACCTTAGATACGGGTAAGGATATTACTGCTGATAGATGTCAGTGGGTACCATAATTAAAATAAGTTTAAGATATTAGTGGATTTGAAAGAAATAAGATATAGGGAAGTTTGATCTATTGGGCTGTATTGTAGTAACTATACAATATTCTTGATGTTTGTGCTATAAGTTGTAGATTACAGTACTGACTTGGGATTTATTATATAGAGCAACGTACTACCCAATAGTACACAAGGATAAGAATAGTTACAAATGGCTTTCGCTCTGGTACAAATATACCATAATAGAGTTTTATTACTAGAACTGAGTTTGAAAATCCTAATTCGGAATTTAAAACTCTATAATTAGAATAACAAAAGATCATGATTGCAAGGTAGTGAGAGTTAACGACTCCGTTACCCTAGCACGAATTACAGTACATCAAGAATTGTTATGGGACTAGAGATTTTAGTATGGTCAAATATTAAAAATAACACCTATAGGGCTAGGTCATCCAGTCTCTAATATGGAGTTTATAGTTGTTTTGGTATTGCAATGGATCTTTTGCTCAAAGTTTAGTAAGGAACAATATTCTATTTGTGTAGCAGTAAGACACAAAATATGATTTTGTTCCCCTAGAAGAGACAGAATGCTATGGATGATAATTATAACTTATTAAACAGTTAAGAAATGATGTTCTACTGATAACAGTAATTCAATAGGAACCAGTTGGTCAGGTATTCTTTAGGAAGAGCACAATTTTATTGTGCGGATCATAAGAATTAGATTAGGATTAATACAAAATTTTTGAATAGCATGGGAAAAAGGAGAGTCCGGTAGACTCCCTTCTTAAGGTTAAAGAATTATTTATGGTTCAATAAAAAAAAGGGTAATGATCGCAAATCAGTGCAAAATAAACTATAAAATATCAATAGATAAAAGAGTTGTGAAAGTAAAAATTAGAATAGTTGGTGCAATAAAGAAACGTTATGAATATTAGTTAAAGTGTTGACTAGAATGGTCAGAGAACCAAATCAAGTAATATTGGAGTATAGCAGATTTATTAGGGATGATAAGAGGTGTTAAATCATGACTCAATAGTCAAGTTAAGGAAGAAGATAAGATTGAGGAATAAATAATTAAAGTTAAGTTGTGGAATGAAAAAAGAAACAAATAGAACAGTAAGAAATGAGAAAAACACTAGATGAGGAATTACCACCAGGGTAAATAACCTACTTAAGATGCGTAATGATATCCCAAACTATTTTATCAAGAAAGAAATAAGTTAAACAAAAGCAAACAAGATAGTGCAAAATGGCACACAGGCCTTGGTCATAAATAGAGATGGTAAAATAATGGTTATGGACCTATGGCCAATAAAGAGATAAGCAGTTCATATATGACCAACAAGGTCATTTAAAAAGAAAAAAAAAGAAGAGACTACAAAGGAAAATAATTGTTGAAACAACAGCAAGAAAAGACTAAAATATTCCAAACTAAACTGAAGGTTGCATCAAATGATCAAGAGATTTGATAAGAAAAGAGTAAAACTAAGTTCTCACCCATAGGATCATATGAGGTCCTAGAAAAAGTGGATCCACTAGCACACAAATTTGCTTACCTCTAAAATTGAAATGAATTTGAATCTAACTTATGACAGAAGCTCATAAGAAACTTGGCACACGAGGTGAGCAATCGATGAGTAAATAGTATTGGTTAAAGTGTTGTGGAACCATCATTCAATCCAGGAAGCTACTTGGGAGCGTGAAGAGGACATGAGGAGACAGCATCCACAGCTGTTCAGAGACTGATACCAGGTAAAAATTTCGAGACAAAATTTATTTTAGGGGGGGGGGGAGAATTGTAACACCCCTATTTGCATAGCCTCGTATATTTTACTGTTCCGGTGATCGGTATTAGTCCGAAAAATTAAAGAGATTAGAACCACATCTAAGAAACCTAGATAAGCCCTGAATACAAATAATTAGTAATTGCCAAATAGTTAAGTATAAAGAAGAAAAACAAAGCATAAAAAATTAAATGAACCGGGAGTCACAGCGATGGGTGACCTTCCCGGGAAGTGACTGCGAAGTCAATCGTAACTCGAATTCTGAATCGGAAAATGTGACGTCGTGGTCCTTAGGACTATTGTGAATAGAGTGGAAAAGAGAAAATCACGAAAAAAAATTTTTAAGCAGGTCAAATAATTAGGTCAAGGATCCAGAAGAAATATTGAATAACTTGCAAACTGGATTGAACCGGTGAGGGGCAATTTGGTCAATTCACCCCTAGAGCTGACTCCTGACCTAACTGTCCAATAAAATCAGAGAAAAGAAAATTAAGGAATCTAGAATTAAATTAAAGAACTAATGAAACAATAAATACAAAAGAAAAAGAAAAGAAAAGAGAATAAATGATTAATGACATCGTCATGATGATGCCAAAATGAGGTCATAATTAATTATACTTTAACTAATTAAATTGACTAAGTCAATGTTGGGATAAATATACATAAAAGTAACAAATTAAAAGAAAAAAAAATTTAAGTTGAAAAAAAAAACTTTATGACATCATCATGCTTTGGTAAGCATGACACCATTAACCGTTTTAATTTCTAATTATTTAATTATAAGGATAATCACACAATAAATAAAACAAACTTTAAAAGAAAAGAAATTTGTGTCTTCTTCCCTTAGTCACCCATCCACTCTCTCTCTCTCATCTCTCTCTCTTTTTATCTTCTTCCACTATTGAAGCTTACTTTCAAAGCTTCCTTACCCCTAAAATTAGCCATTAATTTTATATTTCCCTTAAGTAAAACTTGCCCTTGAGTCTTGATTTGGAGATTGGAGCAAGAAAAAGAAAGGAAAATTGGAGAGTTTAAAAAAAATAGAAAAAGCTTCATTTGAGGTAAGTAAATCCAAGTTTTCTTATTGAATAATTGGGTGATTTAAGGTTGAAGTGAATGAAATTATATGAAGAACTTGAAAAAAATCATGTATATTGGGGAGCCATAAAATTCGGTCAGCTATGATGGGTTAGGAATTGATGTGTTTTGAGATAATTAAAGATGTGTGCAAGCTTAAAGGATTAGGTAGTTGTGATTGGTATGTTTTAATTGTATGAACTATGAAGAATGTAGAAAATTAGGGTTCTTGACTTAGGGTTTGGGAGAAAAATTATAGAAAATGGTCAATGGATGCAAATGACCTTATTTGAGTTGAAAAATGGTCAATTGTGACCATTTGTGGTGTGTGTGAATTGTTAGAAATAAGTTTCAATTCGGATTGATTGGGGTCATTATGCAGACAGCTTGACCTAGGTCTCTTTCAGGGACCAAAACTAAAAATTTACCAACCCAATTGGTGTGAGGCCAATCGGGAATGAAACTAGACACAAAATGGACCATTTTTCATTTAGGAATCATGCCCAGAAAGTGACCATAACTTGATGAACAATTAGGCTAAATCTGGATTAGGGCATACTGACCTGTACAAAAATTACCAAATAAATAGTAGTTACGTAAATGACCATAACTTGGTCTAGGAAGGTCCAAATGACCTGAATTTTATACCCATAGAAAGCTAAGACATAGCCCTACAACTTTCATGAAGGAAACAAACCCAAACTTTGACCATAACCTGTCCAAAAAGTCACCTGCAGTCAGTGTACAAAAATTACCAAAATCCAGGAAATGCCCAGAGTTTTTGGATAACGCTAATCTGGCTAGCCTTAGGAAAATAGGCATAACTTGGGCTAAAAAACTCCAAATGGAGTGATTTAAAAAGGGAATTAAAGCTAAGACAATAAGAAACAACTTTGATGAAGGACAATTAGCCAAATTCTCACAGTAACCAGGCCAATAGATAGTAGAAAACAAGGGACCAAAACTGAAAAATTGTAATTTCTCTTAGGAGACTTAGAAATTGAATTGGCAATCAATGCCAACAAAATTGAGACCCAAAATGTAGTATATGGGTGCAATTAGAACTAATAAACTTATTAAGCATAAGAAAGTCAATAAATTGACTTGAATAGTATCGTGAATAGTAACCCCAAAATGAAAATTTCCAAGAACGTTAGTTTAAGCATATTGGGGCTAGAATTAAGTATATATAAATTAATTATTGGAATTTAAGTGTTAGAAATGGACACTGAAGCACTTTAAATTTATGTGTTTCAGTTGGAAAGGGATCTTTGAAGAAGAAATGAAAGTTTAATTTATAATTATTTAATTATAAGGATAATCACACAATAAATAAAATAAAATTTAAAAGAAAAGAAATTTGTGTCTTCTTCCTTTAGTCACCCGTCCACACTCTGTCTCTCATCTCTCTCTCATTTTTTCTTCTTCCACCATTGAAGCTCACTTTCAAAGCTTCCTTACCCCTAAAATTAGCAATTAATTTTATATTTCCCTTAAGTAAAACTTGCCCTTGAGTCTTGATTTGGAGATTGGAGCAAGAAAAAGAAAGGAAAATTGAAGAGTTTGAGAAGATAGAAAAAGCTTCATTTGAGGTAAGTAAATCCAAGTTTTCTTATTGAATAATTGGGTGATTTGAGGTTGAAGTGAATGAAATTATATGAAGAACTTGAAAAAAATCATGTATGTTGGGGAGCCATAAAATTCGGCCAGCTATGATGGGTTAGGAATTGATGTGTTTTGAGATAATTAAAGATGTGTGCAAGCTTAAAGGATTAGGTAGTTGTGATTAGTATGTTTTAATTGTATGAACTATGCAGAATGTAGAAAATTAGGGTTCTTGACTTAGGGTTTGGGAGAAAAATTGTAGCAAATGGTCAATGGATGCAAATGACCTTATTTGAGTTGAGAAATGGTCAATTTTGACCATTTGTGGTGTGTGTAAATTGTTAGAAATAAGTTTCAATTCGGATTGGTTAGGGTCATTATGCAGACAGCTTGACCTAGGTCCTTTTCAGGGATCAAAACTAAAAATTTACCAACCCAATTGGTATGAGGCTAATTGGGAATGAAACTAGACACAAAATGGACAATTTTTCATTTAGGAATCATGCCCAGAAAGTGACCATAACTTAGTAAACAATTAGGCTAAATCCGGATTAGGGCACACTGACCTGTACAAAAATAACCAAATGAACAGTAGTTACGTAAATGACCGTAACTTGGTCTAGGAAGGTCCAAATAACCTAAATTTTATACCGATAGAAAGCTGAGACATAGCCCTACAACTTTCATGAAGGAAACAAACCCAAACTTTGACCATAACCTGTCCAAAAAGTCACCTACAATCAGTGTACAAAAATTGCCAAAATCCAGGAAATGCCTAAAATTATGGGTAACACCAATCCGGCCAGCCTTAGGAAAATAGGCATAACTTGGGCTAAAAAACTCCAAATGGAGTGATTCAGAAAGGGAATTAAAGCTAAGACAATAAGGAACAACTTTGATGAAGGACACTTAGCCAAATTCTCACAGTAACCAGACCAATGGAATAGTAGAAAATAGGGGACCAAAACTGAAAAATTGTAATTTCTCTTAGGAGACTTAGAAATTGAATTGGCAATCAATGCCAACAAAATTGACACCCAAAATGTGGTATATGGGTGCAGTTAGAACTAATAAACTTATTAAGCATAAGAAAGTCAACAAATTAACTTGAATAGTATCGTGAATAGTAACCCCAAAATGAAAATTTCCAAGAACGTTAGTTTAAGCATATTGGGGCTAGAATTAAGTATATATTAATTAATTATTAGAATTTAAGTATTAGAAATGGACACTGAAGCACTTTAAATTTATGTGTTTCAGTTGGAAAGGGATATTTGAAGAAGAAATGAAAGTTTAAGTAAATTGAGTCGACAAAAGAGGTTTGTGCACAACTAGTTTTTTATTGAATTTGTTTTGAATATTTTACATAATTAAATGATTTTATTCTTCCTTATGCACTATGTTTATCAATTATGGGATTTATTTCAACGATTATTGAAATTGGCATAGCAAGCATGGGTTTAGTTTTATGAAATATTATTTCAACAATTATTGAATATTATTTTAGACTAAATAAATTATGTTTTGAATTGAAACAGGCAATTTGCATGAATAAAATACAAAATTTTATTTTGGATTGTGATGAGCATAAAAAGTTATGGAATATTAGAATTGATCTTGAATAAACATTGTGTTGTGATTTATGCCCATAAAAAGGACAAAGAAATGCAAGATATTGTTTTATATCTCACTATAGATGCTTGACTAGGTTATTACCCGTCTCCTTTATTTGTTGAGGAGACAATAGAGTTAGCTTTGTTTTGTTTCGAATACCATGGTATGTGCACATGCTTAGATCCTGTTACACTCATTTCATATAGGCATTTTAGGGTAGTTTTGCATCCATTTTGCCCTCATATTTTAGTATATTTTATGTTTTTAGCTTTATTTTATCTTATTTGTTAATTTTAGATACTTTATATTTGATTTTCGTAATTTTGTTGTTTTTGATAGGATTTTGTAGCAAATCGAAGATCAATGAGTGCAATAGGAAATAATTTGAAGAGATTTGAAGTTCTTTAAGCATGGAGGAAAGTTGAAGAAATTAAGCCTTGAAAGAGCAAACTAGCCGAAATTTGCTTGAGACTTTGCTTAAGGTCATGCTTAGGGTAAAGCGGCAGTACTTAAGGAGCAGCACAAGTCAAGCATGAGCAGAAGAGTCCATTCTACTCTAAGTCTGCCGAGATTTGCTGAAGGTCTGCTTAACCTTAAGCAGACAGTGCGACCATAAGCTGAAATTTGCTAAAAAGCTGCTTATGGTTAAGCCGAACCCTAAGCAGACTGCATAGAACATGAAAGTTGCTGCTGACTTGGATAATTTTACACCTCATTTCCTATCCACTCCTTAGCTTTTATTTACTTTTAGGGCAACTTTTAGGGACGATATAAATTCATCATTTCCTTGTTTTTTAACAACAAGAGAAAAGGGAGAAAAGAAAAAAAAGGAAAGAAAAAGAGAATAGAGAAAAGGGAGGAGACGCCATTTTCTTTTGGGGAGGAGCTGCTGGACCAGTTTTGGAGCTCCAGAAACCAGAGACTTTGGTTCTTCCACTTGGATTTTTCTATTTCAGTCCTCTTATCATGTTTTTCTTTACTTTTCTATCAATCTTTCTTGTAAATACCATCATGAGTGAGTAAACTCTTTAGATTTCAGAGTTGGGAAATATGTTTTAGATTAATTTTTGGATTAGGACTGGGTATTTCCTTATTTTACATAAATATGAGTTTTGATTCCTTCCTTGTGAGCTTGATTTACTTGCCTAATGTTGGTACCCATTGGGTATTGTGTTAATCTTTGATTGAAGGACCGAAAGGTGAAAGTCATTGATAGGTAATCATGGATTGGAACTTAAAATCACCTAGATTTAGAAATAAACTAGGATTTTAAGAGGAATTAATTATTGGTTACAAAACTTAATGGGTTTTAAAGTAATCAAATACATACGAAAGTAGGTTTGGTTATTTTAGAATACACTTTGATTTGCTTGAAAAAGATATCAAAGGGATTTAGAATCAATTTCCTTCAAACTCTATTTTTCCCTAAAAATTGGAATGCCCAAGACAAATCCCAATTAATTTATGCATAAACCCCCAACTCTGGAATCACTTTTACTATAATTAGACTTTCGTTTAAATTACCCATTGTTAATTTTAGTTTAATTGCGAACTAGAATTAGAATTTATTTGTTTGCTCTTTACCCATTTCAATTAGATTAATCAATTTACCTTGCTCATTTACATTTACCATTTATTCATTAATCATTAGCCCAAATAATCGCTTCATTCATAGTTTAGTAATCAAACAGCAAATCCTCATGGGAACGATACTTGATTCATCACTTTATTACTTGAGACGACCCGTATACTTGCGGATTCGCCACATCAAGTTTTTGGCGTCGTTGCCGGGGATTTGATTTTTGTTTGATATTGAACAATTGTTTGTTTGGTTAATTTGGGCATTTTATTTTATTTTCTTTTTACCATTTTACTTTGAGAATTTGTTTATTTTGTTTTTCAGGTGCTTTATTTTATGAGAAGGACAAAAAGTGAAGAAATCAATCTATTTTTTGACCCAGAAATAGAAAAGACAGCGAAAGCTTTAAGAGCAGAATCTAAGAGGAGAAAAGCTGAAATTAAAGCTTAACAACAACATGAAAGAGCACAAGAGCAAGAGGAATTACAAGAAGAAATGGCCAACAACAATAACAACCGCTCTGTGAACGATCATGCCTATCCTAACATTGGAGATTTCATGCCAAGTATCACAAGACCAAGGGTAGAAGCTAATAATTTTGAACTGAAGCCTGCACTCTGTCAGATGGTACAACAATCACAATTTGGAGGAAATCCAAGTGAAAGTCCACATGTGCATCTAGCACACTTTTTTGAGATCGGTGATATGTTGAAGATAAATGGAGTTTCTGATGATGCAATTCGACTCAGATTATTTCCTTTTTCTCTAAAGGACCGAGCTAGAGAGTGGTTACATTCATTGCCACCGGGTTCTATCACAACATGGGATGAACTTTCTCAAGCATTTTTAGCTCAATATTTTCCACCAAGCAAGACAGCTAAGCTAAGAAATGAGCTGACTTCTTTCAAACCTAGAGATGATGAGAGCTTGTATGAAGCATGGGAGAGGTACAAGGATTTGCAAAGGAGATGTCCACATCATGGGATTCCTAAGTGGATGCTTGTTCAACACTTTTACAATGGAGTTTCACCAGCTATTAGAAGTACGATTGATGCATCTTCTGGAGGTGACCTTATGGAGAAATCTGAAGATGAAGCTTTTTCTGCTCTTGATAAAATTGCTTATAACAACTACCAATGGAGTTGTGAGAGGAATGAGATCAAGAAACCAGCTGGTATGTTTGAGCTTGATGCCATGAATATGATTAATGCTAAGTTTGATGCTTTGACAAGGAAGATGGACAAGCTAAGCATGAAAGTAGATTCTTCAGCTAGAGGTTCTAGTAAATCAGTAGAAGTTGGAGCTGCAAATGTCAATTGTGCAGCAGATTTTTTTGCACTTAATCAAGATTTTTCAAGTGAGCAAGTGGATTATGTGGGGAACTACAATTAAAGACCAGGTGGTAACTCATTTTCTGCAACTTATGATCCAGCATGGAGAAACCACCCAAATTTCTCTTGGGGAGGTAGACAAGGGCAAAATCAGAATTTTTAGCAACCTTCTGGATATCAACAACATCAGAATTTTCAGCAGAATAGAGGTCCTCCTCCTGGAATTTCTAAACCTCAAAATGCACCTGCTCCACCTCTACCACAACAAGCACAACTAGATAAGACAGCTAGATTGGAATCTATGATTGAAACTCTACTTGTGAGCCATCAAAGTCAACAAGAAATGATTTCTCAATTAGCATCTAAAGTAGATCAAATGGCAACACACAACAAGATGTTAGAGAATCAAATAGCTCAACAAGCTAGCTCTTCAAGTAACAAAGCATTTGGGAAGCTCCCTAGCCAGCCAGAAAATTCAACGGAGCATTGCAAGGCTATTACATTGAGAAGTGGAAAAATATTGGAGAATGGAGATAAAAAGATTGAAGAGAAAATTGAAGAAAAGAAAAGCAGAGAAGGAGATGAACAAACTGAAGTTAGAATTGAAGCTGAGAAAGAAAATCCAGTGGAAGAAAAAGGAAGTAAGGAGAGGGAAAGCAAAGAAGAAGAACCTAAATATGTTACACCTAAAGCCTACATGCCACCTTTACCATTCCCACAAAGGTTCCAGAAAGCGAAATTGGATAAGCAATTTGGGAAGTTTTTGGAGGTATTGAAGTCTTTGCATGTGACTATTCCTTTCACTGATGCTTTAGCACAAATGCCTTCATATGCTAAATTTTTGAAGGAGATTTTATCTAACAAGAAGAAATTGGAGGAATTTGAGACTGTAGCTCTCACAGAAGAAAGCAGTGCTATTTTGCAAAATAAGCTTCCACCCAAACTGAAAGATCCTGAAAGTTTCTCCATACCATGTCACATTGGGGATATCAGTATAGATAAGGCTTTATGTGATCTGGGAGCCAGTGTTAGTCTAATGCCATTGTCTATCTATGAGAAAGTGTAGATTGGAGAAATGAAGCCTACTACCATCTCACTACAGTTAGCAGATAGGTCTATTAAATTTCCAATTGGGGTGATTGAGAATGTTCCTCTGAAAGTTGGCAAATTTTTCATACCAGTGGATTTTGTGGTATTGGAGATGGAGGAGGATGTACACATACCTATTATTCTTGGTAGACCTTTCCTTGCTACTGCTGGAGCTGTGATTGATGTAAAAAATGGGAGGCTTACATTAGAAGTTGGGGAAGAGAAAGTTGAATTTAATTTGTTTCAAGCAATGAAAAAGAAAGATGATTCAAACTCATGCTTGAGAGTTGATGTGATAGATGAAGAGGTTAGAGAAGTGCTTAAAAAGCAACATCCTAAAGATCCCTTATAAGCTTGTTTGGGTCATAACATCAAAAAAGGGGATGAGATTGAAGAAGCTGCAGAATATGCTACAATTTTGGAAGGAAATCCACCTTTACCTATGACTGAAATTGAAAAGATTGGGGACTTGAAGCAAGAAACAACTTCATCATCAAAGCTTGAAAAAAGTGAAGCACCTAAGGTAGAGTTGAAACCTCTTCCAACAAATCTCAGGTATGCTTTTCTAGGCCAAGATTCTACATATCCTGTGATTGTTAGTGCTAAATTGACTGATTGTGAGGTTGAAAAATTATTGAGAGTTCTTAGGAAGCATAGAAGGATAATTGGTTATACCATTGATGATATTAAAGGAATACATCCTTCTGTGTGCATGCATAGAATTTTGTTGGAAAATAATCATAAAGCCTCTCGAGAGTCACAAAGGAGATTGAATCCAAATATGAAAGAGGTTGTGAAAAAGGAGATCTTGAAATTGCTTGATGCAGGTATTATTTACCCTATTTCTGATAGCAATTGGGTAAGTCCAGTTCATGTTGTACCTAAGAAAGGGGGCATCACAGTAGTGAAAAATGAAAATGATGAACTAATACCTACAAGGACTGTAACTGGATGGAGAATGTGTATAGACTATAGGAAATTGAATAATGCAACCAGAAAGGACCATTTTCCATTACCATTTATAGATCAAATGCTTGAGAGACTAGCTCATCATTCTTATTTTTGCTATTTGGATGGCTATTTAGGGTTCTTTCAGATCCCTATTCACCCAGATGATCAGGATAAAACTACCTTCACATGTCCTTATGGTACCTTGCATATCGAAGGATGCCATTTGGACTATGTAATGCCCCTGCTACATTTCAAAGATGTATGATGTCCATATTTTCTGACATGATTGAGGGTATTATGGAAGTGTTCATGGATGATTTTTCTGTGTATGGTAAATCTTTTGATGAATGCTTATCTAACTTGTCTAAGGTTTTGCAGAGATGTGAAGAGTTCAATTTAGTTTTGAATTGGGAAAAGTGCCATTTTATGGTACAAGAAGGAATTGTTTTGGGGCATCTTGTGTCAAACAGGGGTATTAAGGTGGATAAAGCAAAGGTAGAAATTATTGAGAAAATGCCACCCCCAACATCTGTGAAGGGAGTGAGGAGTTTCTTGGGGCATGCTGGATTTTACAGGAGATTCATCAAGGATTTCTCTAAGATTTCTAAACCTCTTACCAATTTATTGAGTAAAGATGTGGAATTTAATTTTGATACTAATTGTATGAATGCTTTTTACAGGATAAAAGAAGCTTTGATATCTGCTCCTATTATGCAGCCACCCGATTGGTCATTACCTTTTGAGTTAATGTGCGATGCTAGCGATTATGCTATTGGGGCTGTTTTGGGACAAAGGAGAGATAAGAAGGTGTATGCAATATACTATGCAAGTAGGACCTTAGATGATGCTCAAATAAATTACTCTACTACAGAGAAAGAGTTTTTGGCAGTGGTATTTGCAGTAGACAAATTCAGGTCCTATCTTGTGGGGTCTAAGGTAATAGTGTACACGGATCATGCAGCTATCAAGTATCTCCTTCAGAAAAAAGAGGCTAAACCTAGATTGATAAGGTGGGTGCTACTCCTTCAAGAGTTTGACTTGGAAATTAAAGATAAGAAAGGAGTAGAAAATGTGGTAGCGGATCATCTATCTAGATTGAGGCAAGAACAAGGGGACAATTTGGGAAAAGAACCTCCAATAGATGATTATTTTCCTGATGAACAACTGTTAGTAATCATGAATGCAAAAATCCCTTGGTATGCAGATCTTGTGAACTATCTAGTGTGTGGAATCCTTCCACCTGATCTAACATGGCAGCAAAAGAAGAAATTTCTTTTTGATGTGAAGGATTATGAATGGGAAGAGCCATTTTTGTTCAAGAGATGTGGAGATGGGTTGATTAGAAGATGTTTAGCTGATGAAGAGATAGGGAATGTTATTAAAGATTGCCATTCTTCACTTTATGGGGGTCATATGAGTGTGACAAAGACTGCAGAAAAAGTTCTTCAAGCAGGGTTCTTTTGGCCACACATGTTTAAGGATGTGAGGAAGTTTGTAAATGCATGTGATAGGTGTCCAAGGATGGGTAATATCTCAAAGAGAGATGAAATGCCCCTCCAAAATATATTGGAAGTGGAACTATTTGATGTGTGGGGCATTGATTTCATGGGACCTTTTCCATCGTCCTTGGGACATAAATACATTTTAGTTGGAGTAGATTATGTGAGCAAATGGGTTGAAGCTGTACCATCTCCAACTAATGATGTAAGAGTTGTGATTAAATTCCTTAAAAAGTTCATTTTTACAAGATTTGGAACTCCACGTGCAATTATAAGTGATGGAGGTTCTCATTTTTGCAACCATCAATTTAAAAGATTATTACAAAAATATGGATTGAAGCATAAGATTGCAACACCCTACCATCCACAAACTAGTGGTCAAGTGGAGATCTCAAATAGAGAGCTGAAAAGAATTCTTGAGAAAACAGTGAATAGTTCAAGGAAAGATTGGTCACTAAAGTTAGATGATGCTCTTTGGGCCTATAGAACAGCTTTTAAAACTCCTATTGGAACTACCCCATTTAGATTGGTTCATGGGAAAGCTTGTCATTTACCTTTGGAGTTGGAGCATAGAGCATATTGGGCCATAAGGACACTGAACTTTGACTTAAAAACTGCAGGAGAAAAAAGAATGTTGCAAGCATTATATTGTTGGAGAACCCACACAAAAGGTTGTAGAGGTTTCATGGCTTAGTTCTCCAATCAGGGATACTTAGGTGATTTGGAGTGGAAGGTCAAGCTTAAGACCTTAAACAAGCGCTTCTTGGGAGGCAACCCAAGCGTATCCTTTTATAGTTTATTAATTTTCCATTTCATTTCATTTTCAGTTTTCACCCTCATTAAACTCAAAAGTGACATTTGTTTATCTTTTGTAGGTCATTCATGAAGATTGGGCAAATTAACACTTGTAGCAAAAAGAAAGAATTGAAAGGGAGCAAGTATAAGCAAAATTCTGCAATTTATCCAATACCTGTGAACAGTAACACCTTTAAACCTGTGCTAAATTGCTGATATTGCAATCTACTTGATAGCACATGTTTGATTTTGTGTTTTGTGTAAATTCTGTGAAATGTAACTTGAATGAGGATCAATTTTGATATTTAGGACTGATGTGAGCTTTATTGAAGTGCAAAAATAGTGTTTGTTGAGTTTCACCTTTTAGTGTATATATAATTTTGTAGTCTGATAGGAATTTGCATGTTTTTGTTTGAATTGCTGCTAGTTTTTGTAATCTGCAGATTTTGGTTACTGTTTATGCTACTGTTCATGCTGCTTAAAAGGTCAATTTCTATATCTTTTCTGCAATTTTTGATTGATTGGAACTTGTCTCAAATGCTGCTGAAATGTACTTTTGGTATAAGATCAGAAAGGAGATCATTTCATTAAGTGTGCAAAAGGTAGTCACAATTAGTGCCTTAATTGAAAAATGCTTGCATGAGCTAAATTAAAATATATTGTGTTTGATGAGTTCTAAGAGATGATGAACTCAAATCCCTCAATTTTATGGTGTTTGTGTGTATTTGGTAACTGCTGAGGGTCATAATAGCATTCCATAGCTTTTGGACTGTTTTTGGTAAGCAAAACTACAATTTTTCCCAAAACCTGCCGAAACTTGCTGATGACGTTACTTGTCAAGCAGAGTCTTAAGCAAATTCTGCTGAACCTTATGCTTAACCCCAAGCATGGCCCATAATACCACATGTCTGCCCCACATTTTAAAAAGCCCAAAACTTCTGCCATTTTATAAAAGCCTCGCCCTCACTCTCGATAAACCTCGCCGACTCCCTTCCCACGCCATTTTTTCCGGCAAATTTTTACGGGAAACTGAAAGGTTTCTTTCTTTTCATTAAAATGGTAAGAACCAAAATGTGGTCTACCCACAAAACCAAACTCAGTAGATTTCGACATTCTGTCAAATCGAAAATGGGTATTCCATCCTCATTGCCCACAAACCCTAACCCCAGCCCCAGTCCACCGCTCCCTCAGTCACCACCACCACAAACGCTGCCATTACCTCAATCACCGCCACCTCAGTCACCACCACTACCCCCAAGCCAAATACCACCTCTCGTTCTGCCAACTCCCTTCTCGCCGCAAACCGAACCGCAAAATGAAACAACAATTTTCGACACTCATTCCCCAGAACCAACACCTGAGGATGCGGCTACTCCAACGAAAACCAAGGGTAAAACTAAAAAAGCTGTAAGTAAATCCAAGAAAACCCCTGTCGGAAAACGGAAACGAGTACCCTCTGTTCCTTTCGACCTAAATTCTCCACCTCAACCTTCCTCTGAACCAGTCAGCAAAAGGACCAGGTCTTCCTCGCAAACTCCAACACCAGTGGTCCAAACACCAGTACCTCAGTCTCCCTTACACTCTCCAGCACCTGCGTCATCTGCCGATAATATAGAGGAGGTAATTTCTCCATTACCTTGGGCTTTTAAGGATATGGATATGAAAAATGCCTATGAGAAATTAGTTTCTAAACCTATTTTGGCAAACAAGTATATGGATGAGCAGATTTTGAAAGAATTAGGCATTTATGACTCTGTATTTGCCTATTTGGATGCTATTAGCTGGACTGATTTTGCTAAGATTAGGGAACCAGTGTACAAGGATTTGACCCTAGAATTTTTGAGTTCCTTAAGGCTGAATTTCAAACCAACAGTGCCTGAACATAAAGATGTGATATATTTTCGATGTGCTGGAATTGATAGGGAGTTAGACATGGATGCTATGAATGCAATTTTTGGTTTTCAGGGTTCGGGGTATAAAAATATTGAGTGACAGCAAACTGTTTATGACCCTGTTCAATTCTGGAAAGATATTGCACCTTTTGGGGGTTATTATAGACAGAGGACTGCAAAAGCCTCTAGGATAGTCTATCATGTGTTGAAATACCTCCATAGGTTCATTTCTTACACTGTTTTAGGAAGGGGACACAGTAACAGTATTGTGGGTGCTGGTGACTTGTTTCTCTTGTGGTGCATGAAGGAGAGAAAACAAGTAAGCACAGCCCATTTCATAGCTACTCATTGGCACCAAATTGTCGCGAAGCATACTAAAGGTAGTATAGTTTTTGGGGGGTATATAACTGCTATAGCAAACTCATTTAGCTTTGATGCTAGTCTATATAAATTGCTGCCTGTTTCTGGGGAATCATATATAGACAGCACAATGTTGCTGCATATGGATGTTTGCGAGAAAATAGGCCATACCTATACTCTGTTACAGCAGCATCCTGATACCACTGGTACTGCAGACCCCACTACCTTTACACCAGCAGAACCACAACCAACCACTACCCCACAGTTTTCAGCAGACATTTTGTCCCTCTTAAGATCCTTGGAATCTAGAATAGCAAGTTTCACTGTCCAACCATCTGTTCCCTCACCTGACACCACAGAAATTCTTGCTACCTTAAAGAGCTTAGAAATCAAAATTGAAACCATGGGTCAGCAGCAGGTTAAACAAAAGAAGAAGCTAGAAAAGAAACTTAAAAAGAGATTTTTATCTCTTAAAAAGAAACAGAAGCAACATCAACTTCAAATGTTGGAGCTTTACAACAAACTGGCCCGATCTTACAACAATTTATATCATTGGGGCCAAGCCATGCTTCAAGAAATGAAAGACCTCACAGAAAATTTGGAAACTGCTTCTGAAGCTTCGGATCACAATGAACCTACTGCAGAACCTGAAGCAGATCCTGATGCAGCAACAAAGCCTTGACAGCAGAGCTTGATCAGTAGCAATAGTTCTACTTTCTGTTTTAGGTTTATTTTGTAATCTGTTTATTTTAATTTTCAAACTTTGGTAATAGTTGTAATACTTTGGTAATTAGTTTTTATGATTATACTTGCACTTCTTTCCTTTAGTTTACTTTATTTTATTTTATTTTATTTTCTGCTATGCACATAGTTACTCTGTGAATGCTTTTTGGTTTAATTTTTTATTTAAATGTTAGATTTTATTTCTTTACACTTTTTCATTTTCTTGCACATTATTTTTGCACTCTATCTTTTTCTTCAATCCTAATTTTGTTGACATTGATGAGTTGCACAAATTTTCTTTGAGCCGCATCTGTTTCACATCATTTGGAGGTAACAGCTTACCCTTTTACCATTTATGCTTATGGTATGTTGCCAATGCTTATGCTTTCGCTTTACCCTACGCAACAGGTTAAGCAACATCTTAAGCAGTGTAAATTCATACATTTGGGATTCTTTTTCGCATTTTTCTCTCTAAAGCTTCATTGTTAATATCATCTTGAGCTTATATTGATTTAATCCCCAATTGTATATATTTCATTAATTGATTAGTTTACACAATTTTGCCCATCTTTGCATTCATTTTAAACATTGAGGACAATGTTTCATTTGAGTTTGGGGGTGAGGGCAAAATTTTTGCAAAATTTTTAAAATTTTTCTTTAAAATTTTCATTCATTCATTTATTGCATTTCATTCATTCATATATAGATAATTCATACACTTATACATAAACCACACACATGTCTATACTCATACACATACATTTGCATATAGTTTTCATATAGATTACACTTAGTTTTAATTTGATTTATGCATTCATTTTAGGATCATGCATATCATAAAAATAAATTTTTACCTTGTCCTTAGAGGATTGAGAGTTGCTTTGAAGAGCAATTGAGCTTACTTTTAGAAGGGTTTGATGGATTGAAAGTTCTAGATAGGTGCAAAGTTATTAGATTCTTGCTTTAATTTATATCTTCTTAACTAAGGGCCACCCAATCAATTGCATTGACTTTGAGTGCCTAGAGAAAACTCTATGGTGAGAAGTAGCTAATTGATATCTCACCAATCCTAGAACAATCTTTCTAAACCTTTCAAGGCGAAATCATAGCATGCACTTGAGAAAGAAATGATTGAGGCATTCTTTGAATTTTAAACCCATATTTTAGCCTTAGCCAACCTCACTTTAAAATTTCCCTTTGGAACCAATTTGAGCCTACATTTATCCCTCTTATTTCTTTGGAACCCACATTAATGCCTAGCCATAAACCCAAACACTTACCTACCCTCCATGAGAATAATTCTTTGAGTGATAGATACATAAAAAAAAAAAAAAAGAGAGAAAAAACTATATAACAATTAGTTGGGAGAAATGACTAAAATAAAAAGGTTAGCAAATTCAATTATGATATGTAAAGTAATTCACCACTCAAGTACACAAAGAAATGAGTTTTGGGGTGAATTGAAAGGTACAATTGTAATTCAAAGTCAATGTTATTTATATAGTCCCTCTAAAAGCTTCAAAATTATATGTTAGCATTGGTGAATAGTTGTAAAGTTCCTCCTCCCATTTGATTCAATATATATATATATATATATATATATATTTTATGTGTCTTGATCTTTTAATAATTTGATTATTCTCATATTTTGTTACCTTTATCCTTTCCTTGTTAACCACATTATCACCCTCTTGGCCCCATTACAACCCTTGAAAGTCCTTTTAATCTTTTGATAGTGTTTTGCTACATTAGTGGAGATTGGAATAGGAGAATTGCCTATGGGATTGGGATATCATTAATCCATTCATTTACTTCCATCATTATTTGAGACATTTTAGTTTATGGATTACCCTATAGTCTATTTAGGCATGATTATTCTTTGTGAATTGATTGGTTTGGGTTTGATGATATGGATAATTGACCCAAGGCTAAGCGGTGATAACTTTGGTAAGGATTGAATTCTTTGCATCTTGAAAGTGGGTATATGGTGAGTTGGTGGCTAAAGGTAAGCTTGAGAGTTCGGATAAATAATTTTCATAAATTTAAGGTAAGGTACCCCAAATTGCATTAATTGTTTTTAATTTGCTTGAGGACAAGCAAAGGTTTGAGTTTGGGGGAATTTGTTACACTCATTTCATATAGGCATTTTAGGGTAGTTTTGCATCCATTTTACCCTCATATTTTAGTATATTTTATGTTTTTAGCTTTATTTTATCTTATTTGTTAATTTTAGATACTTTATATTTGATTTTCGTAATTTTGTTATTTTTGATACGATTTTGTAGCAAATCGAAGATCAATGAGTGCAATAGGAAATAATTTGAAGAGATTTGAAGTTCTTTAAGCATGGAGGAAAGTTGAAGAAATTAAGCCTTGAAAGAGCAAACTAGCCGAAATTTGCTTGAGACTTTGCTTAAGGTCATGCTTAGGGTAAAGCGGCAGTACTTAAGGAGCAGCACAAGTCAAGCATGAGCATAAGAGTCCATTCTACTCTAAGTCTGCCGAGATTTGCTGAAGGTCTGCTTAACCTTAAGCGCATAAAGGCGACTGTGTGAAATTTGCTAAAAGTCGCTTAGGTTAAGCCGAACCCTAAGCGCTGCATCGCATTTAACGTGAAAGTTGTCACGACTTGGATAATTTTACACCTCATTTCCTATCCACTCCTTAGCTTTTATTTACTTTTAGGGCAACTTTTAGGGACGATATAAATTCATCATTTCCTTGTTTTTTAACAACAAGAGAAAAGGGAGAAAAGAAAAAAAAGGAAAGAAAAAGAGAATAGAGAAAAGGGAGGAGACACCATTTTCTTTTGGGGAGGAGCTACTGGACCAGTTTTGGAGCTCGAGAAACCAGAGACTTTGGTTCTTCCACCTGGGTTTTTCTATTTCAGTCCTCTTATCATGTTTTTCTTTACTTTTCCATCAATCTTTCTTGTAAATACCATCATGAGTGAGTAAACTCTTTAGATTTCAGAGTTGGGAAATATGTTTTAGATTAATTTGTGGATTAGGACTGGGTATTTCCTTATTTTACATAAATATGAGTTTTGATTCCTTCCTTGTGAGCTTGATTTACTTGCCTAATGTTGGTACCCATTGGGTATTGTGTTAATCTTTGATTGAAGGACCGAAAGGTGAAAGTCATTGATAGGTAATCATGGATTGGAACTTAAAATCACCTAGATTTAGAAATAAACTAGGATTTTAAGAGGAATTAATTATTGGTTACAAAACTTAATGGGTTTTAAAGTAATCAAATACATACGAAAGTAGGTTTGGTTATTTTAGAATACACTTTGATTTGCTTGAAAAAGATATCAAAGGGATTTAGAATCAATTTCCTTCAAACTATATTTTTCCCTAAAAATTGGAATGCCCAAGACAAATCCCAATTAATTTATGCATAAACCCCCAACTCTAGAATCACTTTTACTATAATTAGACTTTTGTTTAAATTACCCATTGTTAATTTTAGTTTAATTGCGAACTAGAATTAGAATTTATTTATTTGCTCTTTACCCATTTCAATTAGATTAATCAATTTACCTTGCTCATTTACATTTACCATTTATTCATTAATCATTAGCCCAAATAATCGCTTCATTCATAGTTTAGTAATCAAACAGCAAATCCTCGTGGGAACGATACTTGATTCATCACTTTATTACTTGAACGACCCGTATACTTGCGGATTCGCCACATCAGATCCTCCTCTTATTAGAGGTTAGATCTAAGTACTTGTTATTGACACGTCGGAAGTTGCATTATTGTGTTGTGTACTGTGCACGATGATTTGACCTCCCCGACCATAGGGAGTTAGAATCCCGATTCGACCTCCCCGACCAGAGGGATTTAGAATCACCCCGAAGATGGCCCTTCCAGATTAGTCTTGTATAGTTAGTGAGATAAAGAATGGGTTTTGATTGATAAGAAATTGTGATTTTAAATGAGATTTGTGCACAAATGATTTTGTTAAAATAATTGTTTATTTCCATAATTACAGGAAGTATTTTTATTGTTCAGTTGTGATTTGACAAATTGAAATTTTAATCAAGGTTATTTTAACAAGTGACTATTATTATTGGCAATGAAAATTTTGGCATTTGGAAATTGGTTAAATTTCGAGATTCCAAAATTTTTGGTATAATTATTGTCAATGTATATTGTATTACATTTTAAATTATAGTTGTGCACCACTGAGTTCACCACTCAGCGATAGTTTTGTATGCTGTCACAGGTAAAAGTAAAGATAGAGCAGCCGAGTGAGATTTTCGGTAGCTGCGCCTTGAAGACTTATTGGAATTAGCTTCGGGTATATTATAGGTATACTCTTGTATATTAGATTTTGAATATGCATGTAAATATATGTGTGTAAATTATTTGAGCAAATGTATAAAACTTTTGAAATGTTATTTTGGGTGTGTAATGGAAATGCAAATTTAATTGTAACAATAATTTTAGTACCTTAATGAATGTATTATTTACTTTCTTCTGGAAATTGAAAATTATGGATGGTTTCTTTTATGATGAGTTTGGCTTGATAAGTGAATTGAATTGATTGTGATGAATAAGGATATGAAAATGAGTGTATTGGAGCTGTGGTTGTTTTGAAAACATTGGAAGTGTTTTTACAGGTGTTTGAAGAACTGTTTTTCCCAAATATAGACGGCACTCTGCAGAAAATTTTTCGAAATTTGTGTGAAAATAAAAATGGATAAAAATTTTAACTAGTCTTTAAACTTTAAGTAAATGTTTTTAATACCTACTATAAAAGCTCACCACTTTCAAAAAGTAAGAAAATGATTTTAAAACCCCTTTTAGTATATTTAATGGGTTACAGGTAGGCGAAGTATGGTAATTCGTTAGGTGTATTACGGGATCATATTATGCCTTACAGAGGAGTAGGGTGTGACACTCATATAGAAGCTTCTCAAGACTTATTCTTTAAACATGACATGTGTCACGTGCTAGTGGCCTCGTAAGGGTGCTTACCTGGTTTTTGGGATCCGAACAATACATAGTATAATATTTCATGACCTTGTATACTATCTAGGAATTAGTGGGTCATCCATGATCTACTCACATCACAACCAATTCTTAATGCAATAGGTCACATGTTTCCAATGCCCTGCACTCTAATATAGATGTATTCCACGATACATGATTATGCTCAAAGCAATACTTAAATAATTAAATAAGTAAAAGCATTTAAAAAATTCAATTAAGTAATTTATAATTACCTCTTAAAGATTCTATCCTTATTCTTACCTTTTTTTATTTGGTAGGCAGTCCTTGGGATTGATTTATTTTCTTACGACGCTGTAACACTAGACTGACTCAAGGGGCTTGAATTCATTGAACAACAATCACTAACTCTCTATAAGTGGTGAACAACAAAACACATCAATTCTATGCTTTGGACTCCCTAAGAACGTATTAAGAACATGAACCCTTGATTCTACATAAAAACAAGTTCCAGAGCCTTGAACACAAAAGAAGAAATTTGCTAGCAAAAGCAACTTTTGCTACCAAACCTTAGGGTTTCAATTATCGAAGTCTTAAAACTTAAAAACCCTTAAGAAAAAGTAGCAACATTGGCCGTTGAAGCTAGAACATTTGGCAGCCAAACTTGAAATTTTCCAATTTTTTGAACTCGAAACTACAACAACCCAAATGTACCAAAACAACCCAAAATTAACCTCTTTTGCTCCAAAAATATTCTAACAATTCACAATACAATATAATAAATAATTAACTTCAAGAAACTTAAAAACTCAACATGCATCAATAAAATCATTAAAACTTTTAAAGTCTCTCAGTTCATTAAAACCCAAAACAAATGAAAGTCATTCCGAATTTCTCAACACCCTAAATCAACATTTAAGACTTGTTAGGTATGGGATTACCAACTAATAAAAGCTTACCAAGGACACATGCATTCATCATATAGTAAAACCTATGAACATTTAAAACTTTTCTCACTTTAGTTGAGAGTCATACACCATACCCCTCCTCTTTCATTTAAAATTGCACTTTCATTCATGCAAAAACATCATTTGGAGCTAAACTTCAAATAATCCTTTTAACAATCTTGCAAACATTACTCTACCAAACCTATTACTTAATTATACCCATTAATCCATAAGAAGGAGTAACTTTTAAACACTCCTTTTAAATCTTTTTGCATGCCCCCAAAAACTCTTTAGAGTCAAGTTTTAAGCAAGGGAAAAGTTAATTAGTGTATTAATAATAAAGTACTTACCTCTTAGAAGCTAAGATTCTTACACTCTTAGAAGCATAGATATCCCTTTATGCGAGTTTCTAACTTCCCTTTAAACTCTAGCAAGGAAAACACTTAATTGATCAAGATACAACTCAAAAGGAGGAAAACAAGGAAGGGAAGAGAAAATTAGATAACCTTGCTCCATTTTTGTTTGTTAAGGTCTGCATATACCAATGGCTCCAAAGGCACTTTTGACAGTTGAAAGTCCTACTGTTTCTAAAAGAAAACTCTGCTCCCAAATCTCTTACACCATAACTCCAACCCTCTAGCATACACCTATAACACACTTAAGATTCTTATAAACATAACCACTTGTCCTTGAAAACCTACATTTTTATTAGTATCCCAACACACAGTAGGAAATTCTAATATCATAACTTGCTAGATGTTACATGGTTCAATGAGAAAATAGTTTGCCAAAAGATAGTTCAGCCACACATTGTTCTGCTACAAATGGTTTAGCCACACATGATTCTGCTAGGAGATAGTTCAGCTACACATTGTTTGATCATAAGATGGTTTAGCCACACAGGGTTTGGCCAATAAATAGTTTGACCACATATTGTTTATTCAAAAGATAGTTCAGCAACACATTATTTGGCAACAAATGCTTCTCCTAGATGGTGTTTCAGCCATACAAGGTTTGGCCATATATGGTTAACCCAGAAGATAGTTTGACCATACATTGTTTGGTCATAAATGGTTAGGCTAGAAGGTGGCTCAACCACACATGGTTTGACTAGAAAATAGTCCTGCCGCATATGGTTTGGCCAGAAGATAGTTCGACTACATGTGGTTCAAATCTAGATAGATGCATTATCAGCCACATTGCTCATCCAAAATAGATTGCTCATCCAAAATAGATGGTTCATCAGCTACACTGCTCATCCTGATAAATAGTTCATCTACCACATTGCTTATTCATATAAATGGCTACGTTGCTCATCTAGATATATAGCTCGTCCAAATACATAACTTATCCAAAATGGAATAATTTTGGTCAAAGATGACAATCCCTATCTTTATGGGATTTTCAATCCTATCTTTAACAGAATATGACCAAAATAGGAACTAATCACCATCCGAGGCCTATAAAAAGGCATGACCTATAAAAAAGCGTCACATTTTTATGGCTAGGTACGTCATTCTTCCTTATTAATATTACACATTTCTCTCATTTCAGCTCTAACTTGAGTGTCAGAAGGTCCTCACTAGGAACATACATAATGGACTTCTAAGTCATTTATCTTCTATTTTACAAGTCCATACCTACAAAGAATTTTCATAGACCACACACACACACACACGTTAATAAAAAATTATTTACAAATTAAAAAAGTTTATTAAATTTCTTGTATTTAAAATATAAGAATTTTAATAATTATGCTTTAAAAATTATCATGTGATATATATATATAAAATAATATATTAATTAATTTAATTATTTATTATCATATGAAATAAAATATAATTAAATAAAAATTCTACCATTAACAAAGTTTTATTATATATATATTAAAATAAAATAAAAAATAATTCAAATACTAATTATAAAATATTTTCTTGAAACATTTTTGACGTAAAGTTTAATCCGAACGATATTAAAAATAAGCTAAAAAAAAAAGTTGGGATGACAAGTTGAACTTTGTCGCGTAGAGTAAACCCTAACGTCCTCAGAAGTATCCAGCTGCAAATTTTGTCGCTTAGAAATCACAGTCAACGGTCAGTGCATCCTCCATTGCAGATCGAAGCCCTAAATCTTTTTTTTTTTTTTTTTTTAATTTACACTTGGAAAGTTTGACCTAAATTAATTTGATTTTGTGAAGTATTGGAGTTAAGCAAAAGCTTATTCTTATCAGACTGGAAAGATTTTGGGATGGATCCAGAGGCTGCAAAGACCGCACGAGAATCTCTGGATTTGGCATTTCACATGTCAAACATTCTGGACACTGGGCTCGATCGACACATGCTTTCAGTACTCATTGCCCTGTGTGACTTGGGCTTAAATCCTGAGGCTTTGGCTGCTGTCGTGAAAGAACTCGGAAGAGAAGACTCTTGCTCTCCACCAACCCCTACTGCTCCTTCATCTGCCCCTTAAACAGGTTTCTGGCATTAACCAACATCAGCCTTTTCTCTTCTTTCCTTGTCCATAGTTGTGTATGCTGAGAATCTGTGATTGGTATCTTGGTGTTTTGAAGATGTAATTGGAATTGTACTGTAGATTTATCATTATAATTACAGTTAAATTGTTGTGTTTTTAATGTACTGGAATTGAAAATCAATGCAAGTGTGAAGATGATGTTTCTACACCAAGTTGGATTCATTAGCAACTAGTTAATGTTATTTTGCAGTCAATTGCAATGGAAATCACATTTTATTTTATTTTTTTTCTGAAAGGGGGTGAATTCCTTTCCTTTTGTATTGTTCTTGTTTAGAGGAAGTGAAAATTTTGCTGAAAATCATACGTGCTGTTTATTTTTTTCTCTACGAACTCTGCTTCCCTGGCATATCTGGTGTTCTTCTTGGTTCACTGTTATCTTTTTTTTAATTTATCAAAAAAATCTGCCTTATTTATATGCTTGAGCTTGGCGAATTAGTGGTTACAAGTAGAACTAGTATTCTATGCATCTTAATGTTACTGGCACATCTGTTGGAATTTTGGAGTCCAGAAGTTGAAAAATCAATTGTCACTTTTTTGAACTGCTCTCGGGCTATGCCATTGCATGTTAGTGAAAGGACTTAGTACTTGTGAAGACTTAGGAAATAAAAACAAGTTTCTGGTTGATATGGGCAGTCAGTTTGAATCTTTTTGTACTGAATTGAGACTTGAAGCTATCCTTAACATGAATGAGTTCATCTCTAGCACACTCCATCTGAAGTTAATTTGTTCGTAACATAAATTATTAAAAACTTACCACTCTTGAATTAGTTACGTTAGTTGATGTTCATATACTAGGCATAGTATTTATCTGCATTGGAGAGTCCTTTGTTTGTTTTGGAAATTCCACCCAAGTGAGTGGTATTCTATTGTTATCAACATTAAGAGGTATGACATTCTCTGCTTTGAAAGGTATAATATCTTGTTCTTAGTGATCCTCATTTGAAATTATGGTGAGTTTTTAAATGAATTCTGATGGCAAATTTGAGATGACATGTTTATTCTACAAAGAAGGTACTACCCTCAGCGGTTATTTAGTATCTTGAATGCTGAAAATATTGATCTGAATTGACTACCTATGAATTTTCTCAGCGAAAAATTTATCTTCTAGCTGTTTCTCAGTTTCTTTCCCTTTAAAAATGCATTAACTGCACAACAAAACTTGGCTGTGAAAAGGGAGTTTCATTAGATGCAAGCTAATTGTGGAGGAAGATGAGATTCTATATACTTGTATTATGTCCACTCTGCAACTTAGAGAACAATGATCGATTAGTCTTAGGGTTTATGTTTTCTTGCTGAAATTCTCATTAAAATTTAACTAAACCTATTCTCCTTGGAATTTGGATAGTTTTGTTGACTGTTGATTGCCAACTCCTTTGCTAATCCATCCTCTAGCGTCCTTGTTCCAGTCAGCGGAATGGCTGAATTTTGGTCTTCAGAGCAGAAACTTTAAGATGTTACTGTCATATGATGATCAGTGGCTGAGAGAAGGGGGACAAGGGGGAGTCTTGGTAGTCCCAAACGCTTGTAAAAAGTCTTAAATAGGTGTATAGAAGTGGAGGAAGGAGGGACAATGAGTAGCCATGACCCTCCAAACACTTGTAAAAAATCTTAAATAAATATAATAATACTCCTTTAAATTTTCTATGAACCTTTAATAGTTTATGATTTATTTATTATGATTTAAGTTGAAGCATTAAAATTACTTGGTTTTCATTAAATAAGTACAAAAATTACATTAAAAATTAATTAAGTTTTCATATTTACGAATTAAAATTAAATTGCTAGTAGTTATTTAAAAGTTAAATACAAGCTAATCTAATAAATCTCTATTACACCATTCCAAATTAAATCAGATATCTTAATTTAAAATTTCGCTCTCCCTCTACTCCTATAGATACAATATAATTTTTTTTTCCTTTGTCTCCTTCTCTAGTTTATCACTTCTCTCTTATTTAGCTCCTCTCCTTCATGTTATTCAAACTAAAAAGTCACCTTAAAATTTTACAAACTAGTGGTCTTAAATCTCATAAATTTTGGATTGATCAACTTAAATGTATATTTATCTCTGTATTAACATGTGTTATTAAGTTGTTATTTACTTATTTTGTTGTTTTACTAATCTCTAATTTTCATGTCTCTTTAATTTGCGTAAAGGGTGATTGTTACCTTTTTTTTTTTTTTTTTTTTTTTTTTTTTTTTAATCTTATGCTCTTATGCTGTTGTGCTTTACAATCTGTGTACTTTATGCTCTCTCGCTATATATGTGTGTGTGAATGTTTTGTTGATGTATCGGTGTTGGTTTACCTAACAAAAATTTTCTGGTTTCGTCTGTGATGATTGGAATATTTTATAAGATGCTAGTGTATGCCACTCCTTTACTTGTAAGTCAATGTCCAAATGTTAGATTTGACAACAGACTTGGCCACATCTGGTTCAAATCGTGAATCAGATCGGGACTGACCTGGGTCAAACTTGGGATCGGATCAAATCAATGGTCCCAATCCTTGAACCAGAACTGGTCTTAGGGGGCCGGTTTCCCCCTCATTGAACTAGAACTGGCCGGTTCAAATCGGCATTTAAGCTCAATTTGTAAGTGCTAAAATTTTATTTTTTATTTTTACATTTTCTTAGATTACACAGATGATTTTGAGCATCTTTACTTCTTGGACAATTCTTAAATAAGGTACATAATAATTTCTATGAATTTTTTAATTTAATTAGCATATTTAGATTTTTAGGTTCGATTTGAAATTTTTAAAATTATATTTTTATAAACATTTTTTCTAGATTATACAGATGTTTTTCAATATCTTCAATTCTCAAAGCATTCTCAAATAAGATAGATAAATAATTTCTGAGAATTTTTTAAAGTTAATTGGTATTTTTTAGATTTTTAGGTTCGATTTGAATTTTTTAAAATTCTATTTTTTTTTTAAACGCCTTTCCTACATTAGGTAGATGATATTGATCATCTTATTAAGGTATACAATAATTGCACAGAATTTTTTAAGTTGATTTGCATATTTTAGATTTTTAGTTTTATTAAAGTTTTAATGAATTCAAAAGTATACTCTTAGATGCTTAAGGTGTAGAAGTATCTAAAAGAAATAAAAATAATGAATAAACATGAGTTTGTAATTAAGATTTTTTTTTTCCTAAAATAAATAAAAATAATAAATAAACATAACTATAAATAAATATTAAATAAAAATAAATTTGTAAATAATAAATATCATGGAAAAATTATACATTAATTAAGTTTTATTTTCGTAAGAATGTAAAATTAGTTAGATGCTATTATATTATCTCAAATTTATACTAAGAAGAAAAAACTACATAGTTTTATTAATGTTTAGAGTTATAATAATAAGAAGAAAGAGTTTTATCTCACTGATTACAATTAATGTTGATTAAAGTTTATACCATGACTTGAGCTGGAATTGAAACTGAGACTGAATCAGTTTGGAGCCCAACCAAAATTGGAATCGTCAAAAACTGAAATGCTTAAAACCGGATTGAAATCAGCTCGGGAACTGTAATTGAATTAGTATCAGTTTGAACCGGCTAAATTTGGATTGATTCTGATTCAAGCCTCTAAAGGTCAAGGAATCGCTGGTTTCAGCTCGAAATTTGCCCTCAGCCGAGTCTACTTGATATAGGCTTGCCAAGAATGGGAATGGCGTCAATCTGTATGTTCTTCGTGAATTTAAATTTTATTATAATTGGACTTTAATTTGAATTCTAATTACGTAATTTAAATTATTTGCACTCTTGATCAGTGGTATGCATTATTTAGTTATAACTGAATAATCAAGACGAACTAATGAAATTTTATTATTTTGTTAAGAGTAAATTTAATTCAATTTGATTTGATTTGATTTTCAGTTTTAGTAGTTCAATTATCTTTTATTTGGTATGAAACTAATTAAAATAACTAAATTTCTATCAATTAATTTTATTAATAATATATTAATTATTGTAATCGTTTTTTTATGATTTTACAATAATACTTCACTTATAATTACTCTTATTAATATTAAATAATATTTATTATTTCTTATAAATAAAAAATTATATATTTATATATTTGCTTAATTATAAATAATAACAGATATTTTTAGTTTTAATTAATTTTAATTTTTTTTTAATTTCAGTTTGATTAATATTCTTAAAGTCTTTTAATAATTTAGTTGGACAAAAATTCGATTTTGTTTAATTTAATTGAAAGTTCACCCTGTTCTCTCTTGACCATTTGCATTACGAGTGCAGTCACATTGATCATATACGATGTTATTGCCTTAATCAAACTCATTTTTGCCTATATTAGGCATAGTCTAATAAAATTATAACGTAATCTGCTTTGTTGAATGCGTGTTTTCTTCCTTATCAAAAAGGTCCGGTGGTGTTCTTACCTTTGTTTTAATCTCATCACATGCTCGAATTTTTTTTTAATTTTTTTGATATTATTGAACACTTATTTATGAGAGAGAGAAATTATATTATAAAATTATTATTTTATGTAAACATATTATATAAAATGGCAAGGCAACAAAGGTTCAACACATACAAATTCAGTTATTAAATTTTAAGAAAATAAAAACTGTTTGGTAACTATTTAGTAATTATAATTTTATAGGGTCCATTTGTGTATACATATTCTCTATTGATTTACTATTTCATGCAAGATATACCGTATAAAATGGCTGTTATATTGTATAATTACTCGTTAACTTACACTGGCATGTAAAAAACACGCTGATGTGTAGTATATTTAACCAAAAAAGAAAAAATTTCTACACTTTCACATGATGATGAAATCGTTCCTTCATTATCATATGCTTGGTCCTCTCCCTTGTTTTTTCTTCTTCCTTGGTATTGTCTCTACTTTATATCACCATCTGCATTTCACCTTACCATCAAAGTAATCTCCATATGCAATTCATTGTCTACTTCACCACAAATCTCACTTCATAGACAAGACAAAAATTACCATTTTTCGTCACCACCCAACCTATGGGCCGGAACGGCACTTGGACCTGGGCCAGCCTAAAACCCCCCAAACCCGTAGTAAGCCTAACTATTCCTCATCCCAATCCTAAGGCCCATTTGGGCCCAACTTCAAGAATTCAACCGGACAGAGTCTGGCCATAAAATGGACCATTCAACAGGGAGTTTTTGACTCGCCCGACCTGTAAACACAATATATAATAAATTGGGGAGCTCAGTTCACCCTCTTCATGCTCATAATATCATAAAATCCAATGAGAGCTCAGCTCCCTCATCATCTGGACTAATCCATTTGTTGCCTAAGTTTCATGGTCTTGTACGTGAGGATCCACATAAGCATTTAAAAGAATTTCATGTTGTGTGTCCCAGCATGAAACCTCAAGGAGTTTCAGAGGATCAAATCAAGCTTCGAGCTTTCCCTTTCTCACTGGAAGACACAGCTAAGGATTGGTTGTATTACCTTCCTTCGGGATCTATCAACTCATGGAATGGGATGAAGCAGATATTTCTGGAGAAGTATTTTCCTGCTTTCTGTGCTGCCAACATAAGAAAAGAAATTTGTGGCATCCGGCAGTACAATGTAGAGAGCTTGTATGAGTATTGGGAACAATTTAAGAAACTGTGTGCAAGCTGTCCCCATCATCAAATAAGTGAGCAGCTTTTGATTCAGTATTTCTATGAGGGACTTCTACCAATGGATCGCACTATGATAGATGCTGCTAGTGGAGGAGCTTTGGTTGACAAGACACCAGAAGAGGCAAGGAGGCTGATTGCTAACATGGCAGCAATTTCTCAGTAGTTTGGAATGAGAATGGATCACACACCTATAAAGGTTAATGAGGTAAGTACATCTAACCTTGAGAATCAAGTTTCTGATTTAACTTCTTTGGTGAGGCAGTTGGCTGTAGAGAACATGCAAACTATTAAGGTATGTAGAATTTGTTCGGGTTCGGGTAATGCTATTGACATGTGTCCTGCATTATAAGAGGATGAATCAATGCAACATGCTAATGCAGTAGAACATTATGGACAGCCACAATGCAGGTATGATCCCTTTTCTAATACTTATAATCCAGGATGGTGAGATCATCCCAAGTTGAGTTATGGGAATCAACTGGTGCAAAACCGATACCAGTAGCAAAGACCACAAGTGAATCAACCAACTCCACCTCCACCTCCTTCAAATCAAGGTATGTCACTTAATGAAATTGTTAAGGCTTTGGCTAACAATACACAATAGTTTCAACAGGAGACCAAAAATAGCATTCAAAACATAGAGAGGCAGATTGGTCAGTTAGCCTCATCTGTGAGTAAGCTGGAAGCTTAAGGTTCTGGAAAGCTTCCATCACAAACAGTCATGAACCCCAGAGAAAATGCGAGTGCTATACTGTTGCGGAGTGGGAAATAAGTTGATAACCAGACTCTACATGAGCCAATGAAAAAGAAAAAGTAAGGAGCAAAAGAGCCAAAAGCGTCTGAAGTTCCTGAAGTTAAGGTAAATACTAAACCTAAATTGAATAAGGTTAATAATTCTGTTCTTCCTCCATTCCCATGCAGGTTGGCTAAGACTAAGAAAGAAGAACAAGAGAAAGAAATTTTGGAGACTTTCAGAAATGTGGAGGTGAATATACCTTTACTTGATGCGATCAAACAAGTTCTCAAGTATGCTAAATTCCTTAAGAAACTATGCACTACAAAGCGCAAGTTGAGGAATAATGAGAAGATCAGTGTGGGGGAAAATGTGTCAGCATTAATTCAGTAAAAATTACCCCCTAAGTGTAAGGATCTAGGTTCGTTTTCTATTCCCTACAGAATAGGTGATTCTAAATTTGAACGTGCAATGGCAGATTTATGAGCATCTATCAATGTTATGTCAAATTCAGTTTTTCAAACTTTAAATTTGGGTCCTTTGAAAGAAACTAGTGTCATTATTCAGTTAGCTGATCGTTCTAATGTTTACCCATTGGGAGTATTTGAGGATGTGTTGGGGCAGGTTGGAAAATTCATTTTTCCTGCAAATTTTTAAATTCTGGATATGGAGGACAATGTTCCCACATCAAAGTCAGCTTTGATTTTGTTTGGAAGACCTTTCCTAAAAACTGCCAAGACAAAAATTGATGTGAATGATGGTACCTTAACTATGAAGTTTGATGGAGAGACTGTCAAATTTAATATCTTTGGTGCCATGAAGTATCCTACTGATGACCATTCTATTTTTTTTCTATTGATGTTATTGATTCATTTGTGTAGGATGTTTTTGAGTTAAGCATGGAGTATGAGTTAGAAGTGGTGATTAGTCAAGGAATTCAAGAAATTAGTACCAATCCACCATTAAGTGTAGAGGTTCAAGATGCAGTAATGGCATTGCAGTCATTACCTCCTATTCCAAAAAGGTATGGAGTATCAAAGATTGACTTACCTGTATCTCACACAAAATTATTACCTTATGTGGTGCAGGCACCAGTTCTTGAACTCAAGCCTTTACCTAAGCATTTGAAGTATGTTTACTTGGGAGACAATGAGACACTTCCAGTTATCATCTCAAGTAATTTAACAAAGATTCAAGAAGACAGATTGATTAGAGTTCTTAGAATACACAAGGAAGCAATTGGATGGACAATAGCTAACATCAAAGGTATAAGTCCATCAGTGTGCATGCACAGGATTTTACTGGAGGATGAGGCTAAACCAAGTAGAGAAGCTCAAAGGAGATTGAACCCACAGATGATGGAGGTTGTGAAGAAGGAGATTTTAAAGCTACTGGATGCAGGAGTTATTTACCCAATTTTAGACAGCAAATGGGTAAGTCCAGTCCATGTAGTGCCAAAAAAATCAGGAGTCACTGTGGTAGCAAATCAAGATAATGAACTTGTTCCAACAAGGATTCAGAGTGGATGCCGAATGTGCATAGACTACCGCAAGCTGAATTCAACAAGGAAGGACCACTTACCACTACCATTCATTGATCAGATGCTTGAGGAGTTAGTAGGTAAGTCTTATTTTTGTTTTCTCGATGGCTTTTTTGGATATAATCAAATTGTGATTGCACCGGAGGATCAAGAGAGGACTACCTTCACTTGCCATTTTGGAACTTCGGCTTTTAGAAGGATGCCCTTCGGGCTTTGTAATGCACCTGCCAAATTTCAGAGATGCATGATGAGCATATTTTCATATTACATTGATACTTGCATTAAGGTGTTCATGGATGATTTTACTGTGTATGGTGATTCATTTGATGCATGTTTACATCATCTGACTTCTGTTCTTGAGAGAGCATTGAGAAAAATCTTGTTTTGAATTATGAGAAGTGCCATTTTATGATAGAACAGGGGATTATTTTGGGTCATGTTGTCTCTAATAGGGATATTTAGGTGGATAAATCTAAAATTGATTTAATTGTGAACTTACCCTACCCCACAACTGTGAGGGAAGTACGCTCTTTTCTTGGTCATGCAGGTGTCTATCGTAGGTTCATTAAGGATTTCTCTAAGATAGCATTGCCTTTGTCTAGACTCTTACAAAAAGATGTTCCTTTTGAGTTCAGTGAAGAGTGCAAGGAGGCTTTTGACAAATTGAAATCTGCATTGACATCATCCCCTATTATCCAGGCTCCTGATTGGACTATACTGTTTGAAATTTTATGTGACGCGAGTAATTATGCAGTGGGAGCAGTTTTAGGGCAGCGTGTTGGAAAGCTCTTTCATGTGATTTATTATGCATCCAGAACACTCCATTGAGCTCAGCGCAATTATTCTACAACCGAAAAAGAGTTTTTGGCTATAGTTTTTGTTGTAGATAAATTTCGGTCATATTTGCTTAGTTCTAAAATAATTATCTTATCTAATCATGCAGTGTTAAAGTATCTCTTGGTAAAGAAAGAAGCAAAACCAAGGTTGATTAGATGGATCCTTATGCTGCAAGAATTTGATCTTCAAATCAAGGATAAAAAAGGAGCTAAGAACCTGGTAGCAGATCATTTGAGCAGGTTAATGACACAAGAAGATTCGCTTCCTTTGCAGGAACTTTTTCCTGATGAGCAGTTATTTAAATTGCAAGGTATGATCCCTTGGTATGCTGATTTGGTGAATTATTTGGTTACTAAGGTTGTGCCTTTTGATTTGAGTAGAGTTAAGAAAGAGAAATTGAAAAGTGAGGCTAATTATTATGTGTGGGATGACCCGTATTTTTGGAAATTTTGTTCAGATCAAATTATTAGGAGATGTGTTCCTGATAATGAGATTCAATCTATTCTTGCTTTTTGTCATGCCTATGCATGTGAAGGTTATTTTGGACCCAAGAGAACAGGTAGAAAAATATTAGATTGTGGTTTTCACTGGCCCACTATATTTTGTGATTCGTTTTTTATTTGTAAAAATTGCGAACAATGTCAAAGAACAGGAAGTTTAACCCGTAGGAATGAGATGATTCAGAATCCAATACTTGTTTGTGAGATTTTTGATGTGTGGGGTATTGATTTTATGGGTCCATTTCCTTCTTCTTTTGGCTTTGTTTATATATTCCTTGCTGTTGATTATGTTTCGAAATGGGTGGAAGCCAAAGCCACCAAGACTGATGATTCTAAAGCTGTCGTAGGTTTTATCAAGTCAAAAATTTTTAGTAGGTTTGGAGTTCCTAGATCTTTAATCAGTGACTGGGGCGCACATTTTTATAATAGAACTGTTGAGGCATTATTGAGGATATATGGTGTTTTCCATAGAGTATCTACAGCTTATCATTCTCAAACAAGTGGGCAAACAGAGGTGTCTAATAGAGAGATCAAGTCTATTTTGGAAAAAACAGTGAAGCCAAATAGAAAAGATTGGCGCCTTAAACTTGATAATGCTTTGTGGGCTTATAGGACTGCTTATAAGACACCCATAGGTATGTCCCCTTACAGATTGGTATTTGGTAAGTTGTGTCACCTTTCTATTGAGTTAGAACATAAGGCTTATTGGGCTGTTAGACATTGTAATTTGGATTTGGATACTGCTGGTGTGGAAAGAAAATTACAATTACAGGAATTAGAGGAAATTCGACTTGAGGCTTATGAGAACTCTAAGATCTATAAAGAAAAGACCAAGGCATTCCATGACAAACTAATTCTAAGGAAGCAGTTTGTGATTGGACAAAAAATTTTATTGTATAATTCCATATTGAAGCTGATGCCTAGTAAGTTGCGTTCTCGTTGGATTCGACCATTTGTTGTTACTAATGTGTTTCCTTATGGTGCAGTTAAAATTCAAAGTTTAGGAATTAGTAAGGTGTTCAAGGTCAACGGTCATAAACTCAAGCCATTTTATGAAGGGTTTCAGAAGCATAGAGTGGAGGAGCTCAAATTGAGTAACCCAATTTATGAGGATTAAGGAGCTTTGCCATATCGAGCTAACGACGATAAACAAAAGCGCTTCTTGGGAGGCAACCCATGGGTGACTTGTTAGCCACAATCAGATTTGTTTTCTTTCTTTTATCTTATTTTTTTTCTAGCATTTTTTTCCATTTCTTTTGCATTTGGGCTTTACATTTAGGACAATGTTGGAGGAGAAATTTGTTGCTGCAATCTTTTTGAATATTAAAAAAAAATTAAAATAAATAAATAAATAAATTTATTCTTATAAGCTTGATTCATGATTCTATATTAACTCCCAGAGAGAAGTGCTTTGCCCTTCAAATGACTTTTCTATTTTAGATTGAATTTTTGAAATTTTAGGCAAGGTAATAGTAACTTTAATGATAGATTTTCCCCCTTCTCCATACCATAGAGCAATTTTTTGTCCTGCATAAATCATTTAGGCTTGATTTAATAGTGAAATGATTAGTTATGTGTCCTTTAAACTAATGTCATGCATATTTTAGAACTTTTTTTAATCTATCAGGGCACTTTATAATATGTAGATACATAAATTGGGGAAAATAAAAAGTTGAACTTGAAAATTGCTTCTCTATTTAGTTAAGCAAAGTAACCAGGAGTCTTCATGAACCCCATGTCAATTATCAAGCCAAAAGCTAGCTAGGATATGAGCAAGGTACTTTTCTGAAGGTGACGGTTAAAAAAAAAAAAAAGTAACTGTGACGAGAGAGAAGTACCAATTTTAAATAAAAAAAAAAGCCCATTTCTATCTCCCCTAAGATTTGTAAAGAGCTATAACTATTGTGCCTTGATAAATTAGCCTTGTGTTTTGGTATGTATTGATTTAAAATTTTATGAAACTTTAATTGTGTGAGCTTAATTGATTTCAAGCCTTTTGTTTTGTGTTGGAAAATTGTTGATATATTGATATGGTGTTGATGGAATTTATTATGATGGTTATTACCTTACTTGCCTCTTCTTTCAAACTTTTAATCATTTGTTAGAGAATGTTGTGATAGGATGAAGTTAAAGAACTTCTAAGTGGAGTTGATTGAGAGTTTAAGTCATGCTTGAGGACAAGCATGGAATAAGTGTGGGAGAATTTGATAAGCGCATAATTTATTAATTTTACTCCCATCATATTTAGTGTTTCTAGGGTATCTTTATGCCTAATTCAGTTGATTAAAGTATAATTATCTACTAGGCATATGTTTAGAGAGTTGTTGAAATAATTGTGTTAAATGAAGAAATTTTTAGCATTTGCATTAATCTGACTCTTTCTGTATTTTTCAGGGTTTTGGTGAAGTTCCAGAGCATAGAAGTGTGGAAGGAAGCTTGAAAAGGGCGAAGGATTGAGAAGCGTTGTTGATACAAAGTACATGGGTCATGTAAGCACAACCACAGACCCGTGTAACATTCTGCCAGAAGAAATCCAGAGACTCGAGGAAGAAACAAAGTACACAGGCTGTGTAACTTGACCCGTGTAAATCCTGGAGACCCGTGTAACCTTCTGTGCCAATACTAAATATACCCACTTAGCTCCAGTAAGTTACACAGCCCTGGGCCGTGTAGTGATACACGGGCCATGTAACCGTCGACAATCGGTTTCCTGATTATGCTCCAATTGCAGTTTTTAACAGAGAGAAAGACTCTTAAACCTAACCCTAGGCCATGTATTATAAATAAAAGAGGCAGTAGCCGACAAAAAGGAGATTCAGCAGCCTCTCGACAGAGGAGGATCAGACTTTTGTTCTCCATTCACATTCTAGATTTCTTCAATTTTCTTCTTTAATTTTCTGTAAGCCATAAACATGAGTGCCTAAGTTTTTAATTCAATTCAAGGGATTCAAGTTCTTTTGCGTGATTTGTGAGACCAGGTTCTTAATTTAATTTATGTCTTTTTAAATATCTATTGTTTTCTGATTTCATTGTCTTTGATCTATTGAATGATTTGCTAAAAAGGCCCTTTAGTTAATTGTTTGATGTGATCAATTACTAGTTCATCTTCATAATCCGTAATTGTTATATAAGATTAAACATGAGTAGCAATTAAGTTTTATTGATTATGATCCCAGTTTTCGATAATAACCTAAGGAAACAATAGGGTGAATTAAATAATTTATGCTTCATAAATTGTTGTTCAGCTTAACTACTTCTTACTCTTAAAGCAATTATTAATTTGATGAGGATTGCTTAATATCAATTCAGTTAATAATTAGAGTCAACAAGAGTGCTGGGCTCGAATTGATGAGTATAGGAAAGTTAGGGGTTTATCTTGCTATTTGGTAAATCTACGTTAAGTATTCAATAAGATATAATTGTATTTCTTTTGTCTATGATCAAATCAATGCATTGGAATGCGAATTACCTTGGATTGAAGTCTGTTTAATTTGAGATTTTCATATTTAATTTTAGTTATAAATTTCTAATTTCTTCTTTGGATTGTGAATTACGCCCCCCCCCCAACCTTTGTTTCTTTTTTCCATTACACAAGTGCACAAAATTTAGTAATTTAGTCTCTAGGGTTCGACCTGGACTTACCACTTATTGCAGAAACTATTTTATTACTGGTAATTTCAGTTAATTTAATTTCTGGTGGAATCGACAACCATTATGCGCACAAACCTCTTAACTAATCTTGACTTGGTATAATTTTTCCTCCTTCCTTGGAGGGCTCCTTTCCCACTGAAACACATAATTAGAGTGCTTCAATATCTATTCAAATTATTTCTAATAATAATTCCAATAATTGAACTTTGCATTTTAAATTCACTTATAAAGTTTCCTAAGTTGAGTGCCTTGTACTTAATGTTATGGTGTTACTATTCATATTACTAGTTAGGTAAAATGTTGACTTTTTCGCAATTAATAGGTATACCATTTTTAAACACATGGTCATACCACATTTTGGATCACAATTTTGTTGGCATTGGTTGCCAATTACAATTCAAGGCCTAGTAAGAAAATTTTCAAAATTTCAGATTTGGTTTCTTATGTTTACTGTTCCATTGGACCAATCTACAGTGGCAATTTGGCTAAACTTCCTGCATCAAAGTTGTTCCTTAATGTGTCTAGTTTTATTCCCTTTTTGAATCACTCCATTTGGAGTGCTGTAGCTCAAGTTATGCCATTTTTATTAAGGCTGGCCGGATTAGTCAAAACCCAGAAATTCTGGGCAAATTAGGTTCTGGCAGATTTGGGGAGCTAACTTTGGTTAGTAATTTGACTAGATTATGGTCCGAATTTGGGTTTGTGTTCTTCATGAAAATTGTTCTAATATATCTAAGCTTTCCAATAGTTCAAAAATTAAGTCATTTGGACCTCTCTACACCAAGTTATGACCATTTGAACATGTACTATTTATTTGGTCAATTCTGTCCAGTGACAGGGTACCTAATCCAGATTCAACCTAATTTTACACTAACTTGTGATCAGTTTTAGGGCAAGGTTTCTGCATAAAAATTGTTGCTTTGGGTCTTGGTTTTCATCTCCAATTGGCTTCACACCAATTGGAACAACAGAATTCAACTTATGACCATTTGAAGGGACAAGGGTCAAGCTGCCAGAATTTGGCCATCTCACATTCACAACTTTAATTTAATCCCAATCATTCAATTGCACTCATAAGCACACCAATTGACCAAATTAAGCATTAACAATGCTAATTGGTCATCAATTCACCAAAATCCCAATTTTCCACAAAACCCTAATCACCAAGAACCCTAACTTTTCAATAGCTTAATTCATGCAAATTTCAAGTATACTACTACATCTACTCACTCATTCAAACTTGTATACATGTTTAATACCATCAATTTCCATCAAACCCTCATCATTCTCAAGCTGGCCAAAATTCTCTAGGTCCCATACATGCATAATTTCTTGCTTTCTTATGTTAATTTCTACTTCATTCCATTTCCATAGGTATAGCTTAATTTAAATGGAGAGAAAGACTTACCTTAATGATGCTCTTCTCAATCTTCACTTCCTTTAAATTTTCTCTTAATTTATTTCTTCACTTCTCTTCTTCTAGGGTAAATTAAGAGTTTTCTATGATTTTTGGTTAGGGTTTATAGTAAGAATTCAAGTTTTTGGAAGCTTGAATTGGTTGTTAATGGAGGAATTAAGAAAATGAGAGAGAGAGAGAGGAGAGAGAGAGAGAGCAATTCGACAAGGATGAAGAATAAAGGTAAAATGATTTTTTTTTCTTTTAATTTGTCATTTTATGTTAACATTTATCCCCAATTTTCCAAATTAACATTATAATTTATTATGAGGTCATCCTTGCATTATGACAATGTCATAAATCCCTTAATTTCTTATTCCTTTTTCCTTTCCTTTACACTCCTCTTCATGTTTTTAATTATTTTTTATAATTTTAATTTCCTATATTTTAATAGACATTTAGGCCAAAAGTCACCTCTAAGAGTGAATTAACCATTTTACCCTTTACCGGTCTGATCCGTTTTTCCAATAGCATTAAATTACTTCTAGAAATCTGGTTCAATTATTTGAACTGGTTCTCTATTTTTTTCTGTGGTTTTCACAATACTATTAGCTTTACAATAATCCTTAGGCTTGGAGTGCCATGGGTCTCACACGAAATCAGGGTAGCGACTGAGTTGGCAGTCACTTTTCGGTTTGGTCACCCATCACTGTGGCCTCGGCTCATTTAACCCACTATGCTTTATTTTTCTTATTTGTATTTCACCTTCATATAATTTATATTAATTTTTATCTAAAGCTTTTCTAGATGACACATATATAGTTCTAAACTCATTGACTGTCCGGATCGACACTAATCACCAGAACAGTGAGATGTACGGCACTAATGAATATATGGGCGTTACAACTTACAATTTGGTATCAGAGTTGCTCGTGTATCCTCTTGGGCGATGGTGGGGCAAATCTTAGCGAAGACGCTGAGTCCCGAAAGGGGGGGAGAAAGGTCCCTAGGTAAATTCCACATCAACATAGCATGGAAATGGTTTTGAGTTCAAAAAGTAATGATATATAAAATAGGGGAACTAATCACTAGAGACACCTTTTGGTGGAATGGCCTGGAGAGTCGGAAGAACTCCAAGGTTAAGCGTGCTCGTTTGAGAGAAATTCTATGATGGGTGACCTCTTGGGAAGTTTTCCGTTCCACCTATGGGACAAAACCGTGAGGCTTATGACCAAAGTGGACAATTCCTTTAGTGGTTGGAGCCTGACCATTACAATTTGGTATCAGAGCCGCTCACGTGTCCTCTTGGGCGATGTTGGGGCAGGACACTGAGCTGCTCGCGTGTCCTCTTTCCCCTTCTTGCTTTTTCTATAATTTTTATAATATCTATAAGTTCTTATACATTTCTAAAACTTAGTTATGCAATTTTTATAAATTCCTTCCTTTTCTCTTTGCTTTGAGAATGAAAAGCTGAGAGTGGTAGCATCATAAAATGCAACTCTCTAATGTTCTATCCTTTCATCAATTATTATAATCATTGAAAAATTATAAATTGCACTTTTTATCTAACAAATATTAGTATTTTTTAATAAATTGTATATTTTACTAAATTAAATAATTAGAAAAATTTACTAAAAAGTCAATAAATCATAATCAATAGTTATTATAGCATATATTAGCTTTTAGGTAGGAGATTAGTTTTTAGAAAACTTGATTTAGAGTTTGAAAGTTAAAAAGTTACCACAGAAAAACTAAATTTATGTTTTAAAAGTTTAAGTGTGTATAAAGATATTTTTAAATTAATTAAAATTTTAAATAATTTATAATTATTATAACAAATAGTAACAAAAAATTTTGACTCTCTAAGAATAAAATAAATAGAAAGAGATTTTTATACCACAAAAAATTGGATTTTTTTGACTTAAAATATTTCATTTATTTTCATAATTGGTACTAAAATTAATTTTAAATATTAAATTTGATAAAATTATTGTTCATAATGGAAATTTTTAGAAATAAATTAAAAAATAGGCTACTAAAATAAAAATTTTAATAATTTAAATACATATAAAAAAAATTAAAGCTTTATATCTAATTATTTAAAATAAAAAGGAGACTAATTTAAAATAAAAAGGAGACTAATTTTAAAAAATAAATCACATCGATATCACGAAATATCGAGCACAAATACAAGTTATCTTCTTTCCATTATTAAGCTCATTGATAAACTTGACTTGTATGGCCATGAAGCATATCTTAAACACCATATAATTAATTTAGTTTTAAATTTTTAAAATAATATCATATATTAGGAATTAGATTAATTATAACAAATAAATTTTCAAAAAAAATATAATCTTATTAAATTAATAAACATTATTATTTATAAAATTGATTAAAATAATATTAACATTAATATTTTAATTTAAATAATTAAAATTTAATATTTATAAGATATAATTAAAATAATTATAATATTTTTTTATCTATAATCTATAATATATATAAATGTAAGAGAGGGAAATAATGAGATTTGAAAAATGCGCGTGATAATTTATTATTATAATAATAAATATTAGTTTTATTTTATTTTAATTCGATGAAAAAATTTAGATTAATTAATATATTTTAATAAGATGAATCCCGAGAATCCTAAGAAGAATATATATATATATATATATATATATATATATATATATATATATATATATATATATATAAACACATGCACGCACACACGAGCCACTTTCAATTCAAGCTCTCACATTAAAATAAATTAAAGAAATTAAGATAAATTAGACATAAATCTTTATCAAATCAACTTAAAAATAATATATGTAAAAATAACATTTTTATATTATAAATTAAATAACTAATTAATTGTAAATGTTTATGAAAATATTAAATTTTTTCCAAAAGTATGATTTTATTTTAAATAAATCAAAAATAAATAAAGACTTAAAATTTTAAATTGACTATAAAGTTGAAGGACGATTAGTAAAATTTAGTTATAAATTAATTTAAAAACCTATAATAGTAGGTCACAGGTATTTTAGTGATATTCAAATTGAAGTTCGAGAAATTTTATGATACAAATTGAAGTTAAGGGATGAAATTGATATGACTACCTAAATTGAGGGATTATAAGTGAAATTAACCCAATTACTACTAGCATAGTCAGTTTGTTCTATGAATTGATTGGGTGAGTTGGACATTAATTGAATCAAATAAGTAATTGACTAATGAAATTCTATTTTATTTAATTTTATTTTTGCTTTTACTTTGGTACAAAAGAGTTTAATACGCAACCACCAAAAGAAAAGTTTAATACGTGTCTTATTTAATGTTCTTGGAAACAAAATGACTTCTTATAAATTAAAAGGAGGGAATGCTTTCTTCAAAACCAAAACCCAACTAAGCTTACACAGAGTCAGAGAGAGAAAATTTCTGAGAGAAAGAAGAAAAACCAGACATGGCTTCTCACAATTGCTGGTTTCAAAGGTTAGTATATTTACTGTTTAAATCAAGTTTAGAGCTTGTATTATTCATTAAACTAATGCAAACTTATTCTGCTTACCTCTGTTTGTTTCTTGATCCTTCAATGACTGTTATATTCTTTAAAACTGAGTTTTGCAGATTTTTATTTTCTTCTTCTTCTTCTTCTTCTTCTTCTTCTTCTTCTTCTTCTTCTTCTTCTTCTTCTTCTTCTTCTTGTTTACATTGGTTAATTAGTATATTCATTGTTTAAATCAAGTTTACAACTTCTGAAATTCACTGAACTAATGCAAACATGTTCTGCTTAACTCTGTTTGTTTCTTGATCCTTCAATGACTGTTATATTCTTTAAAACTGATTTCTGCAGATTTTTATTTTATTGTTCTTCTTCTTTTCTTATTTACATTGACAATTAGTGGATTCATTGTTTAAATGAAATTTATATGTTGTAAATTTCGGCTTCAACCCTTTTCCTGATTCTTCATTGACTGTAATATTCTTTAAAACTGATTTCTGAACATTTTTCTTTTGCTTTTTTTTTATCACATTGATTAATAAGCACTAAGGCTATGTTTGCTTAAATTAACAAGTGTGTACAGTACACAGTCCAAAATTAATAAGTTTTTTTTTTAATTACATTGAATTTTTGACATTGTTTATTTACAATTGAATTTTTGATAGAATTTATTTAATAATTTTCTCATTCATCTATTCTTAAATATTATTTTAAATATGTCTAATTCCACCTAATTTTCTTTTTATTAATAACTTAATTGCACAGCATACGTCTTTGTCTTTATAATATCAAGTTTAATTGTTCTCATCCAAGTGAAGTTCCAATCAAAGGAAAAAACTCCATTTGATACACATAAAATCTTTATGCTAATTTGTCTTATTGGCCTATTCATATACGCTGGAATACTGATGGTTGAAGTTAACTTTCGAGTTCGTGATTCATACAATCCAATTATAGGCATAATTCACCTATTGGACATTTCTTTGGCTATAGTTTCACTTGTTTTTATTCTTTGTCCTGTTATTGGGTGGATCATTTTTGTCATTTGGTCTTTTGTCTAAGCAAAACTTACATATGACTCATATCAAGTGCTCTATTAGCTACTTTGCCATGAAATTTGTTGGGTGCTTGTCTTGTTCCAAAGACTAATGGGATGTGTAACACCTCTATTTGCATAGCCTGTATATGTTACTGTTCCGGTGACCGGTGTCGGTCCGGACAATTAAGAGAATTAGAACCACATCTAAGACACCTAGATAAGCTCTGAAAATTAATAGTTAGTAATTGCCAAATAGATAAGTATAAATAAGAAAAATAGAACACAAGAAGTTAAATGAGTTGGGAGTCACAGTGATGGGTGACCTTCTTGGGAATGACTATGAGGTCATTCTAAACTCAAATTTTGAACCGTAAAATGTGACGCCGCTGTCCTTAGGACTATTGCGAATACAGTGGAAAAGAGAAAATTACGAAAAAGAATTGTTAAGCTTGTCAAATAATTAGGTTAGAGATCCGGAAGAAATATCAAATAACATGCAAACTGGATTGAACCAGCGAGGGGCAATTTGGTCAATTCACCCCTAGAGCTGACTCCTGACATAACTGTCTAATAAAATTGGAGAAAAGAAAATTTTGGGATCAATAATTAAATTAAAGAACTAATGGAAAAATAAACGAAAAAGAAAAAGAAAGAAAAGAAAAAGTTTATTTACATCATGCATGACATAAGCATGATGTAATAAACCTAATATTTAAAAAATTGAAATTGTGGGATAAATCCTAATAATTAAAAGACTAAAAAAAAAAAGAAAAAGAAAAAAAAAATTTGTTTCTTCTTCCTCATATGTGAGCCGCCCCACGTCTCTCACTTCTCTCTCTCAAAAACTCCATTGAAGCCCACTTTGAGCTTGAGAAAGCCAACATCCAAGCACCTAAATCCATAAACTCCTCCATTAAATCTTGTCTTTGGACCTTGCTAAGCAACTTAGGAGCAAAAAGAAGAAAGGAATCAAAGATTTGAGAAGAAGAAATTTTGTCTAAACAAGGTTAGTAATCTAAACTTGAAAATTTGTAGTTAAATGATTATGTTCTAGTTTAATTAACTTAGAAATTGTGTAAAATTAAACAAAAATAATTGTTGAGGGATCAAATAGAAATTTTGGCCAGCTAGGGTTAGGGTTTGGAATGAATAAGTTTGAGGTGTTTGAATGGTTATTTAAGGTGCATTAGGTGTAGAGATCATGAATGTGCACTTTGAATGCATTAGATTGAACTTTATGTGTAGCTAGGATTTTGAGCATGTAAAAAATTGAAGAAAAAGTTAAGAATTGGTCAATTGATGCAGTTAACCTTATTTGAGTTGAGAAATAGTCAATTGTGGCCATTTGTGGTGTGTATGAATTGTTGGAACCAAGTTCCAATTCATATTGGTTAGGGTCAATCTGCAGGCAGCTTGACCTAGGTCCATTTCAGGGATCAAAATTGAAAATTTACAAACCCAATTGGTGTGAGGCTAATTGGGAATGAAACTAGACACAAAATGACACATTTTTCATTTAGGAATCATGCCCAGAAAGTGACCATAACTTAGTGAACAATTAGGCCAAATCTGAAATTGGGCACACTGTCCTGTACAAAAATGACCAAATGAACAGTATTTACATAAATGACCATAACTTGGTCTAGGAAGGTCCAAATGACCTGAATTTTATACCGATAGAAAGTTGAGACATAGCCCTGCAACTTTCATGAAGAAAATAAACTCAAAATTTGACCATAAGCTGTCCAAAAACTTACCTGTATTCAACATACAAAAATGGCCAATATCCAGAAAATGCCCAGAATTCTAGGTAACAACAAATCTGGCTAGCCATGTTCAAATGGCCATAACTAGAGCTAAAAAAATCCAAATGGAGTGATTCAAAAACAAAAATAAAGTTAAGACAATAAGGAACAACTTCAATGAAGAAAACTTAGCAACTTCAATGAAGAAAACTTAGCCAAATTACCACAGCAACATAACTAATGGAACAGTGCAAAACAAGATACCAAATCTGAAATTTTGGAAGTTTCACCTAAGAAACTTAAAGTTTCAGAAAATAACCAAAACCAACAAATTAGGTAACCAAAATGTGGTATGTGGGTGAAATTGAAATTCCCATACCTATTAAGCATTAGAAAGTCAACAAATTGACTTGAATAGTATCATGAATAGTAACCCCGAAATATAAATTTTAAAGAACGACAAGTTAAGCATATTAAAGTTAGATATAAATAGATTTGAAATTATTTTTGAATTTATTATAAATTATGATACTAAAACACTGTAAAATTGTGTGTTTCAGTTGAAAAGAATACCGGAAAAGAACCCGAAGCATCGAGTTAAGGCCAAGAGGTGACTCGCATAAGGTTTGTGCACAATAACTTTTCACTTTCAATTTGCTACTTGAAAATTTATTTGAATACATTTTGGAGCCATTTATGCTAAACAATGCTTTGAGAAATGTTGTGTTGCCTACTTTGTGAATGAAAATTTGAAATAAAAATTGATTAATGTTTTGCATGAAATGTTGAATAATATGATTTTGAAATTGTTTTTTATTCACACTTGGCATGACAGTCTCTTACTATGTTCCTCCTCCACTTGTGGGGTTGAGTTTGATATTTGATCATTTTCCTCCCTCTCTGGCTTGCCAGTTTGAGGTGAATTTGGATGAGTACTCATTAGCTAGCTAGCCACCTCCCTCATTGATTTCGATTAGTGGGGTGAGTTTGCCTTGTCGTGGTATACAACACGGCATGTTTGAAAATTTTGTGTCATGGCCTAAGTTGTGTTATTGATTGGCAACACTGTTTTTATTAAATTGTTTGATGAAATTTGTGTTATATTAAGCTTTAAAAATTATGATTTGTTATAAATGTGATTGTGAGATTTTTGAATTATGAATTGTTCATAAATATTTTATATTACGCATTTTATATTTTATTGTGCACCACTGAGTATTTTTATACTCAACGATACCTTTCTTTACTGTCGCAGATAGGGAAAAAGATATAGCAGCAGAGTGGGCTGCTACAGAAATAAGAGAGCACAACTTGAAGATTTTTGTACGGGCATATTATTTATACCCATTGTGTTTTGGTTGATGTAAATATGGTATTGTCATATGTATGTATGTAAAATTGAGCAGTTGTACAGTAAATTATAATAATATTACCTTTTGGATTTTTATGCCTGTATATTGCAAATTATTTATTTTGAATGCAATGTGTATAAATGGATTTGAAATATTTGAGATGACAATTTTATTTTGAATTATGGTGATTGAGTTGATTTGTATTGATTAAAAGTAATGGTGGTTGTGATTTGATGAAGTGTATATTGGAAGTGTTTTTACAGGTTTTTGAAGAACAGTTTTCTTAAAATACAAACGACACTCTGTCAAAACTTTTCTAAAATTTGCGGACAAATAAAAATGGATAAAAATTTTAACCAGTCTTTAAACTTCAAGTAAAAGTTTTTAATTCCTACCAAAAGTGCTTGCCACCTTCAAAAAGTAAGAAAATTGTTTTAAAATCCCTAGTATGATACTTAATGAGTTATCGGTAGGTGAAGTTCGGTAGTTCATTAGGTATTCTACGGAATCATGTTATGCCTTACAGAGGGATAAGGTGTGACAGGATGTCACAATACAGATGATGAATTGGTTCAATTGCAATAATAATAAATTGAAGTGTGATAAATTAGTTAGGCAAGAAGTGAGAATAGAGAGAGAGAGAGAGACGTAATATGATGACGTTGAGGGAAATACGAGTTTTAGATATTGTTGTTAGATATTGGTCCATATAATCAGGCGCAACTAGTTTGAGATTAATACTTAATTATTATTGTTGTATAATATATTGAGTGTGTTTGAAAATATTAAAAATAAAATAATCATTCAGTTATTCTCTCTCTTTTAGCTTATATGTTTGAGATTGATTTTCGTCACAATTTTTTTAAGGCATAATTATTTGTCTTTTCTAATAAAAACTTAATTTATAATTTCATAAAGGGTTTAAAGTCTAAAAATATAAATAGATTGCAACCCAAATACATTGGGTAAAGCTTCAGAACAATAAAAACCCAATATTCAAATCTCATAACACTCAACATTCTTCTTCTTCCTATATATATATATATATATATATATATATATTTATTTATTTATTTTAACATGGAATAAGTAATATAGATTTTTTTAAGTTCATATTATTTATAAATATTAAAAATAAAAAATATTTAATATCATAATTTAATTTTTAAATAAATTTTAAATAAAATTAAATTATATTACTATCAAACAATAAAAAAATATTTTCATAAAGACATTTTCTTAACTTTATTTCCTTTCATTTCAGATATCAGATAATTTAGGACGTCTATTAACACAGGATACCACGCTGTTACAGTTTATAAAAATCTTTATATATTTACCAAAAAGTTTAGAAAGTGACTTTTGCATTTTATCATTGAAATTATTAATGTGAAGACGTGATGCATTTTATCTTGATTATTCAATGGATATAATATTCTTTAAAACTAATTTCTGAATCTCTTTTTTTTTTTTTTTTGCTTCTTTTGCTCTTCTTCTCTTTTCTCATTTATATTAATTATGCTTGCTTAAGTTTAAAAGTGTGTAAAATGCATAGTCCTACAAAGCTATAACTTTTTTTTTTTCATAAAAAAAATTATTATTTAGTCTCTCAATTATATCAAAATTAATAACTTGATCTCATATTTTTAAAAATACATGATTTACACCCTTACATTTGGTTGATATATTTTTTAAATTTTAGTATTATCTCTTTTATTATTCTTATTATTTTTTTTTTAGTCTAAATCAATTATTGTAAAATTTTTACAATATTTCTATTGCTTTAATTGTAAATTTTACCAACCTTAATAGAATTAGAAGGATGATAGATTTTATAGGAATAGAGATATAAAATTTAAAATGAATTTATAAATAAAATTTACAAAATTTTATGAAAATTTATTTGTTTAAAATAATTACAGAAATTATTATTATTATTATTATTATTATTATTATTATTATTATTATTATTATTATTATTTTGTTTTCCCAGTGAATTTAGGAGTCTGGTTTCCTCGCGAAATTTGGAGTCAGATTATTACTTATTGTTTTGCTTCTCCATCAGACTTCTATCGCCGAAGATTCATATTATACACCCAAGAAAATATACAAGTTTTTTGTTCTTCCAGAATATCAATTCTTTGTTCTTTGTTTTTTATCAAGACATATAGAATGGATATAGATGATTTTCGATGGATTCTGGAGATTACGGGTGTTGGCGTCTGGACTTTTATTGACACTGCGATATTGGTGGCTTCGTTGGATTTCGGGGCTGACTTGAAGCAGCGGAGAGATAAGATTGTTGAAATGCTATACGCATTGAGCTCGTCTGGTCGATTTAGGAGTATGGGCAGGATTAGTGATGGGCATGAAATGAGAGAAAACAGAAATGAAGCCAAAGGTGGAGATGGATGTCGAAGTGGGTCGATTTATGGAGATGAACATGAAGAGAACGATGATGAATTGGATCCATTTGCGGGATTGTTCGACGATAAGCAGAAGAAGATTTTGGAGATTATACAACATCTTGAAAATCCTGATCAGTCTCAAGATTCTCTGGTTGATTTGCTTCAAACTTTAGCAGATATGGATATGACCTTCGAGGCACTCAAGGACACTGGCATTGGAAGACATGTCAGTAGTTTGAGAAAGCATTCATCCGATGATGTTCGGAGATTAGTGAAGCAACTTGTCAGGAAATGGAGAGAAATTGTATATGAATGGTTGAGGCTAAATCCTCAAGAAGAGCAAGCATCCTCTAGTCTAACGGCTGATGGGAACTCCCCACAGCAGAAAATTGCCCGGAACCAGGTTCCTGATATTGCGTACTCTCCAAGTACTCACAAAGAGAGTTCTGATTCAGACAAGAAAACTTGTGAACCAGAAGGAAAGCCAAAACCCGTTCCTCGAAAGGAAGCTCCACGTAGACCTAACCATCAATCAGTTTCTGTTTCTCACAATGTGCAGAGACGGAGAGAGCAGCAGCAGCAAGGAGAGAGAAGTTGATTATGAGAGGCTGGCCTCTGCAAGGAAGAGGCTTCAAGAGAATTACAAAGAAGCCTTAAATGCCAAGAAGCAAAGAACAATTCAAGTGATAGACATACATGATATTCCAAAACCAAAGATTGCCTTTTTTGCAAAGAACAACGGTGGTGGTTCTCTGAGGAGGCGCTACTGATTTTGGCAGAAGGGTCTTTAGCAGGCTCTACTTATTCAGATTTTTTATATTTGCAAGACCCTTAAAGATGGTTTATATACTAAGGTTGAGGATGATGCGTTATTTTGTAAGTTGGGTCGGTTTTTTTAAAAGAAAATCATATTTGTGAACATAAAATTATTGCATTCTATGATAATTTGATTATTTTCCAATTTGATCTTTTAACATATTTGCCCTGAATTTTGGATATTAAAGTTCTTAAATTTTGGACATTTGCATGTTAATTTCTGCAGATAGTTCATGGTTGCCTGCTTTTGAATTGCAATGAGAATTTGAGAGGTTTGGTCTTATGTAATTCTTGAAAATTTGCCAAGAACGTGTCAAATGAAATTGAAAAATCAGTACTATGTAATTCAATTTGGTTCATAAAAATTTTCATTTCAATTATATATTGAAGCTGATGCACAGCACTACAAAGGACACCACTTTTCCTAAAACTAGTTCGTTCATGCCCAATGGAAACCTTGAGGCATTGTTGCACTCTAATTCCTATTGCTTGGATATGCTACAGATTGCACTTTCTTTGGAACACCTTCACTACAATTATGTTTTGATTTTCATGATTTCTCTACATTTTTTATGTTATATGCAGAGTCTGGATCACAGGGGATAGTGTCTTATGGAATTATGTTGATGGAAACATTTACAAGGAAGAAGCCCACAGGAGAAATGTGCTTGAAAGATTGGGTATTAGACTCGTTGCAGAGTGGTGAGATGATGGATTCCAAACACAAATGAGACTGATCTCGCTGCTAATGTGTATCATCTGTCATGAGTTTGGCTTGTGAAATGAGGATCAACATTCTGCACAGGCTGAAGAAAATAAAGGATAAGTATGAAAAGAACATGCAAGCCACTTGCAAATTACCATAAAATCTTTTCTTTTTCTCTACAAAAGTGGAATTCTTTTTGCTTCTATAATGGTTAAGCTACTATATAGTCTCAACTTATGCTTACGTAAAACAATTTATTCCTCTAACCAATGCTTGGACGTCAACATTGGCACAACTGTTGATAATTTTGATAAGATTTCTGCGACGAATGCTTCAAAGAACTTCACATTCTGCATCAAAACTAGTTGCAAATTGAATACCTTTACTGCAACAGCCATACCAAGCATCCCTCTATATCCAAAAGTAGGTTACTTTCGTCTAATCCATTTGTAGCCTGCGTGAGTTCCTGGTATGAAAACCTTCTATATGTTGCTATATGTGGCAAATCAGGTTGAGTAGAGAAAGGACTGTTCTCCTTTTTTCTTTGCCGCCTTGCCAGCACATATACAAGGGCTAGTACCAATATTGCTGAAGCTGTAGCCGGTAAAACATATTTCAGAAATCTTATTGAAGCCTAGCTGAGGAGCTCCGCAGGGTCCAAGATTGTGCATAAAAGAGCTGTTCCCAAGTCTGTCTTACAACAGACTAGAAGGAGAAATTCCTTGCAGAGGACCATTTACAATCTTGGGAATCACAGCAGATAGTATGCTATTGGAGAGATCCAGGTGCTCCCAATTGAACCTGGTATAGGTCCTTGGAATTTATTATGTGCCAAAGAGAGATAAATTATCAACTGTTGGAGAGCACCGATCTCACTTGGAATACCACCAAAGAAATGATTCTTTGACAAGTCCATTTGATATATAACCTCTAAATTTCCAATTCAGATGGCCACCTAGTGAATTTGAGCACAAGTTAAAAACCAACATGTCCTCCTTAAGGGCATACTTGAAGTTAAATTATTGCTATCAAGCTGTTAGAGAGGTAAGATTCCCAAAGCAACTTGGTACTCACCCTAAAAGTCTTAACTCACCCAGATTGCTCAGATGACAGATCATTTGGAATGGAACCATATTGCCACTAAGATAACAAATTTTAGACAAAATATTAAAAGGAATTCTCTTTGCTAATTTAGAGTAGAAACCAATTTCCACTGAACCCAAACTTGGCGAATTATCTAGCGGTTTGTAATCCGTCGTTTTGGTTTCGAATCAAAATACCAAAGTATGGGATTCATCGATTTGACATATTACTAGCAGCAGCTTCCGCAGAATCAAATCCAGATGGTAGTCAATTATCATTTGTCACCATCAAAATACAAAATTGTTCTATACATACAGGAAATCCAAAGAAGCAAAGGCAAATTTACATTTTGCAATCAGCAGGCCAAAAGAAGGGTGAATAATATCAGTAATGAATACTAATTTAAGCAAATCAAGGAGAAGAAGAAGAAATCAGACAGATTTTCTATAAACCCAGATTTTAATTGCAAGGACATGAAGTTTGCACCATATGTTGTTGAAGAGACTCACATAGAGCCAGAGGGTATTGTTGCAATAGACGTCGGCATCCTTTTGTCATCCGATAGCTAGACCCAATCAACCAAATCTAGACCTCCGCTTCCAGTAGAACGAGTGGGTCTGGTTTAATTCTAAAAGAAGAAGAAGGCCATTTTGAGTAAGAAGAAGAAGAAGAGTTGCAATTAGCTGAGTTCATTATATGAGTTGGAATCAGCACAAGGCTATGCTGGCTTAAGCAAGCAGTTAAGCACCGAGGCTCTGCTTGCTTAAGTTTCAATACGGTATATAGCACACTGTCCTATAATGCTATAGCTATTTTTTTTAATTCACATTTTCATAAAAGAGAAAATTATTATTTATTCTTGTACTATAATAAAATTAATGATTTGATTCTCATATTTTGAAAAATACATTAGCTAATTTATAAGTTTTGATGTGCACACTTTCCTTGCTTTGTCTATTTTGATTAAACTTTTACATTAATGATAAATATTTTTGTCCTTGAGTTTTTTATCATTGTAAACATTTTTATCCCTCAGTTGTTTTTTTTTTTTTTTATCATTGTCAATGATTTTGTCCTTCATTGATTACGTTTTAGTTCCTTGGCATATAGTTAAATTGATTAAAATGAATGGAATGACCAAATAGTTAATGGAATCAAATATGAGAGAGTAAATAAAATAATCAAGTCATTAGTTATGACATAATTGAGGGACTAAATAATAATTTACCCTTCACATATCGATGATCATTGGTTTCTTGCCATTTTATTAACAATTGTTTTTCATCCAAATGAAAAATTATTACTTTTAAGAAAATTATTATTTAAACCTTCTATTTTAATGAAATAATTATTTGATCCTCCAATTAAAAAAAAATAGTTTGTCCCTATATTTTTATACTGTTTACTATTTAGTTTCTCCATTCAGTTTAATTTAAGTATTTTGTTAGTCAATATATAATATATTACCTCTAAATTTGAAAATTTTATATAATTGAATCTTTTTATATGGTTTATTTACGATTGAATTTTTCTATAGAATTAGTTTAATAATTTTCTCATTCATCCATTCTTGAACACTTTTTTCAAATATGTCTAAATCCAAGTAAAGTTTCAATCAAAGAAAGAAACTCCAGTCGAGACAAATAATAGCTTTATCCTAATCTATCTTATTGGCCAATTTATATCTGCTCGAGCACTAGTGGTTAAGTTAACTTTCGAGTTCGTGATTCTTACAATAATTATAGACATAATTCGCCTATTGGGCATTCAATTAAATATAATATTTTATAAGAAGCCATTATCCAATGGAGTTAGTGTTGTGTGGTTCACTACATGGTATTTATCTTTGTAAGGGAGCTCCCTAAGTGTCTTATTTACTTTTTGTTGATGTTTGTGTTCTTTTTTTTTTTTTTTTTGTGGGCTACACTCAATGAAGGAAGTGAAATTTCTTAAGTACTATAGAGGTATGAGCAGTTTTCGGGTTAGGAAGTGAATTTACAAAAGTCAGAGGTGTCTTTTAGTTTTAATGTGGACCAGTTTCACTCTTTTGGCCTGTGGGAGTTCGTTAACCGTTAGATCAGGCTCAAGTTTTGTCTACATATTCTTGACATTCGGTTCTTCAATTTGAATGGTGGTGATGGAGATCGTAAACTTCTAGCCTAGTGATTGGGTCCATGAATTTTTTCCTCTAGTTTGGTGTATGTCTATTCTTTGTTCTCCATTTCTCTTGTATTTAATCTCTTTGTTGTTGAGATTATTTGGTGAATCTATTGTGAGACGTTTTGAAGGGTGTTTGTAATCTTATTTTGGTGATAGTGGAGATTTGAGGATGGACTCCTAAAGTCTTGTGATTTTCCTCTTTACATCGGAGAGGTTTTCCATGTAAAAAATCTTTTGTTCTTGATGTACTTGCAGTTTTTGTGTTTGAATTATTTTTTACTTGCTTAGGTTAATTTGTTGATTCTGCATTGTGAAAAACCCCAATAAAGTGGTATCAAAGCGTGGTTTCCTTGTTAGCTTACCTACTTGAATGATGGAAGGGAATTTGAGTAAAGTGATTTGTTTGAATGGAAAAAATTATCACCTTTGGAAGAACAAAATGAAAGATTTGCTATTTGTGAAGTCATTGCATTTGCCTATGTTTGCTGCTCAAAAACCTTAATCAAAAAGTGATGAAGATTGGGAGTTTGAGCATGAGCAAGTATGCAAATATATTAATAAGTGCATAATTTATTAATTTTACTCCCATCACATTTAGTATTTCTACTGTAATTTTATGCCTAATTCAGTATATTAAAGTATAATTATCAATTAGGCATATTTTTAGAGAGTGGTTAGAATAATTGTGTTAAATGGACAAATTTTTAGCATTTGCTTTAATTTGACCTTTGCTATATTTTTCAGGTGTTTCTAAAGTTGTGGGTCTCCAAATCTAATGCTGTTTAATTCATTGAAAAGCTAAGTCAGAGTACTACAAATAACAAAGAGGGACCAAAGCCCAAATCAGTCTCCAAGGTTGTCAAAATGAGCTATGGATCTATTACAAAAGCCCACACTTGATGTATCACTACTAGTCTTGGGATTTATTTTATATCTGGAGCTCTAAAGGTCCAAATGAAGCAAACCTAGGCCCAATTGAACCTTAAGAACCACCTCTACAATTGTTGTGAAGGGCTAGAAGCGAGATAAGGCCGTTTTAATTGTCAAAAATAACAGCAAAGTCATTTATTATGGGCTTGATACTCTATCAGAATCAATTTCGATTTTTGGCCAATAACTTGGGCTGTAGACCTCCAATTTGGACAAATGAGTACCCGTTGGAAAGCTAAGAAGTAGGGATACAACTTTCCTGAAGAAGTCAGAGGCAGAATCGCAAGGGAAGTGGCTGAAAATTGGCCATGATTGCAGAGCAAAGAATCTATCTTTTTGAATTTCGAAAATTTTTCAAGTTTGGTTCTTATCTTTGGGATTAGGTTTTTGATTATAAAGCTTATCTTTGGCAGCAGCGAAGACACATTCATTCAGGCCTTGGACGCCTTCGACACCTTCATTACACCTTCACTCTCCATTCATATCCATAGTTTTAAATTTCTCCATTTTATTTTTCTTTTGTAAGCCATGATGAGTGGCTAAGTTTCTAAATTCAGTTCAAGGGATTTTAGTTCTTATGCATGATTTGTGAGACCAGGTTTTTAATTTAAATTATGCCTTTTTGAATATCTATTGTTTCTTGATTTCATTGTTTTTGATCTTTTGAATGATTTGCTAAAAAGGCCTATTAGTTAATTGTTTGATGAGATCAATTGCTAGTTCATCTTAATAATCCGTAATTATTGTGTAAGATTGAATGTGAGTAGCAATTAGGTTTTATTGATTATGATCTAAGTTTTCAATAATAACCTAAGTAAACAATAATGTGAATTGAATGATTTATGCTTTATAAATCGTTGTTTAGCTTAACTACTTCTTGTTCTTAAAGCAGTAATTAATTTGATGAGGATTGCTTAAAACCAATTCAGTTAATAATTAGAGTCAACAAGAGTGCTGGGCTCGAATTGATGAGTATAGGAAAGTTAGGGGTTTTACCTCGCTGTTTGGTAAATCTACGTTAAGTATTCAATAAGAGATAATTATATTTCTTTTGTCTATGATCGAGTCATGCATTGGAATGTGAATTACCTTAGACTGAAGTTTGTTTAATTTGAGAGTTTCATATTTAAATTTAGTTCTTTAATTTCTGAACTTGATTTTTTCTGATTTAGTGTTACAACAACACCCCCCCCTCCCCCCCACCTTTTCTTTTCCTGTTACACAAGTGCACGAAATTTAGTAATTCAGTATCTAGGGTTCGACCTGGATTACCATTTATTGCAGAAAATATTTCATTACTGGTAATTTCAGTTAATTTAATTTTTGGTGGAATCGACAACCATCATATATTAAGCAATTTGTTGATGATAATGTTTATAATCATATTAGTAATGAAAGGCATGCAAGAATACTATGGGATAAGCTTGAGTTGTTATAGACCTCGAAGAGTGGCAATAATAAGTTATTTTTATTGAAGAAAATGATACAGATAAAATACAAAGAAAGGAGTTCTATAGTCGACTACTTGATTGAATTTTATGGAACTGTGGATTAGTTATTGGGCATGGGTATCAAATTTGATGATGAGGTTCTTGGTCTTTGGTTGCTGAACACTCTACCTAACTCTTGGGAGATGTTTAAAGTCTCACTTACTAATTCAGCCCCTAATGGTGTTGTCTCCTTTGAAATGGCTAAGGAAAGTGTATTGAATGAAGAAATAAGAAGAAGATCTCAAGGTTCTTCATCACAAACAGAGATTTTGGTCATTGAGAATAGGGGAAGAAGCAAAAAAAAAGCTCAAAAGGGCAGAGCTAAAAGCAGGAGGATGTTAAGGTCAAGAAATAAGGATGTTGAGTGTTATCACTATGGCAAGACAGGTCATAAATAGAAAAATTATTTCAAATGGATGAAGGTAAATAAGAAAGATGGTGCTAAGTAAGAAAGGAATGAGAAAAAAAAGCTTAATCAATTTGTTGCTACTACTACTAACAATCTGACTATTATTTGGGATGGGGATATAGTCAGTTTAGCATTCAATGAAACTACTTAGCTGGTTGATAGTGGCACTTCACATCATGTCACACTGAAGAAGGAATTTTTCAATTCTTATGCCTCTGGTGATTTTGGCATATTGAGGATGGGTAATGGTGGGTTGTCACAGGTTGTTGGTATTGAAGGTGTTTGTTTGGATACTGGCAATGGAATGAAAGTAATGCTCAAAGATGTCAAAAATGCGCTAAATGTTCATTTGAAATTTATTTCTGCTGGAAGACTTGATGATAAGGGCTATTTAAATATCATCAGTGAAGTAAATGGAAACTCACAAAAGGCTCTTAAGTTATAGCGCGAGGAAATATGTATTCTAATTTATATTTCATTGAAGCTTGAATTTCTAATGGCACTATAAATGTGGTAGAAAATGCAAGTACATGTGAATTATGGCATAGGAGACTTAGTCACATGAGTGAGAAAGGAATTGATTGATTGGCAAAGAAGAACTAACTTCCCAAAGTGTAGGCATCACAGTTATAGAAATGTGATCATTGTTTGGTCAGAAAGCAGACTAGAGTTTCATTTCAAACTCATCATCCTATGAGGAAACTAGAGTGTTTAGAGTTAGTTCATTAAGATGTTTGTTATCCTTTGAAGGTGAGATGACATGGTGGTGCTTTTTAGTTCATCACCTTTATTGATGATCATTCTAGAATGCTTTAGGTCTATGCCTTAAAAACAATAGACCAAGTTCTTGATGTGCTTAAACAATTTCAAGCTTCAGTTGAGAGATAAATTGGAAGCAAGTTGAAGTGCATCCGTACTAACAATGGTGGTGAATATTCTAGGCCATTTGATCAGTATTGCAAGTCACAAGGTATCAAACATAAAAAACTCCTCCAAAGACTCCTCAGCTGAATGGTGTAATTGAAAGAATGAATAGAACTTTGATTGAGAGAGTTGGCTGTTTGCTTTCAAGAGCAATGTTACCTAATTCCTTTTAGGGTGAAGCACTGTACACAGTGGCATATGTAATTAATTTGTCTTCCAATTTGCCTTTGCAAAATGAAGTTCTAGACAAAATATGGTTTGCAAAGGATGTCTCTTATGATCACTTACATGTTTTTGGTTTTAAAGCCTTTGTACATGCTCCAAAGGATGAAAGGTCAAAGCTATATTCCAAGAAATGGCAGAGTATTTTCCTTGCATATGCTCAAGATGAATTTAGATATAGATTGTATGATCCAATTGAAAAGAAACTTGTCAAAAGTAGAGATGTAGTGTTCTTTGAAGATCAGACCATTGAAGACATTGAGAAGGTAGAAAGTCAAACACCTTAAAATAATGAGAAATTAAGTGTTTTAGATCCAATCCCTTTAAGATATTTACCAGGTGTAATTGAGAATGGTGCTCAAGGTGGTGTTCAAGATGATGTACAAGAAAGCATTCAAGGTGACTAGCAAAGTGAAGATGATTTAGACACTTCTGCAGATGACACTTCTAGTGGTCAATATCATGAACAGGTTGCTCCTTCAGTGAATCCACCTAAGAGATCTATTAGAGATGGACAACCATCCACCATGTATTCTTCTAACCAGTATGTGCTTTTAACTAATGGGGGAAAACCTAAATGTTTTAAAGAAGCAATAGAATGTGAGCACAAACAATGTTGGGTTGATGCTATGAGAGATGAAACGAAATCTTTTCATGACAGCCATACTTTTCACTTAGTGAAACTACCTAAGGGTAAAAGAGCTTTGAAAAATCAGTGGATCTATATATTAAAGCAAGAAGAAATTTCTTCACACCCACGGTACAAAATCTAAATTGGTAGAAGAGGGTTTTAGCCAAAAGAAAGAGATTGATTGTAAGGAGATCTTCTCACTTGTTATGAAAATGTCTTCAATTAGAATGGTGTTGGGTCTTGTTGCTGGTATTGACTTAGAAGTTAAGAAAATAGGTATGAAGATAACTTTTCTTCATGGTGATTTAGAAGAGGAAATTTACGTGAAGCAACCATAGGGTTTAAGGACAAAGGAAAAGAGAATTATGTGTGCAAACTAAACAAGTGCTTGTATGGTTTAAAACAAGTGCCAAAATAATGGTACAAGAAAATTGATTCTGTTATAGGGGAGCAAGGCTTTTGCAATAAAGGACTTGGGGCCAGCAAAGAAAATTCTTAGCTGATACACTTGTATCATGTAAGTATTTTTGAGGCACTACTGCATTATATTTCATAGCATTTAGGTAGTTAATTGCATACATGTTACTTCATTTCATTAGTTTTTGTTAATTTTGTTAATCTCTCCTTATTTTCTTATTTTTTGCATCTTTTAGGTGTTTTATAGAAGATCCAAGGCATGGAAGTCAATTAGACAAGTTTGTGAAACAGAAAAAGTTAGAAGGACTGTTGCATAACATTACACGAGTCATGTGAGCATGGAGCTTGACTTTGTGTAACCCCTTGGTTAAGTGAAATTAAAGAGGCATGGAGAAGCCACATTACACTAGTTGTGTAACAGACCTCATGTAACTCACCCAACCCTATGCAACCTTTTGGAAGTTAAGACCTAGAGAACCAAGGAGAGATAACAGTACACGAGCCATGTTAATAGCCACGTGTAACCTTTCTACCCTCATGCAACTTGTTGTCTCCCTCATGAATGAAACCTGAAGTAGTCAAGAGACTTACACAACATAGGGCTACGTAATGCCACATGGGCCATGTACTTTGCAACAGATAGACTTTTGTTTCAACTTGAATTTCTTTCCACTCATTCCAAATAGACTTTTAAAGTTTTTAAAACTCTGAAACACGAATTTGAGGCACTTGATATAAATATTAAAAGACCAAAACATGTAGGAGAGCTTTTAATTTGAGTTAAGTCAGTTTTAGTTTACATACAAACCCTAGTTTTTCTAAGCAACTTGGAGAGAATCTGCACTAAGCTCTAGGAGAAGGACTCTCAGCTAAAGTTCTAAAAGTTCAAGGCTGCAGATCTTTATTCTTAGTTCTTGTATTATATTTTTTCAAATTGTCGTATGTTCTTTTATTTTAATTTCAGTATGTCTGTCAAACTCATCATGAGTGAGCAGTTTGTTTAATTTTAAGATTAGGAGAGTAGCACGTTCAATTTTTATTATGGATATATACTAAGGTTATTTAATGGATTTGAGTTTTATTTTTTGATTTAATATTCTATATTCTTAATGCATGTTATGTGTTGGTACCCACTTAGTGATGATATAAGACATCGGTTGAAGAACTGAAATATGAAAATTAGTATTAGAAATCATAATTTTGAACCTAGAAAATCTGACCTAGAGATAAGCTGAAATCCTTTGTGGAATCCCATAATTAATCAAAGAGCTTAAAAGGTTTTAATTAAGATTGATCGCTGCAAAAGTAGAGTTCAACTTAATTAAAATACACCTTAGGTGCCTTGACAGATATCTTAGGATTAATTTCCATCAAAGTAGCAATTCTCAATCTATTAAATAGGTAAAGTTAAGTCCATAATAAAATTGATGTGTGAAATCTTAATTCTGAAATTATTTTAATCAATTGATTTTAAAATTTAAGTTTATAACTTTATCTTCATTCAATTCTCAACATCTGTAGTAATTTAGAATTATAACATTCGGTAGTTTAAACAGTTAAAATTGTTGTTTAGCTTGGTACTAGCACCTATAAATTCCTTATGGGAATGATACTCTACTCATTACTATATTACTTGATCACGATCCATGCACTTACAAGGTTATAAACCAGCAAACATTGGCATGAGAATTGCCCGTGATAGAAAATCTGGGAAGTTATGGTTATCGTGTCACACCCTATCCTCACATAAGGCATGATATGATCCTGTAATATATCCAATGAATTACCGAACTTCGCCTACCAGTAGTCCATTAAATATATTACAAGAGATTTTGTAGAATTTCAATTTCTTTCAAGGTGAAAAGAGAAGATAATTATTATTAAAGAACTTTTATTTGGGGTTTATATCATAACAATACATTTTAACCTTTTCGGAATTTCTAGAATTTTTACAGAGTTCCGTTTGTAAATGGAGAAAACAATTCTTCAAAACCTGTGAAAAACACTCCCAAAATACATTTAAACCACAACTCCATTTACAAACTCATCACAATCCATTCTTAATCAACACAAGTTCAAGCAATTCATTATAAAAAAAAAAATTCAAAAGAAACTCAAGGATTTCATTAATAAGAAATAATTGGCTTACATTATAAATATTTACACTAGTCAAAATAAAATTCTAAAATTTTTATACAACTGTTCAAGTCCAATATGTACATACACACAGATACATACACATTAAAAGAAATATTTACGAGGGTATTTTCTATATACCCGATGATGTCTCTAAAATAATGTTTACTGCAAATCACTAGCAGCCTACTCTGCTGCTTGATCTATCTCTTTACTTGTGACAACAATAAGAAGCTATCACTGAGCCAAAGACTCGGTGGTGCACAACTTAAAGAAAATAATAATTTACACACTTCTAAAATCACAAATTTTCAAAATAAATCAATCAAATAATTAACACATAGAAAATCATGCTTTATTTCTAAAGCCAGAAAATTCCTTAAATAAATCAAATTTCATTCCATAAATCATAAAACAAAATTTTGAAAAGTCACACAACTTGATCATGACAAATATCCAATTCATCCCAATAACCAAAGGCTAATGGGGAATGCAAAGGCTAGCTAGCATAAATATATGAGTACTCATTCAATTAGTCCTCAGCTAGCACACAACTCAACACTTCAGCCAGAGAAGGAATATAAATCTAATTCGTCCCACTAGGCAAGCTAGTGAGGAATTCAAACATATAGTCATAATACTGTGGTTTCAAACCATTTCAACAATTTTGCAAGCATAAAAAATATTCATCAATTCACATTCTTATTTAATTTCTAATAATTACCCAAAATTGGGCTAACAACATATAATTTTTGTCAATCAAAGTATTCAATGTAAACAAGGCCATAAATTAATGTCACAACTCATTCCATTCAAAATTCAATTTGCAAATCAAAATTCAATTTAGAGAGTTGTCGAAATAATTGTGTTAAATGGAGAAATTTTTAGCTTTTACATTAATCTGACTCTTTCTGTATTTTTCAGGGTTTTGGTGAAGTTCCAGAGCATAGAAGTGTGGAAGGAAGCTTGAAAGGGGCAAAGGATTGAGAAGGGTTGTTGATACAAAGTACACGGGTCGTGTAAGCACAACAACAGACCCGTGTAACATTCTGCCAGAAGAAATCTAGAGAACCGAGGAAGAAGCAAAGTACACAGGTTGTGTAACTTGACCCGTGTAAATCCTGGAGACCCGTGTAACCTTCTGTGCCAATACAAAACATACCCATTCAGCTCCAGTAAGTTACACAGCCCTGGGCCGTGTAGTGATACACGGGCCGTGTAGTGATACACGAGCCGTGTATCCGTCGATAATCAGTTTCCTGATTTTGCTCCAGTTATAGTTTTTGACAGAGAGAAAGACTCTTAAACCTAACCCTGGGCCATTTATTATAAATAGAAGAGGCAGCAACCAATAAAAAGGAGATTCAGCAGCCTCTCGACAGAGGAGGATCAGACTTTTGTTCTCCATTCACATTTGAGATTTCTTCAATTTTCTTCTTTAATTTTCTGTAAGCCATGAACATGAGTGGCTAAGTTTTTAATTCAGCTCAAGGGATTCAAGTTCTTTTGCATGATTTGTGAGACTAGGTTCTTAATTTAATTTATGTCTTTTTGAATATCTATTGTTTTCTGATTTCACTGTCTTTTATTTATTGAATGATTTGCTAAAAGGGCCTATTAGTTAATTGTTTGATGTGATCAATTGCTAGTTCATCTTCATAATCCGTAATTGTTGTGCAAGATTGAACATGAGTAGCAATTAGGTTTTATTGATTATGATCCTAGTTTTCGATAATAACCTAAGGAAACAATATGGTGAATTAAATGATTTATGCTTCATAAATTGTTGTTCAGCTTAACTACTTCCTATTCTTAAAGTAATTATTAATTTGATGAGGATTGCTTAAGTCCAATTCAGTTAATAATTAGAGTCAACAATAGTGCTGGGCTCAAATTGATGAGTATAGGGAAGTTAGGGGTTTACCTCGCTGTTTGGTAAATCTACGTTAAGTATTCAATAAGATATAATTGTATTTCTTTTGTCTATGAACGAATCAATGCATTTGAATGCAAATTACCTTGGACTGAAGTATGTTTAATTTGAGAGTTTCATATTTAATTTTAGTTCTTAATTTCTGATTTCTTCTTTTGATTGTGAATTACCTCCCCTCCCCCCCCCCCTTTCGACCTTTGTTTCTTTTTCTATTACACAAGTGCATGAAATTTAGTAATTCAGTCTCTAGGGTTCGACCTGGACTTACCACTTATTGCAGAAAATATTTTATTATTGGTAATTTCAATTAATTTAATTTCTGGTGGAATCAACAACCACCAAGAATTTTGGCACCGTTGCCAGGGATTGAAATTTTTTAGTGTTAGGATATTCTGTTATTAATTTTGTTTGTGATTTGTTGCTATTTTCAGGTTTTTGAAAAAAAAATTATGGTGTTACTATTCATTAAGAATTTTGGTTGAATTAGGATGGTGGCCCATACCTATTTTGAAGGAAACGATGTTCTGATCAAGACAATTAATCCATAGGATTTTTTGGCCCCACCCTCTTGAGGCCAAATTCAATTTTTTTCTAGGGTTTTGAGGCATTTTTCTGTTTTTACTTTGATTTCTTTTTATTTATGATAAGAACTTCTCAATCTGGTGAGTTGATCTTTGATCCAGAAGTAGAAAAAACAGCTAAACAGTTGAGAAAATTGGCTAAGTAAGCTAAGTAGATTTCGAGTACATCTAAAGGAGTACTCGGTCCAAAGGAGTTTAGTTCAGATTCGGATTTGGATTCAAATTCCGAAAATGAAACCATGGTTGCTAGAACTTTGAAAGAGATGGCTGCTCCTGATCTAAACCAACAGCCTTTGTGTATTCAATACCCTGCTTTAAATATTGCTTTTGAGTTGAAATCTGGACTAATCCATTTGTTGCCTAAGTTTCATGGTTTTGCAGGTGAGGATCCACATAAGCATTTAAAAGAATTTCATGTTATGTGTTCCAGCATGAAACCTCAAGGAGTTTCAGAGGATCAAATCAAGCTTCGAGCTTTCCCTTTCTCACTGGAAGACACAGCTAAGGATTTAAAAGAATTTCATGTTGTGTGTTCCAGCATGAAACCTCAAGGAGTTTCAGAGGATCAAATCAAGCTTCGAGCTTTCCCTTTCTCACTAGAAGACACAGTTAAGGATTGGTTATATTACCTTCCTTCTGGATCTATCAGCTCATGGAATGGGATGAAGCAGATATTTCTAGATAAGTATTTTCCTTCTTCTCGTGCTGCCAACATAAGAAAAGAAATTTGTGGCATCCGGCGGTACAATGTAGAGAGCTTGTATGAGTATTGGGAACAATTTAAGAAACTGTGTGCAAGCTGTCCCCATCATCAAATAAGTGAGCAGCTTTTGATTCAGTATTTCTATGAGGGACTTCTACCAATGGATCGCACTATGATAGATGCTACTAGTGGAGGAGCTTTGGTTGACAAGACACTAGAAGAGGCAAGGAGGCTGATTGCTAACATGGCATCAATTTCTCAGCAGTTTGGAATGAGAATGGATCACACACCTATGAAGGTTAATGAGGTAAGTACATCTAACCTTGAGAATCAAGTTTCTGATTTAACTTCTTTGGTGAGGCAGTTGGCTGTAGGGAACATGCAAACTGTTAAGGTATGTAGAATTTGTTTGGGTTCAGGTCATGCTACTGACATGTGTCCTGCATTACAAGAGGATGAATCAATGCAACATGCTAATGTAGTAGGACATTACGGACAGTCACAATGCAGGTATGATCTCTTTTCTAATACTTATAATCCAGGATGGCGAGATCAACCCAAGTTGAGTTATAGGAATCAACCGGTGCAAAATCGATACCAGCAGCAAAGACCACAAGTGAATCAACCACCTCCACCTCCACCTCCCTCAAATCAAGGTATGTCACTTGATGAAATTGTTAAGGCTTTGGCTAACAATACATAATAGTTTCAACAGGAGACCAAAAATAGCATTCAAAACATAGAGAGGCAGATTGATCAGTTAGCCTCATCTGTGAGTAAGCTGGAAGCTCAAGGTTCTGGAAAGCTTCCATCACAAACATTCATGAACCCTAGAGAAAATGCGAGTGCTATACTATTGCAGAGTGGGAAATAAGTTGATAACCAGACTCCACATGAGCTAATGAAAAAGAAAAAACAAGGAGCAAAAGAGCCAAAAGCGTCTGAAGTTCCTGATGTTGAGGTAAATACTAAACCTAAATTAAATAAGGTTAATAATTCTGTTCTTCCTCCATTCCCATGCAGGTTGGCTAAGACTAAGAAAGAAGAGCAAGAGAAAGAAATTTTGGAGACTTTCAGAAAGGTGGAGGTGAATATATCTTTACTTGATGCGATTAAACAAGTTCTCAAGTATGCTAAATTTCTTAAGGAACTATGCACTACAAAGCACAAGTTGAGGAATAATGAGAAGATCAGTGTGGGGGAAAATGTGTTGGCATTAATTCAGCAAAAATTACCCCCTAAGTGTAAGGATCTAGGTTCATTTTCTATTCCCTGCAGAATAGGTGATTCTAAATTTGAACGTGCAATGGCAGATTTAGGAGCATCTATCAATGTTATGTCAAATTCAGTTTTCCAAACTTTAAATTTGGGTCCTTTGAAAGAAACTAGTGTCATTATTCAGTTAGCTGATCGTTGTAATGTTTACCCATTGGAAGTAGTTGAGGATTTGTTGGTGCAGGTTGGAGAATTGATTTTTCCTACAGATTTTTACATTCTGGATATGGAGGACAGTGTTCCCACATCAAAGTCAGCTTTGATTTTGTTTGGAAGACCTTTCCTAAAAACTGTCAAGACAAAAATTGATGTGGATGATGGTACCTTAACTATGGAGTTTGATGGAGAGACTGTCAAATTTAATATCTTTGGTGCCATGAAGTATCCTTCTGATGACCATTCTATTTTTTTCTATTGATGTTGTTGATTCATTTGTGTAGAATGTTTTTGAGTTAAGCATGGAGTATAAGTTAGAAGTGGTGATTAGTCAAGGAATTCAAGAAATTAGTACCAATCCACCATCAAGTGTAGAGGTTCAAGATACACTAATGGCATTGCAGTCATTACCTCCTATTCCAAAAAGGTATGGAGTATCAAAGATTGACTTACCTGTATCTCACACAAAATTATTACCTTATGTGGTGCAAGCACCAGTTCTTGAACTCAAGCCTTTACCTGAGCATTTGAAGTATGTTTACTTGGGAGACAATGAGACACTTCCAGTTATCATCTCAAGTAATTTAACAAAGATTCAAGAAGATAAATTGATTAGAGTTCTGAGAATACACAAGGAAGCAATTGGATGGACAATAGCTAACATCAAAGGAAAAGTCCATCAATGTGTATGCACAGGATTTTACTGGAGGATGAGGCTAAACCAAGTAGAGAAGCTCAAAGGAAATTGAACCCACAGATGATGGAGGTTGTGAAGAAGGAGATTTTAAAGCTACTAGATGTAGGAGTTATTTACCCAATTTCAGACAGTAAATGGGTAAGTCCAGTCCAAGTAGTGCCAAAAAAATCAGGAGTCACTGTGGTAGCAAATCAAGATAATGAACTTGTTCCAACAAGGATTCAGAGTGGATGGCAAATGTGCATAGACTACCGCAAGATGAAGCAATTGGATAGACTTCCCACTACCATTCATTGATCAGATGCTTGAGCGGTTAGCAAGTAAGTCTTATTTCTGTTTTCTCGATGGCTTTTCTAGATATAATCAAATTATAATTGCACCGGAGGATCAAGAGAAGACTACCTTCACTTGCCCTTTTGGAACTTTGGCTTTTAGAAGGATGCCCTTCGGGCTTTGTAATGCACCTGCCACATTTCAGAGATGCATGATGAGCATAATTTCAGATTACATTGATACTTGCATTGAGGTGTTCATGGATGATTTACTGTGTATGGTGATTTATTTGATGCATGTTTACATCATTTGACTTCTGTTCTTGAGAGATGCATTAACAAAAATCTTGTTTTGAATTATGAAAAGTGTCATTTTATGGTGGAATAGGGGATTATTTTGGGTCATGTTATCTCTAATAGGAGTATTGAGGTGGATAAATCTAAAATTGATTTAATTGTGAACTTACCCTACCCCACAACTATGAGGGAAGTTCGCTCTTTTCTTGGTCATGCAGGTTTCTATCGCAGGTTCATTAAGGATTTCTCTAAGATAGCATTGCCTTTGTCTAGACTCTTGCAAAAAGATGTTCCTTTTGAGTTCAGTGAAGAGTGCAAGGAGGCTTTTGACAAATTGAAATCTGCATTGACATCACCCCCTATTATCCAGGCTCCTGATTGGACTATACCATTTGAAATTATGTGTGACGCGAGTAATTATGCAGTGGGAGCAGTTTTAGGGTAGCGCGTTGGAAAGCTCTTTCATGTGATTTATTATGCATCCAGAACACTCAATTCAACTCAGCGTAATTATTCTACGACCGAAAAAGAGTTTTTGGCTATAGTTTTTGTTGTAGATAAATTTCAGTAATATTTGCTTGGTTTTAAAATAATTATCTTCTCTGATCATGCAGCGTTGAAGTATCTCTTAGTAAAGAAGGAAGCAAAACCAAGGTTGATTAAATGGATCCTTCTGCTGCAAGAATTTGATCTTCAAATCATGGATAAGAAAGGAGCTAAAAACTTGGTAGTAGATCATTTAAGCAGGTTAATGACACAAGAAGATCCGCTTCCTTTACAGGAACTTTTTCCTTATAAGCAATTATTTAAATTGCAAGGTATGATCCCTTGGTATGCTGATTTGGTGAATTATTTGGTTACTAAGGTTGTGCCTTTTGATTTGAGTAGAGCTAAGAAAGAGAAATTGAAAGTGAGGCTAATTATTATATATGGGATGACCCGTATTTGTGGAAATTTTGTTCAGATCAAATTATTAGGAAATGTGTTCCTGATATTGAGATTCAATCTATTCTTGCTTTTTGTCATGCCTATGCATGTGGAGGTCATTTTGGACCCAAGAGAACAGGTAGAAAAATATTAGATTGTGATTTTTACTGGCCCACTATATTTCGTGATTCGTATTTGATTTGCAAAAATTGTGAACAATGTCAAAGAACAGGAAGTTCAACCCATAGGAATGAGATGATTCAGAATCCAATACTTGTTTATGAGATTTTTTATGTTTGGGGTATTGATTTTATGGGTCCATTTCCTTCTTCTTTTTGCTTTGTTTATATATTCCTTGCTGTTGATTATGTTTCGAAATGGGTGGAAGCTAAAGCCACCAGGACTGATGATTCTAAAGTCGTCGTATGTTTTATCAAGTCAAACATTTTTAGCAGGTTTGGAGTTCCTAGAGCTTTAATCAGTGACCGGGGCACACATTTTTATAATAGAACTGTTGAGGCATTATTGAGGAGATATGGTGTTTTCCATAGAGTATCTACAGCTTATCATCCTCAAATAAGTGGGCAAACAGAGGTGTCTAATAGAGAGATCAAGTCTATTTTGGAAAAAACAGTGAAGCCAAATAGAAAAGATTGGAGCCGTAGACTTGATGATGCTTTGTGGGCTTACAGGACTGCTTATAAGACACCCATAGGTATGTGCCCCTACAGATTGGTATTTGGTAAGTTGTTTCGCCTTTCTATTGAGTTAGAACATAAGGCTTATTGGGCTGTTAGACATTGTAATTTGGATTTGGATACTGCTGGTGTGGAAAGAAAATTACAATTGCAGGAATTAGAGGAAATTCAACTTAAGGCTTATGAGAACTCTAAGATCTATAAAGAAAAGACCAAGGCATTCCATGACAAACTAATTCTAAGGAAGCAGTTTGTGATTGGGCAAAAAGTTTTATTGTATAATTCCATATTGAAGCTGATGCCTAGTAAGTTGCGTTCTCGTTGGATTCGACCCTTTATTGTTACTAATGTGTTTCCTTATGGTGCAGTTGAAATTCAAAGTTTAGGAATTAGTAAGGTGTTCAAGGTCAATGGTCATAGACTCAAGCCATTTTATGAAGGGTTTCAGGAGCATACAGTGGAGGACTCAAATTGAGTAACCCAATTTATGAGGATTAAGGAGCTTTGCCATGTCGAGGTAACGACGATAAACAAAAGCTTTTCTTGGGAGGCAACCCATGGGCGGCTTGTTAGCCACAATCAGATTTGTTTTCTTTCCTTTATCTTTTTTTTTTTTAGCATTTTTTTCCATTTCTTTTGCATTTGGGCTTTATATTGGGGACAATGTAAGTTTTAAGTGTGGGAAAGGAGAAATTTGTTGTTACAATATTTTTTAATATTAAAAAAAAATTAAAATAAATAAATAAATAAATTTATTCTTATAAGCTTGATTCATGATTCTATATTAACTCCCGGAGAGAAGTGCTTTGTCCTTGAAATGACTTTTTTATTTTAGATTGAATTTTTAAAATTTTAGGTAAGGTAATAGTAACTTTAATGATAGATATTCCCTCTTCTCCATACCATAGAGCAATTTTTTATCCTGCATAAATCATTTAGGCTTGATTTAATGGTGAAATGATTAGTTATGTGTGCTTTAAACTAGTGTCATGCATATTTCAGAACTTTGTTTAATTTATTAGGGCAATTTATAATATGTAGATACATAAATTGGGAGAAATAAAAAGTTGAACTTGAAAATTGCTCCTCTATTTAGTTAAGCAAAGTAACCAGGAGTCTTCATGAACCCCATGTCGATTCTCAGGCCAAAAGCTAGCTAGGATATGAACAAGGTACTTTTCTGAAGGTGACGGTTAAAAAAATTAAAAAAAAAGAGTAACTGTGACGTGAGAGAAGTACTAATTTCAAATAAAAAAAAAAGCCCATTTCTATCTCCCGTAATATTTGTAAAGAGCTATAATTATTGTGCCTTGATAAATTAGCCTTGTATTTTGGTATGTATTGATTTAAAATTTTATGGAACTTTAATTGTGTGAGCTTAATTGATTTCAAGCCTTTTGTTTTGTATTGGGAAATTGTTGAAATATTGATATGATGTTGATGGAATTTATTATGATGGTTATTACCTTACTTGCCTCTTCTTTCAAACGTTTAATCTTTTGTTAGAGAATGTTGTGATAGGGTGAAGTTAAGGAACTCCTAAGTGGAGTTGATTGAGAGTTTAAGTCATGCTTGAGGACAAGCATGGAATAAGTGTGGGGAAATTTGAAAAGTGCATAATTTATTAATTTTACTCCCATCACATTTAGTGTTTCTAGGGTATCTTTATGCCTAATTCAGTTGATTAAAGTATAATTATCTATTAGGCATATGTTTAGAGAGTTGTTGAAATAATTTTGTTAAATGGAGAAATTTTTAGCATTTGCATTAATCTGACTCTTTCTGTATTTTTCAGGGTTTTAGTGAAGTTCCAGAGCATAGAAGTGTGGAAGGAAGCTTGAAAAGGGCGAAGGATTGAGAAGCGTTGTTGATACAAAGTACACGGGTCATGTAAGCATAATCACAGACCCGTGTAACATTTTGCCAGAAGAAATCCAGAGAACCGAGGAAGAAACAAAGTACACGGGCTGTGTAACTTGACTCGTGTAAATCCTGGAGAACCGTGTAACCTTCTGTGCCAATACAAAACATACCCACTCAGCTCTAGTAAGTTACACGGCCCTGGGCCCTGTAATGATACACAGGCCATGTATCCATCGACAATCAGTTTCTTGATTTTGCTCTAGTTGCAGTTTTTAATAGAGAGAAAGACTCTTAAACCTAACCCTAGGCCATTTATTATAAATAGAAGAGGTAGTAACCGACAAAAAGGAGATTCAGCAGCCTCTCGATAGAAGAGGATCAGACTTTCATTCTCCATTCACATTCTAGATTTCTTCAATTTTCTTTTTTAATTTTTTGTAAGCCATGAACATGAGTGGCTAAGTTATTAATTCAGTTTAAGGGATTCAAGTTCTTTTGCATGATTTGTGAGACCAGGTTCTTAATTTAATTTATGTCTTTTTGAATATCTATTGTTTTCTGATTTCATTGTCTTTGATCTATTGAATGATTTGCTAAAAAGGCCTATTAGTTAATTATTTGATGTAATCAATTGCTAGTTCATCTTCATAATCCGTAATTGTTATGTAAGATTGAACATGAATAGCAATTAGGTTTTATTGATTATGATCCCAGTTTTCGATAATAACCTAAGGAAACAATAGGGTGAATTAAATGATTTATGCTTCATAAATTATTGTTCTGCTTAACTACTTTTTACTCTTAAAGCAATTATTAATTTGATGATGATTGCTTAATACCAATTCAGTTATGGTAATTTCAGTTAATTTAATTTATGGTGGAATCGATAACCATCATGTGCACAAACCTCTTAACTAATCTTGACTTGGTCCAATTTTTCCTCCTTCCTTGGAGGGCTGCTTTCCCATTGAAATACATAATTAGAGTGCTTCAATATCTATTCAAATTATTTCTAATAATAATTCCAATAATTGAACTATGCATTTTAAATTCACTTATAAAGTTTCCTAAGTTGAGTGCCTTGTACTTAATGTTATGGTGTTACTATTCATATTACTAGTTAGGTAAAATGTTGACTTTTTCACAATTAATAGGTATACCATTTTTAAACACATGGTCATACCATATTTTGTATCACAATTTTGTTGGCATTGGTTGCCAATTACAATTCAAGGCCTATTAAGAAAATTTCAAAATTTCAATTTTGGTTTCTTATGTTTACTGTTCCATTGGACCAATCTACAGTGGTAATTTGGCTAAACTTCTTTCATCAAAGTTGTTCCTTAATGTGTCTAGTTTAATTCTCTTTTTGAATCACTCCATTTGGAGTGCTGTAGCTCAAGTTATGCCATTTTTATTAAGGCTGGCCGGATTGGTCAAAACCCAGAAATTCTAGGCAAATTAGGTTCTGGTAGATTTGGGGAGCTAACTTTGGTTAGCAATTTGACTAGGTTATGGTCAGAATTTTGGGTTTGTGTTCTTCATGAAAGTTGTTCTACTATATCTAAGCTTTCCAATGGTTCAAAAATGAGGTCATTTGAACCTCTCTACACCAAGTTATGACCATTTGAACATGTACTATTTATTTGGTCAATTCTGTCCAGTGGCAAGGTATCTAATCTGGATTCAACCTAATTTTACACCAACTTGTGATCAGTTTTAGGTCAAGGTTTTCACATAAAAATTGTTGCTTTGGATCTTTATTTTCATCTCCAATTGGCTTCACACCAATTGGAGCAACAGAATTCAACTTATGACCATTTGAAGGGACAAGGGTCAAGCTGCCAGAATTTGGCCATTTCACATTCACAACTTCAATTTAATCCCAATCATTCAATTGCACTCATAAGCACACCAATTGACCAAATTAAGCATTAACAATGCTAATTGGTCATCAATTCATCAAAGTAATTGACTAATGAAATTCTATTTTATTTAATTTTATTTTTGCTTTTACTTTGGTACAAAAGAGTTTAATACGCGACCACCAAAAGAAAAGTTTAATATGCGTCTTATTTAATGTTCTTGGAAACAAATTGACTTCTTATAAATTAAAAGGAGGGAATGCTTTCTTCTAAACCAAAACCCAACTAAGCTTACACAGAGTCAGAGAGAGAAAATTTCTGAGAGAAAGAAGAAAAACCAGACATGGCTTATCACAATTGCTAGTTTCAAAGGTTAGTATATTTACTGTTTAAATCAAGTTTAGAGCTTGTATTATTCATTAAACTAATGCAAACTTATTCTGCTTACCTCTGTTTGTTTCTTGATCCTTCAATGGTTGTTATATTCTTTAAAACTGATTTTTGCAGATTTTTATTTTCTTCTTCTTCTTCTTCTTTTTCTTCTTCTTCTTCTTTCTTTCTTGTTTACATTGGTTAATTAGTATATTCATTGTTTAGATCAAGTTTACAACTTCTGAAATTCACTGAACTAATGCAAACATGTTCTGCTTAACTCTATTTGTTTCTTGATCCTTTAATGACTGTTATATTCTTTAAAACTGATTTCTGCAGATTTTTATTTTGTTGTTGTTCTTCTTTTCTTATTTCCATTGACAATTAGTGGATTCATTTTTTAAATGAAATTTATATGTTGTAAATTTCGGCTTTAACCCTTTTCTTGATTCTTCATTGACTGTAATATTCTTTAAAACTGATTTCTGAACATTTTTCTTTTGCTTTTTTTTTATTACATTGATTAATAAGCACTAAGGCTATGTTTGCTAAAATTAACAAGTGTGTATGGTACACAGTCCAAAATTAATAAGTTTTTTTTTTTAATTACATTGAATTTTTGACATTTTTTATTTACAATTGAATTTTTGATAGAATTTATTTAATAATTTTCTCATTCATCTATTCTTAAATATTATTTTAAATATGTCTAATTCCCCCTAATTTTCTTTTTATTAATAACTTAATTGCACAGCATACGGTCTTTGTCTTTATAATATCAAGTTTAATTATTCTCATCCAAGTGAAGTTCCAATCAAAGGAAAAAACTCCATTTGATACACATAAAATCTTTATGCTAATTTGTCTTATTGGTCTATTCATATACGCTGGAATACTGATGGTTGAAGTTAACTTTCGAGTTCGTGATTCATACAATCCAATTATAGGCATAATTCACCTATTGGACATTTCTTTGGCTATAGTTTCACTTGTTTTTATTCTTTGTCCTGTTATTGGGTGGATCATTTTTGTCATTTGGGCATTTGTCTAAGCAAAACTTACATATGACTCATATCAAGTGCTCTATCAGCTACTTTACCGTGAAATCTGCTGGGTGCTTGTCTTGTTCCAAAGATTAATGGGATGTGTAATATCTCTATTTGCATAGTTTGGTATATGTTACTGTTCCAGTAACTGGTGTCAGTCCGGACAATTAAGAGAATTAGAACTACATCTAAGACACCTAGATAAGCTCCGAAAAAAAATAATTGGTAATTTCCAAATAGATAAGTATAAATAAGAAAAAAAGAACACAAGAAGTTAAATGAGCCGGGAGTCACAGCGATGGGTGACCTTCTCGGGAATGACTGCGAGGTCAGTCTAAACTCAAATTTCGAATCGTAAAATGTGACGCCGTGATCCTTAGGACTATTGCGAACACAGTGGAAAAGAGAAAATTAGGAAAAAGAATTGTTAAGCAGATCAAATAATTAGGTCAGAGATCCGGAAGAAATATCAAATAACTTGTAAATCGGATTGAACCAGCGAGGGGTAATTTGGTCAATTCACCACTAGAGCTAACTCCTGACCTAACTGTCTAATAAAATTGGAGAAAAGAAAATTTCGGGATCAAGAATTAAATTAAAGAACTAATGAAAAAATAAATGAAAAAGAAAAAGAAAGAAAAGAAAAAGTTTATTTACATCATGCATGACATAAGCATGATGTAATAAACCTAATATTTAAAAAATTGAAATTGTGGGATAAATTCTAATAATTAAAAGACCAAAAATAAAAAGAAAAAAAAAATTGTTTCTTCTTCCTCATATGTGAGCCGCCCCACCTCTCTCACTTCTCTCTCTCAAAAACTCCATTGAAGCCCACTTTGAGCTTGAGAAAGCCTATATCCAAGCACCTAAATCCATAAACTCCTCTATTAAATCTTGTCTTTGTACCTTGCTAAGCAACTTAAGAGCAAAAAGAAGAAAGGAATCAAAGATTTGAGAAGAAGAAATTTTGTCTAAACAAGGTTAGTAATCTAAACTTGAAAATTTGTAGTTAAATAATTATGTTCTAGTTTAATTAACTTAGAAATTGTGTAAAATCAAACAAAAACAATTGTTGAGGGATCAAATAGAAATTTTAGCCAGCTAGGGTTAGGGTTTGGAATGAATAAGTTTGAGGTATTTGAATGGTTATTTGAGGTGCATTAGGTGTAGAGATCATGAATGTGCACTTTGAATGCATTAGATTGAACTTTATGTGTAGCTAGGATTTTGAGCATGTGAAAAATTAAAGAAAAAGTTGAGAATTGGTTAATTGACATAGTTGACCTTATTTGAGTTGAGAAATGGTCAATTGTGACCATTTATGGTGTGTATGAATTATTGGAACCAAGTTCCAATTCAGATTAGTTAGGGTCAATCTATAGGCAGCTTGACCTAGGTCTCTTTCAGGGACCAAAACTAAAAATTTACCAACCCAATTGGTGTGAGGCCAATTGGGAATGAAACTAGACACAAAATGGCATATTTTTCATTTAGGAATCATGCCCAGAAAGTGACCATAACTTAGTAAACAATTAAGCCAAATCTTGAATTGGGCACACTGCCCTGTACAAAAATGACTAAATGAACAGTAGTTACATAAATGACCATAACTTGGTCTAGGAAGGTCCAAATGACCTGAATTTTATACCGATAGAAAGCTGAGACATAGCCCTACAACTTTCAAGAAAACAAACCCGAAATTTGACCATAGGCTATCCAAAAACTTACCTGTAATTAACATACAAACTAGGTAACACCAAATATGGCCAGCTATGTTCAAATGGCCATAACTAGGGCTACAAAACTTCAAATGGAGTGATTCAAAAAGGAAAATAAAGTTAAGACAATAAGGAACAACTTCTATGAAGAAAACTTAGCCAAATTACCATAGAAATATGACCAATGGAATAGTGCAAAATACGACACCAAATCTGAAATTTTGAAGTTTCACCTAAGAAACTTAAAGTTTGAGAAAACAACCAAAACCAACAAATTAGGTAACCAAAATGTGGTATGTGGGTGAAATTGAAATTCCCATACCTATTAAGCATTAGAAAGTCAACAAATTGACTTGAATAGTATAGTGAATAGTAACCCCGAAATACAAATTTTAAAGAACGTCAAGTTAAGCATATTAAAGTTAGATATAAATGGATTTGAAATTATTTTTGAATTTATGATAAATTATGATACTCAAACACTGTAAAATTGTGTGTTTCAGTTGAAAAGAATACCGGAAAAAAACCCGAAGCATCGAGTCAAGGCTAAGAGGCAACTCGCATAAGGTTTGTGCACAATAACTTTTCACTTTCGATTTGCTGCTAGAAAATTTATTTGAATACATTTTGGAGCAATTTATGCTAAACAATGCTTTGAGAAATATTGTGTTGCCTACTTTGTGAATGGAAATTTGAAATGAAAATTGATTAATGTTTTGCATGAAATGTTGAATAATATGATTTTGAAATTGTTTTTTATTCATACTTAGCATGGCAGTCCCTTACTATATTCCTCCTCCACTTGTGGGGTTGAGTTTGATATTTGATCATTTTCCTCCCTCTATAGCTTGCCAGTTTGAGGTGAATTTGGATGAGTACTCATTAGCTAGCTAGCCATCCCCCTCATTGATTTCGATTAGTGGGGTGGGTTTGCCTTGTCGTGTTGTACAATACGGCATGTTTGAAAATTTTGTGTCATGGCCTAAGTTGTGTTATTGATTGGCAATACTGTGTTTATTAAATTGTTTGATCAAATTTGTGTTATATTAAGCTTTAAAAATTATGATTTGTTATAAATGTGATTTGCAAAATTGTGAAATGTGATTGTGAGATTTTTGAATTATGAATTATTCATAAATGTTTTATATTACACATTTTATATTTTATTGTGCACCACTTAGTATTTTTATACTCAGCGATAGCTTTCTTTACTGTCGCAGATAGGGAAAAGGACATAGCAACAGAGTGAGCTGCTACAGAAATAAGGGAGCACAACTTGAAGATTTTTGTACGGGTATATTATTTATACCCATTGCGTTTTGGTTGATGTAAATATGGTATTGTCATATGTATATATGTAAAATTGAGCAGTTGTACAGTAAATTATAATAATATTACCTTTTAGATTTTTATGCCTATAAATTAAATTGTGATTGCAAATTATTTATTTTGAATGCAATGTATATAAATGGATTTGAAATATTTGAGATGACAATTTTGTTTTGAATTATGGTGATTGGGTTGATTTGTATTGATTGAAAGTAATGGTGGTTGTGATTTGATGAAGTGTATATTGGAAGTATTTTTACAGGTTTTTGAAGAACTGTTTTCTTAAAATACAAATGGCACTCTGCCAAAATTTTTCCAAAATTTGCCAACAAATAAAAATAGACAAAAATTTTAACTAGTTTTTAAACTTCAAGTAAAAGTTTTTAATTCCTACCAAAAGTGCTTGCCACCTTCAAAAAGTAAGAAAATTGTTTTAAAATCCCTTGTAGGATACTTAATTAGTTATCGATAGGTGAAATTTGGTAGTTCATTAGGTATTCTACGGGATCATATTATGCCTTACAGAGGGATAAGGTGTGACAGGATGCCACAATACAGATGATGAACTGGTTCAATTGCAATAATAATAAATTGAAGTGTGATAAATTAGTTAGGCAAGAAGTGAGAATAGAGAGAGAGAGAGAGAGAGAGAGAGAGAGAGAGAGAGAGAGACATAATATGATGACATTGAGGGAAATACAAGTTTTAGATATTGTTGTTGGATATTGGCCCATATAACCAGGCGCAACTAGTTTGAGATTAAGACTTAATTATTATTGTTGTATAACATATTGTGTTTGAAAATATTAAAAATAAAATATTCATTCAGATATTCCCTCTCTTTTAGCTTATATGTTTGAGATTGATTTTAGTCACAATTTTTTAAGGCATAATTATTTGTCTTTTCTAATAAAAATTTAATTTATAATTTCATAAAGGGTTTAAAGTCTAAAAATATAAATAGATTGCAACCCAAATACATTGGGTAAAGCTTCAAAACAATAAAAACCCAACATTCAAATCTCATAACACTCAACATTCTTCTTCTTCCTATAGTACACTATGAGTGGGCTTAGGCCTATTAGATTTTGTATGTTTTGATTATATAACAAATTCAATATCTATTAATTAATTTCAATTTCACTCACATAACTTTTTGTAACAATATATATATATATATATATATATATATATATATATATATATATATATATATATATGATCAAAATTTTAATTGAATCTAATAAGAAATTACCTCATGAAAATTCAATTTATTCAATCAAATTTTTAATGGAGCCATGTGATTTAATGACCCAAGTGTTAATTAATTAAAATTTTTGGTTTAAAAATTTTAAAAATATATCAATATAGATTTAAATTTTTATGTATTAAATTAAAATGAATATATTTTTATCAATCCATTTGAAATTAGATATTTGACTATAATCTTTTTATTCATAGTAATGCAATATATCAATTAAATAAAATAAGATATTTAGGCTCTATTTATTTTACAGAAAATATTTTTTAGAAAATATTTTTTACATTTTTTAATGTTTGGAGCACTTAGAAAAATGAATTAATGAAAAATATTTTTTTTATCAAAGGAAAAATTTTCTTGATCAAAGGAAAAATTAAGTCATTTTCTATTTTCTAAATTATAATAATTTTATTAAAATATGAAAACATTTATATACAAATGATATAAATACATACCATTTGTTTAACATTGCAATCAAACAATGAAAAATCTTTTTATATTCATGAAAAATATTTTTCATATATAAGTTATTATATGTGAAACAAATAAAGTGTTAATATATATATATATATATATATATATATATATATATATATATATATATATATATATATATATATATATATATATTTATTTATTTATTTATTTATTTTAACATGAATAAGTAATATAGATTTTTTTAAGTTCATATTATTTAGAAATATTAAAAATAAAAAATATTTAATATCATAATTTAATTTTTAAATAAAATTAAATTATATTACAATCAAACAATAAAAAAAATATTTTCATAAAGACATTTTCTTAACTTTATTTCCTTTCATTTCAAAGATCAGATAATTTAAGACGTCTGTTAACACAGTATACCATGCTGTTACAGTTTATAAAAATCTTTATATATTTACCAAAAAGTTTAGAAAGTAACTTTTGCATTTTATCATTGAAATTATTAATGTGAAGATGTGATGCATTTTATCTTGATTATTCAACGGATATAATATTCTTTAAAACTAATTTCTAAATCTTTTTTCTTTGGCTTCTTTTGCTCTTCTTCTCTTTTCTCATTTATATTAATTATGCTTGCTTAAGTTTAAAAGTGTGTAAAATGCATAGTCCTGCAAAGCTATAACTTTTTTTTTTCATAAAAAAAATTATTATTTAGTCTCTCAATTATATCAAAATTAATAACTTGATCTCATATTTTTAAAAATACATGATTTACACCCTTAAATTTGATTGATGTATTATTATTATTTTTTAGTCTAAATCAATTCTTGTAAAATTTTTACGATATTTCTATTGCTTTAATTGTAAATTTTACCAACCTTAATAGAAGTATGATAGATTTTATAGGAATAAAGATATAAAATTTAAAATGAATTTATAAATAAAATTTGCAAAATTTTATGAAAATTTATTTGTTTAAAATAATTGCAGAAATTATTATTATTTTGTTTTTCCAGTGAATTTAGGAGTCTGGTTTCCTAGCGAAATTTGGAGTCAGATTATTACTTATTGTTTTGCTTCTCCATCAGACTTCTATCGCCGAAGATTCATATTATATACCCAAGAAAATATACAAGTTTTTTGTTCTTCCAGTATATCAATTCTTTGTTCTTTGTTTTTTATCAAGACATATAGAATGGATATAGATGATTTTCGATGGATTCTGGAGATTACGGGTGTTGGCGTCTGGACTTTTATTGACACTGCGATATTGGTGGCTTCGTTGGATTTCGGGGCTGACTTGAAGCAGCGGAGAGATAAGATTGTTGAAATGCTATGCGCATTGAGCTCGTCTGGTCGATGTAGGAGTATGGGCAGGATTAGTGATGGGCATGAAATGAAAGAAAACAGAAATGAAGCCAAAGTTGGAGATGGATGTCGAAGTGGGTCGATTTATGGAGATGAACATGAAGAGAACGATGATGAATTGGATCCATTTGCGGGATTGTTCGACGATAAGCAGAAGAAGATTTTGGAGATTATACAACATCTTGAAAATCCTGATCAGTCTCAAGATTCTCTGGTTGATTTGCTTCAAACTTTAGCAGATATGGATATGACCTTCGAGGCATTCAAGGACACTGGCATTGGAAGACATGTCAGTAGTTTGAGAAAGCATTCATCCGATGATGTTCGGAGATTAGTGAAACAACTTGTCAGGAAATGGAGAGAAATTGTATATGAATGGTTGAGGCTAAATCCTCAAGAAGAGCAAGCATCCTCTACTCTAACAGCTGATGGGAACTCCCCACAGCAGAAAATTTCCCGGAACCAGGTTCCTGATATTGCATACTCTCCAAGTACTCACAAAGAGAGTTCTGATTCAGACAAGAAAACTTGTGAACCAGAAGGAAAGCCAAAACCGGTTCCTCGAAAGGAAGCTCCACGTAGACCTACCCATCAATCAGTTTCTGTTTCTCATAATGTGCAGAGACAGAGAGAGCAACAGCAGCAAGGGGAGAGAGAAGTTGATTATGAGAGGCTGGCCTCTGCAAGGAAGAGGCTTCAAGAGAATTACAAAGAAGCCTTAAATGCCAAGAAGCAAAGAACAATTCAAGTGATAGACATACATGATATTCCAAAACCAAAGATTGCCTTTTTTGCAAAGAACAAAGGTGGTGGTTCTCTGGGGAGGCGCTACTGATTTTGGCTATTCAGATATTTTATATTTGCAATACTCTTAAATATGATTTATATACTAAGGTTGAGGATGATGCGTTATTTTTGTAAGTTGGGTCGGTTTTTTTAAAAGAAAATCATATTTGTGAACATGAAATTATTGCATTCTATGATAATTTGATTATTTTCTAATTTGATCTTTTAATATATTTGCCCTGAATTTTGGATATTAAAGTTCTTAAATTTTGGACATTTGCATGTTAATTTCTGCAGATAGTTCATGGTTGCTTGCTTTTAAATTGCAATGAGAATTTGAGAGGTTTGGTCTTATATAATTCTTGAAAATTTGCCAAGAACGTGTCAAATGAAATTGAAAAATCAGTACTATGTAATTCAATTTGGTTCATAAAAATTTCATTTCAATTATATATTGAAGCTGATGCACAGCACTACAAAGGACACCACTTTTCCTAAAACTAGTTCGTTCATGCCCATTGGAAACCTTGAGGCATTGTTGCACTCTAATTCCTATTGCTTGGATATGCTACAGAGGTTAAACAGCTTGGTAGATGTTGCACTTTCTTTGGAACATCTTCACTACAATTATGTTTTGATTTTCATGATTTCTCTACATTTTTTATGTTATATGGAGAGTCTGGATCAGAGGGAATACTGTCTTATGGAATTATGTTGATGGAAACATTTACAAGGAAGAAGCCCACAGGAGAAATGTGCATGAAAGATTGGGTATTAGACTCGTTGCAGAGTGGTGAGATGATGGATTCCAAACACAAATGAGAGTGATCTCGCAGCTAATGTGTATCATCTGTCATGAGTTTGGCTTGTGAAATGAGGATCAACATTCTGCACAGGCTGAAGAAAATAAAGGACAAGTATGAAAAGAACATGCAAGCCACTTGCAAATTACCATAAAATCTTTTCTTTTTCTCAACAAAAGTGGAATTCTTTTTGCTTCTATAATGGTTAAGCTACCATATAGTCTCAACTTATGCTTAGGCAAAACAATTTATTCCTCTAACCAATGCTTTGACGTCAACATTGGCACAACTGTTGATAATTTTGATAAGATTTCTGTGACGAATGCTTCAAAGAACTTCACATTCTGCATCAAAACTAGTTGCAAAGTGAATACCTTTACTGCAACAGCCATACCAAGCATCCCTCTATATCCAAAAGTAGGTTACTTTCGTCTAATCCATTTGTAGCCTGCATGAGTTCCTGGTCTGAAAACCTTCTATATGTTGCTATATGTAGCAAATCAGGTTGAGTAGAGAAAGGACTGTTCTCCTTTTTTCTTTGCCGCCTTGCCAGCACATGTACAAGGGCTAGTACCAATATTGCTGAAGCTGTAGCCAGTAAAACATATTTCAGAAATCTTATTGAAGCCTAGCTGAGGAGCTCCGCAGGGTCCAAGATTGTGCATAAAAGAGCTGTTCCCAAGTCTGTCTTACAACAGACTAGAAGGAGAAATTCCTTGCAGAGGACCATTTACAATCTTGGGAATCACAGCAGAGAGTATGCTATTGGAGAGATCCAGGTGCTCCCAATTGAACCTGGTATAGGTCCTTGGAATTTATTATGTGCCAAAGAGAGATAAATTATCAACTGTTGGAGAGCACCGATCTCACTTGGAATACCACCAAAGAAATGATTCTTTGACAAGTCCATTTGATATATGACCTCTAAATTTCCAATTCAGCCATCTAGTGAATTTGAGGACAAGTTAAAAACCAACATGTCCTCCTTAAGGGCATACTTGAAGTTAAATTATTGCTATCAAGCTGTTAGAGAGGTAAGATTCCCAAAGCAACTTGGTACTGACCCTAAAAGTCTTAACTCACCCAGATTGCTCAGATGACATAGATCATTTGGAATGGAACCACATTGCCACTAAGATAACAAATTTTAGACAAAATATTAAAAGGAATTCTCTTTGCTAATTTAGAGTAGAGAGCAATTTCCACTGAACCCAAACTTGGCGAATTATCTAGCGGTTTGTAATCCGTCGTTTTGGTTTCGAATCAAAATACCAAAGTATGGGATTCATCGATTTGACATATTACTAGCAGCGGCTTCCGCAGAATCAAATCCAGATGGTAGTCAATTATCATTTATCACCATCAAAATACAAAATTGTTCTATACATACAGGAAATCCAAAGAAGCAAAGGCAAATTTACATTTTGCAATAAGCAGGCCAAAAGAAGGATGAATAATATCAGTAATGAATACTAATTTAAGCAAATCAAGGAGAAGAAGAAGAAATCAGACAGATTTTCTACAAACCCAGATTTCAATTGCAAGGACATGAAGTTTGCACCATATGTTGTTGAAGAGACTCACATAGAGCCAGAGGGTATTGTTGCAATAGACGTCGGCATCCTTTTGTCATCCGATAGCTAGACCCAATCAACCAAATATAGACCTCCGCTTCCAGTAGAACGTGTGGGTCTGGTTTAATTCTAAAAGAAGAAGAAGGCCATTTTGAGTAAGAAGAAGAAGAAGAGTTGCAATTAGCTGAGTTCAGTATATGAGTTGGAATAAGCACAAGGCTATGCTGGCTTAAGTAAATAGTTAAGCACCGAGGCTCTGCTTGCTTAAGTTTCAATACTGTATGGCTATAGCTATTTTTTTTAATTCACATTTTCATAAAGAGAAAATTATTATTTATTCTTGTACTATAGTGAAATTAATAATTTGATTCTCATATTTTAAAAAATACATTAGCTAATTTATGAGTTTTGATTTGCACACTTTCCTTGCTTTGTCTATTTTGATTAAACTTTTGCATTAATGGTAAACATTTTTGTCCTTGAGTTTTTATCATTGTAAACATTTTTATCCCTCAGTTTTTTTTTTTCATTGTTGATGCTTTTGTCCTTCATTGACTACGTTTTAGTTTCTTGGCATATAGTTAAATTAATTAAAATGAATGGAATGACCAAATAGTTAATGGAATCAAATATGAGGGAGTAAATAAAATAATCAAGTCATTAGTTATGACATAGTTGATGGACTAAATAATAATTTACCCTTCACATATCGATGACCACTGGTTTCTTGCCATTTTATTAACAATTGTCTTTTCATCCAAATGAAAATTTATTACTTTTAAGAAAATTATTATTTAAACATTCTATTTTAATGAAATATTTACTTGATCCTCCAATTTAAAAAAAAAAATAGTTTGTCACTATATTTTTGTACTGTTTACTATTTAGTTTCTCCATTCAATTTAATTTAAGTATTTTGTTAGTCAATATATAATATATTACCTCTAAATTTGAAAATTTTATATAATTGAATCTTTTTATATGGTTTATTTACGATTGAATTTTTCTATAGAATTAGTTTAATAATTTTCTCATTCATCCATTCTTGAACACTTTTTTCAAATATGCCTAAATCCAAGTAAAGTTTCAATTAAAGAAAGAAACTCCAGTCGAGACAAATAATAGCTTTATCCTAATCTATCTTATTGGCCAATTCATATCTGCTCGAGCACTAGTGGTTAAGTTAACTTTCGAGTTCGTGATTCTTACAATAATTATAGACATAATTCGCCTATTGGGCATTCAATTAAATATAAAATTTTATAAGAAACCATTATCCAATGGAGTCAGTGTTGTGTGGTTCACTCCATGGTATTTATCTTTGTAAGGGAGCTCCCTAAGTGTCTCATTTACTTTTTATTGATGTTTGCATTCTTTTTTTTTTTTTTTTGTGGGCTACACTCAATGAAGGAAGTCAAATTTCTTAAGTACTATAGAGGTATGAGTAGTTTTTGGGTTAGGAAGTGAATTTACAAAAGTCAGAGGTGTCTTTTAGTTTTAATGTGGACCAGCTTCACTCTTTTGGCCTTTGGGAGTTCGTTAACCGTTAGATCAGGCTCAAGTTTTGTCTACATATTCTTGAGATTCAGTTGTTCAATTTGAATGGTGGTGATGGAGATCGTAACTTCTAGCCTAGTGATTGGGTCCACGAATTTTTTCCTCTAGTTTGGTGTATGTCTATTCTTTGTTCTCCATTTCTCTTGTATTTAATCTCTTTGTTGTTGAGATATTTGGTGAATCTATTGTGAGATGTTTTGAAAGGTGTTTGTAATCTTATTTTGGTGATAGTGGAGATTTGAGGATGGACTCCTAAAGTCCTGTGATTTTCCTCATCACATCGGAGAGGTTTTCCATGTAAAAAATCTTTTGTTCTTGATGTACTTATTGTTTGTGTGTTTGAATTATTTTTTACTTGCTTGGGTTAATTTGTTGATTCTGCATTGTGAAAAACCCCAATAAAGTGGTATCAAAGCGTGGTTTCATTGTTAGTTTACCTACTTGAATGATGGAAGGGAATTTGAGTAAAATGATTTGTTTGAATGGAACAAATTATCACCTTTGGAAGAACAAAATGAAAGATTTGCTATTTGTGAAGTCATTGCATTTTCCTGTGTTTGCTGCTCAAAAACCTTAATCAAAAAGTGATGAAGATTGGGAGTTTGAGCATGAGCAAGTATGCAAGTATATTGATAAGTGCATAATTTATTAATTTTACTGCCATCACATTTAGTATTTCTACTGTAGTTTTATGCCTAATTCAGTTGATTAAAGTATAATTATCAATTAGGCATTGTAACACCCTCCCGATAACCACTCCGTACATCCTACTGTTCCGGTGACCGGTGTCGGTCCGGATAGCTAGAACATCCGGAAAAATATTTAAACTAAAGTCAGGAACCCTAATTAACTCAAATATTAATAAGAAAAATTTAGTAAAAATTTTAGAAATAAAATACAACTGAGTCAAACGAGCCGGTGCCCAAGCGATGGGTCACCGGAGGGAAGTTGCGGTTCTCACAACGAGGAGCCCTAGACCCGGGGGAAAAATTTATAAAATAATTTTTGGGACTCCAGAGAAGGGTAATTGAGGTTCCCATGGCATTAGAATGCCAAGAAAATACCTAGAAAAATTTTTCAATCGGTACAGACGATTTTGACCCGTTAAGCCAAACGGAGGGCATTTTGGTCATTTCGCCTTCCGAGGTGATTTTTGGCCGACTTGTCCAGTTGAGTAAATAATTAATATGACATAAAATATGAAGAAATATTGCTAGAAATTAAATTGAAAATGAGTAGTGGAGGAAAGAAAAGAAAAATGCAACAAATGCAAATTATGACCTCAAAGTGATGTCATTAAGGAAATGTGGACCAATCACAAATAAGCCATCCTTTGACTAACAAGTTAAAGAGATAAATGAAGACTAATGAGGACCAAAAATCAGCTGCTCTTCTTCTCCTTCTTCTCCACCAAAAACGTGAACCCTTCCTTCCACCCTCCATTGGAGCTCAATCAAGCAAGCTTGATTTCCTACCTTGTCTCACCATAAAATCCTAACCTAGCTTCACTAAAACTTGCCCTAGCACCTTGCTAAAGCCTTTGGCAGCCAAGAAAAGCCAAGAAAGTGAAGGAATTGCTTGGGAAAATTCTGCCCAAACAAGGTTAGTGCATATATACAATTAAAGCTTTTTAAATTCTATGTTAGAGACTTGGAATAAGTAGGAATTTATAACTAAAATGAATGAAATCTATGTCTATCCATGCCCTAAGTTTTGGCAGCCCTATTGAATGAAAAGGTATGAGTGTTTTGATGGACTTAAAGTGGACTAGATATCAAGATTAAACCATGTATGCATGTGATTATTGAAAGAGATAGTTAATTAAAGCATGTTGTGAAAAATTCATATGGAAATTAGGGTTTGGAAAGGTGAAAGTGTGAATTGGCTTAGGAAATTGTTAGGGCACATTGTAATGGTCAATTAGTGACCATTTTAGATATGTTGACCATAAATGGGACTGAAAAATGCTATGGCAAAGTGAGGTGAAATCTGCCCTATGGACAGCAGCATAGGGACTGAAATTTCAGTCCCTTTGCACTGCCATAACTTGGTCTGTGCTTGTCCAATTGATGTTTGGCCAATTGGACATGAAACTAGGCTTATAATGGCACATTTTTGCTGAAGAAACCATGCCCGAAAGACCAAAGCAAAAGGGTCAAAACTCAGCCACAATCCGGAACCCTGAAACTGCCTCTGCAGAATTTGACCAAATAAACAGTAACTGTTCATTTGGCCATAAGTCACTGTATATTTGGTCAATTGGTCTGAAATTTTTACAGCAACAAGTTAAGACATAGACAAACAACTTTCATGAAGAAACCTACCCCAAATTATGGCCAGAACCCAGTCAACCAAGTGACTCAAGTCACTGTTCATGCACTGTAGATATGGTAAAATTCTGCAGACTGCATATCCGGACAGCCTGGGTTTTTGAGCCATATCTGGAGCTACAAAACTCCAAATGGAGTGATTCAAAAAAGGAAATTCAACTAGACAAAATAAGGAACAACTTTTATGTTTTACATTTCTTCAAATTCCAACAGTAACAGTGTCCAATGGAACAGTGAAGTTATGGTACAAAATCTGAAAAATTGTTCAAATCTTGATATTGAGTTTTGTGATGATATTGAAGTTGAGAATGAATGAATTTGTTTATTGGAAGTGTTTTTAACAGGTTCCGAAGAACGGTTTTCTCCATTTTTAGCCGGTACTCCGCCGGATTTTCTTTAAAATTTTCGGAACCTTAAATGAATAATACTTTTGATAAATGGCTTAAACAAATTGTATTTCATAAATTATATGCAAAAGTATGATATAAATTAATTGAGGAATATTAGAGTGTGCCGGTACACCGTGTGGCATTACTTACTCGGGTATACTGTACACGGGTAAGGGGTGTCACAGGCATATTTTTAGAGAGTTGTTAGAATAATTGTGTTAAATGGACAAATTTTTAGCATTTGCATTAATTTGACCTTTGTTGTATTTTTCAGGTGTTTCTAAAGTTGTGGGTCTCCAAATCCAATGCTGTTTAATTCATTGAAAAGCTAAGTCAGAGCACTACAAATGAAAAGAGGGACCAAAGCCCAAATCAGTCTCCAAGGTTGTCAAAATGAGCTATGGATATATTACAAAAGCCCACACTTGATGTGTCACGACTAGTCTTGGGATTTATTTTATATCTGGAGCTCCGGAGGTCCAAATGAAGCAAACCTAGGCCCAATTGAACCTTAAGAACCACCTCTACAATTGTTGTGAAGGGCTGGAAAAGAGATAAGGCCGTTTTAATTGTAAAAAATAACAGCAAAGTCATTTATTATGGGCTGGATACTCTATCAGAACCAGTTTCGATTTTTGGCCCATAACTTGAGCTATAAACCTCCAATTTGGACAAATGAGTACCCGTTGAAAAGCTAAGAAGTAGGGATACAACTTTCCTGAAGAAGTCAGAGGCAGAATCGTAAGGGAAGTGGCTGAAAATTGGCCGTGATTGCAGAGCAAAGAATCTATATTTTTGAATTTCAAAAATTTTCCAAGTTTGGTTCTTATCTTTGGGATTAGGTTTTTGATTATAAAGCTCATCTTTGGCAGCAGCGGAGACACATTCATTCAGACCTTCGACACCTTCATTACACCTTCATTCTCCATTCACATCCATAGTTTTAAATTTCTCCATTTTATTTTTCTTTTGTAAGCTATGATGAGTGGGTAAGTTTCTAAATTCAGTTCAAGGGTTTTAGTTCTTATGCATGATTTGTGAGACCAGGTTCTTAATTTAAATTATGCCTTTTTGAATGTCTATTGTTTCTTGATTTCATTATTTTTGATCTATTGAATGATTTGCTAAAAAGACCTATTAGTTAATTACTTGATGAGATCAATTGCTAGTTCATCTTAATAATCCGTAATTGTTGTATAAGATTGAATGTGAGCAGCAATTAGGTTTTATTGATTATGATATAAGTTTTCGATAATAACCTAAGTAAACAATAGGGTGAATTAAATGATTTATGCTTTATAAATCATTGTTCAGCTTAACTACTTCCTGTTCTTAAAGCAGTTATTAATTTGATGAGGATTGCTTAAAACCAATTCAGTTAATAATTAGAGTCAACAAGAGTGTTGGGCTCGAATTGATGAGTATAGGAAAGTTAGGGGTTTTACCTCGCTATTTAGTAAATCTACGTTAAGTATTCAATAAGAGATAATTGTATTTCTTTTGTCTATGATCGAGTCATACATTGGAATGTGAATTACCTTAGACTGAAGTTTGTTTAATTTGAGAGTTTCATATTTAAATTTAGTTCTTTAATTTCTAAACTTGATTTTTTCTGATTTAGTGTTACAACCCCCCCCCCCCCTTCCCACCTTTTCTTTTCCTGTTACACAAGTGCACGAAATTTAGTAATCCAGTCTCTAGGGTTCAACATGGATTACCACTTATTGCAGAAAATATTTCATTACTGATAATTTCAATTAATTTAATTTTTGGTGGAATCAGCAACCATCATATATTAAGCATTTTGTTGATGATAATGTTTATAATCATATTAGTAATGAATGGCATGCAAGAATACTATGGGATAAGCTTGAGTTGTTATACACCTCGAAGAGTGGCAATAATAAGTTATTTTTATTGAAGAAAATGATATAGATAAAATACAAAGAAAGGAGTTCTATAGTCGACTACTTGAGTGAATTTTATGGAACTATGGATTAGTTATTGGGCATGGGTATCAAATTTGATGATGAGGTTCTTGGTCTCTGGTTGCTGAACACTCTACCTAACTCTTGGGAGATGTTTAGAGTCTCACTTACTAATTCAGCCCCTAATGGTGTTGTCTCCTTTGAAATGGCTAAGGAAAGTGTATTGAATGAAGAAATGAGAAGAAGATCTCAAGGTTATTCATCACAAATAGAGGTTTTGATCATTGAGAATAGGCGAAGAAAAAAAAAAAAAAAAGCTCAAAAGGGTAGACATAAAAGCAAGAGGAAGTTAAAGTCAAGAAATAAGGATGTTGAGTGTTATTACTATGGCAAGACAGGTCATATATAGAAAAATTATTTCAAATGGATGAAGGGAAATAAGAAAGATGGTGCTAAGTAAGAAAGGAATGATAAAAAAAAAAAGCTTAATCAATTTGTTGCTACTACTACTAACGATTTGACTATTATTTGGGATAAGGATATAGTCAGTTTAGCGTTCAATGAGACTACTTGGCTAGTTGATAGTGGCACTTCACATCAGGTCACACTAAAGAAGGAATTTTTCAATTCTTATGCCTCTGGTGATTTTGGCATATTGAGTATGGGTAATGGTGGATTGTTGCAGGTTATTGGTATTGAAGGTGTTTGTTTGGATACTGGCAATGGAATGAAAGTAATGCTCAAAGATGTCAAAAATGCACCAAATGTTCATTTGAAATTTATTTCTCCTGGAAGACTTGATGATAAGGGCTATTTAAATATCATGGGTGAAGTAAATGGAAACTCACAAAAGGCTCTTTCGTTATAGCGCGAGGAAATATGTATTCTAATTTATATTTCATGCAAGCTTGAATTTCTAATGGCACTATAAATGTGGTAGAAAATGCAAGTACATGTGAATTATGGCACAGGAGACTTAGTCACATGAGTGAGAAAGGAATTGATTGCTTGGCAAAGAAGAACTAACTTCCCAAAGTGTAGACATCACAGTTGAAGAAATGTGATCATTGTTTGGTCAGAAAGCATACTAGAGTTTCATTTCAAACTCATCATCCTATAAGGAAACTAGAGTGTTTAGAGTTAGTTCATTAAGATGTTTGTTATCCTTTGAAGGTGAGATGACATGGTGGTGCTTTTAGTTCAACACCTTTATTGATGATCATTCTAGAATGCTTTAAGTCTATGCCTTGAAAATAATAGACCAAGTTGTTGATGTGCTCAAACAATTTCAAGCTTCAGTTGAGAGATAAATTGGAAACAAGTTGAAGTGCATCCATACTGATAATAGTGGTGAATATTCTGGGCCATTTGATCAGTATTGCAAGTCACAAGGTATCAAACATAAAAAAAACTCCTCCAAAGACTCCTCAGCTGAATGGTGTAATTGAAAGAATGAATAGAACTTTGATTGAGAGAGTTGGTTGTTTGCTTTCAAGAGCAATGTTACCTAATTCCTTTTAGGGTGAAGCACTGTACACAGTGGCATATGTAATTAATTTGTCTTCCAATTTGCCTTTGCAAAATGAAGTTCTAGACAAAATATGGTTTGGAAAGGATGTCTTTTATGATCACCCACATGTTTTTGGTTTTAAAGCCTTTGTACATGCTCCAAAGGATGAAAGGTCAAAGCTATATTCCAAGAAATGGCAGAGTATTTTCCTTAGACATGCTCAAGATGAATTTAGATATAGATTGTATGATCCAATTGAAAAGAAACTTGTCAAAAGTAGAGATGTAGTGTTCTTTAAAGATCAAACCATTGAAGACATTGAGAAGGTAGAAAGTCCAACTCCTCAAAATAATGAGAAATTAAGTGTTTTAGATCCAATCCCTTTAAGATATTTACCAGGTGTAATTGAGAATGGTGCTCAAGGTGGTGTTCAAGATGATGTATAAGAAAGCATTCAAGGTGACTAGCAAAGTGAAGATGATTTAGACGCTTCTGCAGATTACACTTCTAGTGGTCAACATCATGAACAGGTTGCTCCTTTAGTGAATCCACCTAAGAGATCAACTAAAGATGGACAACCATCCACCATATATTCTTCTAACCAGTATGTGCTTTTAACTAATGGGGGAAAACCTAAATTTTTTGAAGAAGCAATAGAATGTGAGCACAAACAATGTTGGGTTGATGCTATGAGAGATGAAATGAAATCTTTGCATGACAGCCATACTTTTTACTTAGTGAAACTACCTAAGCGTAAAAGAGCTTTGAAAAATTAGTGGATCTATATATTAAAGCAAGAAGAAATTTCTTCACATCCACGGTACAAAATCTAAATTGGTGGAAGAGGGTTTTAGCTAGAAGAAAGAGATTGATTGTAAGGAGATCTTCTCACTTGTTATGAAAATGTCTTCAATTAGAATGGTGTTGGGTCTTGTTGCTGGTATTGACTTAGAAGTTAAGAAAATAGTTATGAAGATAACTTTTCTTCATGGTGATTTAGAAGAGGAAATTTACATGAAGTAACCACAGGGTTTAAGGACAAAGGAAAAGAGAATTATGTGTGTAAACTGAATAAGTGCTTGTATGGTTTAAAACAAGTGCCAAGGTAATGGTAGAAGAAACATGAATTTGAGGCACTTGATATAAATACTAGAAGACCAAAACATGTAGGAGAGCTTTTAGTTTGAGTTAAGTCAGTTTTAGTTTACATACAAACCCTAGTTTTTCTAAGCAACTTGGAGAGAATCTGCACTAAGCTCTAGGAGAAGGACTCTTAGCTAAAGTTCTAAAAGTTTAAGGCTGCAGATCTTTATTCTTAGTTCTTTTATTATATTTTTTTCAAATTTTCTTATGTTCTTTTATTTTAATTTCAGTATGTCTATCAAACTTATCATGAGTGAGCAGTTTATTTAATTTTAAGATTAGGAGAGTAGCACTTTCAATTTTTATTATGGATATATACTAAGGTTATTTAAAGGATTTGAGTTTTGTTTTTTGATTTAATATTCTATATTCTTAATGCATGCTATGTGTTGATACCCACTTAGTGATGATACAAGACACCGGTTGAATTCAAACATATAGTCATGATACTGTGGTTTCAAACCATTTCAACAATTTTGCAAGCATAAAAAATATTCTTCAATTCACATTCTTATTTAATTTCCAATAATTTCCCAAAATTGGGCTAACAACATATAATTTTTGTCAATCAAAGTATTTAATGTAAATAAGGCCATAAATTAATATCACAACTCATTCCATTCAAAATTCAATTTGCAAATAAAAAAGGGGTAGTTATTGTGCTGATAAGTGCATAATTTATTAATTTTACTCCCATCACATTTAGTGTTTCTAGGGCATCTTTATGCCTAATTTAGTTGATTAAAGTATAATTATCTATTAGGCATATGTTTAGAGAGTTGTTGAAATAATTGTGTTAAATGGAGAAATTTTTAGCATTTGCATTAATCTGACTCTTTCTGTATTTTTCAAGGTTTTGGTGAAGTTTCAGAGCATACAAGTGTGGAAGGAAGCTTGAAAGGGCGAAGGATTGAGAAGCGTTGTTGACACAAAGTATACGGGTCGTGTAAGCACAACCACAGACCCGTGCAACATTTTGCCAGAAGAAATCCAGAGAACCGAGGAAGAAACAAAGTACACGGGCCGTGTAATTTGACCCGTGTAAATCCTGGAGACCCGTGTAACCTTCTGTGCCAATACAAAACATACCCTCTCAGCTCCAGTAAGTTACACGGCCCTGGGCCGTGTAGTGATGCACGGGCCATGTATCCGTCGACAATCAGTTTCCTGATTTTGCTCCAGTTGTAGTTTTTGATAGAGAGAAAGACTCTTAAACCTAACCCTAGGCCATTTATTATAAATAGAAGAGGCAGCAGCCGATAAAAAGGAAATTCAGCAGTTGCTTGACAGAGAAGGATCAGACTTTCGTTCTCCATTCATATTTTAGATTTTTTCAATTTTCTTCTTTAATTTTCTATAAGCCATGAACATGAGTGGCTAAGTTCTTAATTCAGTTCAAGGGATTCAAGTTCTTTTGATTGATTTGTGAGACTAAGTTCTTAATTTAATTTTGTCTTTTTGAATATCTATTATTTTCTGATTTCATTATCTTTGATCTATTGAATGATTTGCTAAAAATGCCTACTAGTTAATTGTTTGATGTGATCAATTGCTAGTTCATCTTCATAATCCATAATTGTTGTGTAAGATTGAACATGAGTAGCAATTAGGTTTTATTGATTATGATCCCAGTTTTCGATAATAACCTAAGAAAACAATAGGGTGAATTAAATGATTTAAGCTTCATAAATTGTTGTTCAGCTTATCTACTTCCTATTCTTAAAGCAATTATTAATTTGATGAGGATTGCTTAATACTAATTCAGTTAATAATTAGAGTCAACAAGAGTGCTGGGCTCGAATTGATGAGTATAGAGAAGTTAGGGGTTTACCTCGCTGTTTGGTAAATCTACGTTAAGTATTGAATAAGATATAATTGTATTTCTTTTGTCTATGATCGAATCAATGCATTGGAATGCGAATTACCTTGGATTGAAGTTTGTTTTATTTAATTTTAGTTCTTAAATTCTGATTTCTTCTTTGGATTGTGAATTACCCCCCCCCCAACCTTTGTTTCTTTTTCCATTACACAAGTGCACGAAATTTAGTAATTCAGTCTCTAGGGTTTGAGCTAGACTTACCACTTATTGCAAAAAATATTTCATTACTCATAATTTCAGTTAATTTAATTTCTGGTGGAATCAACAACTACCAAGAATTTTGGCGCCATTACCGGGGATTAAAATTTATTGGATTTCGTGTTTTTAGTGTTAGGATATTCTGTTATTAATTTTGTTTGTGAGTTGTTGCTGTTTTTAGGTTTTTGAAAAAAAAAATTACGGTGTTACTATTCATTAAGAATTTTGGTTGAATTAGGAGGGTGGCCCATACCTATTTTGAAGGAAACGACGTTCTGATTAAGACCAATCAATCCATAGGATTTCTTGGCCCCACCCTCTTGAGGCCAAATTTGATTATTTTCTAAGGTTTTAAGGCATTTTTTTGTTTTTGCTTTGATTTCTTTTTGTTTATGATAAGAGCTTCTCAATCTGGTGAGTTGATATTTGATCCAAAAGTAGAAAAAATAGCTAAATAGTTGAGAAAATTGGCTAAGCAGATTCTAAGTACATCTGAAGGAGTCCAATCTCTAAAGGAGTTAAGTTCATATTCGGATTTGGATTCAAATTCTGAAAACAAAACCATGGCTGCTAGAACTTTGAAAGAGTTGGCTGCTCCTGATCTAAACCAACAGCCTTTGTGTATTCAATACCCTACTTTAAATGTTGCTTTTGAGTTGAAATCTCGACTAATCCATTTGCTACCTAAGTTTCATGATCTTGCAGGTGAGGATCCACATAAGAATTTAAAAGAATTTCATGTTGTGTGTTCCAGCATGAAACCTCAAGGAGTTTCAGAGGATCAAATCAAGCTTCGAGCTTTCCCTTTCTCACTGGAAGACACAGCTAAGGATTGGTAGTATTACCTTCCTTCTAGATCTGTCAACTCATGGATTGGGATGAAGCAGATATTTCTGGAGAAGTATTTTCCTACTTCCTGTGCTGCCATCATAAGAAAAGAAATTTGTGGCATCCGGAAGTACAATGGAGAGAGCTTGTATGAGTATTGGGAATGATTTAAGAAATTGTATGCAAGTTGTCCCCATCATCAAAGAAGTTAGCAGCTTTTGATTCAGTATTTCTATAAGGGACTTCTACCAATGGACCGCAGTATGATAGATGCTGCTAGTGGAGGAGCTTTGGTTGACAAGACACCAGAAGAGGCAAAGAGGCTGATTGCTAACATGGCAGCAAATTCTCACCAGTTTGGAATGAGAATGGATCACACACCTATGAAGGTTAATGAGGTAAGTACATCTAGCCTTGAGAAACAAATTTCTGATTTAACTTCTTTGGTGAGGCAATTAGCTGTAGGGAACATACAAACTATTAAGGTATGTGGAATTTGTTCGGGTTTGGGTCATGCTACTGACATGTGTCCTGTGTTACAAGAGGATGAATCAATGCAACATGCTAATGCAGTAGGACATTATGGACAGCCACAATGCAGATATGATCCCTTTTCTAATACTTATAATCCAGGATGGCGAGATCATCCCAAGTTGAGTTATGGGAATCAATCGGTGCAAAACTGATACCAGCAGCAAAGACCAAAAGTGAATCAACCACCTCCACCTCCACCTCCCTCAAATCATGGTATGTCACTTGATGAAATTGTTAAGGCTTTGGCTAACAATACACAACAGTTTCAACAGGAGACCAGAAATAGCATTCAAAACATAGAGAGGCAGATTGGTCAGTTAGCCTCATCTGTGAGTAAGCTGGAAGCTCAAGGTTTTGGAAAGCTTCCATCACAAATAGTCATGAACCCCAGAGAAAATGCGAGTGCTATACTGTTACAGAGTGGAAAAGAAGTTGATAACCAAACTCCACATGAGCCAATGAAAAAGAAAAAGCAAGGAGCAAAAGAGCCAAAAGAGTCTGAATTTCCTGAAGTTGAGGTAAATACTGAACCTAAATTGAATAAGGTTAATAATTCTGTTCTTCCTCCATTCCCATGCAGGTTGGCTAAGACTAAGAAAGAAAAACAAGAGAAAGAAATTTTAGAGACTTTCAGAAAGGTGGAGGTGAATATACCTTTACTTGATACGATCAAACAAGTTCCCAAGTATGTTAAATTCCTTAAGGAACTATGCACTACAAAGCACAAGTTGAGGAATAATGAGAATATCAGTGTGTGGGAAAATGTGTCGGCATTAATTCAGCAAAAATTTCCCCCTAAGGATCCAGGTTCATTTTCTATTCCCTGCAGAATAAGTGATTCTAAATTTGAACGTGCAATGACAGATTTAGGAGCATCTATTAATGTTATGTCAAATTCAGTTTTTCAAACTTTAAATTTGGGTCCTTTGAAAGAAACCAGTGCCATTATTCAGTTAGCTGATCGTTTTAATGCTTACCCATTAGGAGTAGTTGAGGATGTGTTGGTGCAGGTTGGAGAATTCATTTTTCCTGCAGATTTTTATATTCTTGATATGGAGGATAGTGTTCCCACATCAAAGTCAACTTTGATTTTGTTTGGAAGACCTTTCTTAAAAACTGCCAAGATAAAAATTTATGTGGATGATGGTACCTTAACTATGGAGTTTGATGGAGAGACTGTCAAATTTAATATCTTTGATGCCATGAAGTATCCTGCTGATGACCATTCTATTTTTTTCTATTGATGTTGTTGATTCATTTGTGCAGGATGTTTTTGAGTTAAGCATGGAGGATGAGTTAGAAGTGGTGATTAATCAAGGAATTCAAGAAATCAGTACCAATCCACCATTAAGTGTAGAGGTTCAAGATGCAGTAATGGCATTGTAGTCATTACCTCCTCTTCCAAAAAGGTATGGAGTATCAAAGATTGACTTACCTGTATCTCAAACAAAATTATTACCTTCTGTGGTGCAGGCACCAGTTCTTGAACTCAAGCCTTTACCTGAGCATTTGAAGTATGTTTACTTGGGAGACAATGAGACACTTCCAGTTATCATCTTAAGTAATTTAACAAAGATTCAAGAAGACAGTTTGATTAGAGTTCTGAGAATACACAAGGAAGAAATTGGATGGACAATAGCTGACATCAAAGGTATAAGTCCATCAGTGCACATGCACGGGATTTTACTGGAGGATGAGGCTAAACCAAGTAGAGAAGCTCAAAGGAGATTGAATCCACAGATGATGGAGGTTGTGAAGAAGGAGATTTTAAAGCTACTGGATGCAGGAGTTATTTACCCAATTTCGAATAGCAAATGGGTAAGTCCAGTCCAAGTAGTGCCAAAAAAATCAGGAGTCACTGTGGTAGCAAATCAAGATAATGAACTTGTTCCAACAAGGATTCAGAGTTGATGGCGAATGTGCATAGACTACCGCAAGCTGAATTCAACAATAAGGAAGGACCACTTCCCATTACCATTCATTGATTAGATGCTTGAGTGGTTAGCTGGTAAGTCTTATTTCTGTTTTCTCGATGGCTTTTCTGGATATAATCAAATTCTGATTGCACCGGAGGATCAAGAGAAGACTACCTTCACTTGCCCTTTTGGAATTTTACTTTTAGAAGGATTCCCTTTGGGCTTTGTAATGCACTTGCCACATTTCAGAGATGCATGATGAGCATATTTCAGATTACATTGATACTTGCATTGAGGTGTTCATGGATGATTTTACTATGTATGGTGATTCATATTATGCATGTTTACATCATTTAACTTCTGTTCTTGAGAGATGCATTGAGAAAAATCTTGTTTTGAATTATGAGAAGTGTCATTTTATGGTGGAGCATGGGATTATTTTGGGTCATCTTGTCTCTAATAGGGGTATTGAGGTGGATAAATCTAAAATTGATTTAATTGTGAGCTTACCCCACCCCACAACTGTGGGGAAGTACGCTCTTTTCTTGGTTATGCAGGTTTCTATCACAGGTTCATTAAGGATTTCTCTAAAATAGCATTGCCTTTGTCTAGACTCTTGCAAAAAGATGTTCCTTTTGAGTTCAGTAAAGAGTGCAAAGTGGCTTTTGACAAATTGAAATCTGCATTGACATCACCCCTATTATCCAAGCTCCTAATTGGACTATACCGTTTGAAATTATGTATGACGCAAGTAATTATGCAGTGGGAGCAGTTTTAGGGCAGCATGTTGGGAAGCTCTTTCATGTGGTTTATTATGCATCCAGAACACTCAATTCAGCTCAGCGTAATTATTCTATGATCAAAAAAGAGTTTTTGGCTATAGTTTTTGCTGTAGATAAATTTCGATCATATTTGCTTGGTTCTAAAATAATTATCTTCTCTGATCATGCAGTGTTGAAGTATCTCTTGGAAAAGAAGGAAGCAAAACCAAGGTTGATTAGATGGATCCTTCTGCTGCAAGAATTTGATCTTCAAATCAAGGATAAAAAAGGAGCTGAGAACCTAGTAGCTGATCATTTGAGCAGGTTAGTGACACAAGAAGATCCACTTCCTTTACAGGAACTTTTTCCTGATGAGCAGTTATTTAAATTCTAAGGTATGATCCCTTGGTATGCTAATTTGGTGAATTATTTGGTTACTAAGTTTATGCCTTTTGATTTAAGTAGAGCTAAGAAAGAGAAATTGAAAAGTGAGGCTAAGTATTATGTGTGGGATGACCCGTAATTGTGGAAATTTTATTCAAATCAAATTATTAGGAAATGTGTTCCTAATAATGAGATTCAATCTATTCTTGCTTTTTGTCATGCCTATGCATGTGGAGGTCATTTTGGACCCAAGAGAACAGGTAGAAAAATATTAGATTGTGGTTTTTACTGGCCCAGTATATTTCGTGATTCATATTTGATTTGCAAAAATTGTGAACAATGTTAAAGAATAGGAAGTTTAACCCATAGGAATGAGATAATTCAGAATCCAATACTTGTTTATGAGATTTTTGATGTGTGGGGTATTAATTTTATGGGTCCATTTCCTTCTTCTTTTGGCGTTGTTTATATATTACTTGTTGTTGATTATGTTTCGAAATGGGTGGAAGCCAAAGCCACCAGGACTGATGATTCTAAAGCAGTCGTAGATTTTATCAAGTCAAACATTTTTAGTAGGTTTGGAGTTCCTAGAGCTTTAATTAGTGACCGAGGCACACATTTTTGTAATAGAACTATTGAGGCATAGTTGGGGAGATATAGTGTTTTCCATAGAGTATCTACAGCTTATCATCCTCAAACAAGTGGGCAAGCAAAGGTGTCTAACAGAGAGATCAAGTCTATTTTAGAAAAAACAGTGAAGCCAAATAGAAAAGATTGGAGCCGTAGACTTGATGATGCTTTGTGGGCTTACAGGACTACTTAAAAGACACCCATAGGTATGTCCCCCTATAGATTGGTATTTGTTAAGTTGTGTCACCTTCCTGTTGAGTTAGAACATAAGGCTTATTGGGCTGTTAGACATTGTAATTTGGATTTGGATACTGCTGGTGTGGAAAGAAAATTACAATTGCAGGAATTAGATGTTAGTAGTATGCCCTAGAGCATATCATTTAGTATGTATCTTGTACATATTTTTAATAATAAAAGGCATTTCCACTTTTCCGTTTACATAATATATTTATGTGGAATAGAAAAGGTCCATTGATATTTTGTTAGAAATATTATTCTTAAGTTATTAAGAATATGAGTGACAATATTTCTAGCACAAAGTATCATAAATAGGTTCACAATCGAGGATACTTCATAATAAGGACATGACTTATCCAGAAAGATTGTATTCATGTTTGTTCCCAAGTTATTTATATGAGATATAAATAAGATGGAATTGTGAGTCTCATGCCATATAACAAACTTGATAGGCACTTATAAATGATAAGTAGGCCGAACCAGTGACACTTATTACAAGCACATGGAGTTTACTCTTGTCAATGTTTTGTCATAAATCATATCAGTGCATATAATCTTTAGACCTGAGATAGCACAGTTATCTTGTATATAGGTAGTTTGAGTTTGATACTGCTTTCATACTTGTACTATGTATGGGTATATGGGCATGTGTTGGCTCCTGCTAGTTATATATGGAGGTAGGTGTTGATCAAGAAGGAATCTGTTCCTCTAAGTAAATAGAGATAAAATCCTATGTTCATTTAATTGTTCTTGATGTTTCAAGTTCTGGCCAGACAGATAGATTTATTCGAAAAGAGTTTCGATGAGAAAAATCTTTTAATCAAGAACTGGAATTAAAAGAGAACATAATATTCATAGCAAATGGAGTTTGACATAAACCATGACTCGGCTTGAGTTGGGATTTTGTAGCAGAGAGATTCTAGTGCATGGTAACATATGATTATAGGTTCATTTAAGGTAAATCTTATTACTAATTGGGTGGCCATGGCATGCTATGCTAGGTGTTAACCATGGTCTATGAGGTTCATAAAATGATTTAGAGAAATCATTTATGGTAAGAAAGAGTTCGATGATATTAAGAGTTGATATCATGTCTCATTGCCAATTAGTGGTGAGCCTAGTAAGTCACACACATACACAAGTTATCACCTATTTAAATATGATTTAATTAATTAATTAAAGAGTTTAATTGATTAATTAAATAGATTTGGTTTGCAATTAAATTGCAAAGTCCCTAGCATGACTTGAAACCAAATCTAGATTATTGGATGTGTAGTATAAATTAAATTTATATTTAAAGTGTTTAAATATGAATTTAATTGATGAGAAATTAATTAATAGAGATTAATTAATTAATTTATATTTGATATAAATTAATTAGAAGAAGAAAATAATTATTTTGGGTTAAGAACTCAAAATTAAGACACAGGGGCATTTTGGTCATTTCACAATGTGACACGTGGCACCATGAGATGGTGACACATGGCATAACACATAAGCTTGCCAAATGTTTTTTAATCATGTAAGATGATTAAAATCAAGATTAAATATAGGTTTGACACTTGGCACAATGTGATTGGGTCACTTAAACCTAGAGCTAATCAAAAGGTGACATGTGGCTAGGGTTTAATGTGTTAACCTAGCTATTTAAGTGTGGTTATGAAAAGAAAATATAACTAGCAGCCTCTCCTCTCAATTGTCACGCCACTTTGAGCCTCTCCAGCTATTTCTCTTCATCTCTCATCAATTCAAAGAGATTAGCCATCAATCTCTTGAATTAAGAACACTAGAAATTGTTTCTAGTGTCCTGTTTACATCTCTAATCTCTTAAAAGGCAGAACTTGAATTTCTAATTAATAGAAAAGGCTTTAGAAGTTGTTCAAGGGCTGCCATAGGTGTTCTTGGTGTGGACAAGCTAGAGGGACAACATCTGGTGTCCTGAAGACGAATCTCAAAGGTGCAGACACGCTGCAGCACATCAAGAGGTTAGTGTAATCGTTCTTGATTTAATCTAGGGTTCTAAAATTAATCTGATTAATTTTAAAATCTTAAATGGAAAATACAGATCCAAAAATATATTAAAAGAGTTTTAATATGTTGTTTATCATTGAAATCAAATAGATAAAAAAATCTTGCATGGTGCATGTGACCCTAGGTGAAATTTTTTGAATTCAATGGTATAATCTTGTGTTTTTCACGTTTTCGTTCCTTCATTAGAGGAAATTCAACTTGAGGCTTATGAGAACTCTAAGATCTATAAAGAAAAGACCAAGGCATTCCATGACAAACTAATTCTAAGGAAGCAGTTTGTGATTAGGCAAAAAGTTTTATTGTATAATTCTAGATTGAAGCTGATGCCTGGTAAGTTGCGTTCTCGTTGGATTGGACCCTTTGTCGTTACTAATGTGTTTCCTTATGGTGCAATTGAAATTCAAAGTTTAGGAACTAATAAGTTATTCAAGGTTAACGGTTATAGATTTAAGCCATTTTATGAAGGGTTTCAGGAGCATACAGTGGAGGAGCTTAAATTGAGTAACCCAATTTATGAGGATTAAGGAGCTTTGCCATGTTGAACTAACAACGATAAACAAAAGTGCTTCTTGGGAGGCACCCCATGGGTGGCTTGTTAGCCACAATCAGATTTGTTTTCTTTCATTTATCTTATTTTATTTTCTAACATTTTTTCCTTTTCTTTTGCATTTGGGCTTTACATTGGGGACAATGTAAGTTTTAAGTGTGGGGGAGGAGAAATTTATTGCTGCAATCTTTTTGAATATTAAAAAAAAATAATAAATAAATAAATAAATTTATTCTTATAAGCTTGATTCATGATTCTATATTAACTCTCGGAGAGAAGTGTTTTGTCTTTGAAATGACTTTTCTATTTTAGATTGAATTTTTAAAATTTTAGGTAAGGTAATAGTAACTTTAATAATGGATTTCCCCTCTTCTCCATACCATAGAGCAATTTTTTGTCATGCATAAATCATTTAGGCTTGATTTAATAGTGAAATGATTAGTTATGTGTACTTTAAACTAGTGCCATGCATATTTCTGAACTTTGTTTAATCTATCAGGGCACTTTATAATATGTAGATACATAAATTGGGGGAAATAAAATGCTAAACTTGAAAATTGCTCCACTATTTAGTTAAGCAAAGTAACCAGGAGTCTTCATGAATCCCATGTTGATTCTCAAGCCAAAAGCTAGCTAGGACATGAGCAAGGTACTTTTCTAAAGGTGACGGTTAAAATAAAAAAAAAAGTAACTGTGATGAGAGAGAAGTACCAATTTCAAATAAAAAATAAAAAAAATCCATTTCTATCTCCCCTAAGATTTGCAAAAAGCTATAATTATTGTGCCTTGATAAATTAGCCTTGTGTTTTGATATGTATTGATTTAAAATTTTATGGAACTTTAATTGTGTCAGCTTAATTGATTTCAAGCCTTTTGTTTTGTATTGGAAAATTGTTGATATATTGGTATGGTGTTGATGGAATTTATTATGAATGTTATTACCTTACTTGCCTCTTCTTTCAAACTTTTAATCTTTTTTTAGAGAATGTTGTGATAGGGTGAAGTTAAGGAACTTCTAAGTGGAGTTGATTGAGAGTTTAAGTCATGCTTGAGGACAAACATGAAATAAGTGTGGAGAATTTGATAAGTGCATAATTTATTAATTCTACTCTCATCACATTTAGTGTTTCTAGGGTATCTTTATACCTAATTCAGTTGATTAAAGTATAATTATCGATTAGGCATAGAGAGTTGTTGAAATAATTGTGTTAAATGGAGAAATTTTTAACATTTGCATTAATCTGACTCTTTTTGAATTTTTCAGGGTTTTGGTGAAGCTTCATAGCATAGAAGTGTGGAAGGAAGCTTGAAAAGGGCGAAGGATTGAGAAGCATTGTTGATACAAAGTACACGGGTCATGTAAGTACAACCACAGACGCATGTAACATTTTGTCAAAAGAAATCCAGAGAACCGAGAAAGAAAAAAAGTACACGGGCCATGTAACTTGACCCGTGTAAATCCTGGAGACCCGTGTAACCTTCCGTGCCAATACAAAACATACCCACTCAGCTCCAGTAAGTTACAAGGTCCTGGGCCGTGTAGTGATACATGGGCCGTGTATCCATTGACAATCAGTTTCCTGATTTTGCTCCAGTTACAGTTTTTGATAGAGAGAAAGACTCTTAAACCTAACCCTAGGCCATTTATTATAAATAGAAGAGGTAGCAACCGACAAAAAGGAGATTCAGCAGCCTCTCGACAAAGGAGGATCAGACTTTCGTTCTCCATTCACATTCTAGATTTCTTCAATTTTCTTCTTTAATTTTCTATAAGCCATGAACATGAGTGGCTAAGTCTTTAATTCAGTTCAAGGGATTCAAGTTCTTTTGCGTGATTTATGAGATCAGGTTCTTAATTTAATTTATGTCTTTTTGAATATCTATTGTTTTTTTATTTCATTGTCTTTGTTCTATTGAATGATTTGCTAAAATTGCCTATTAGTTAATTGTTTGATGTGATCAATTGCTAGTTTATCTTCATAATCCGTAATTATTGTGTAAGATTGAATATGAGTAGCAATTAGGTTTTATTGATTATGATCCTAGTTTTTGATAATAACCTAAGGAAACAATATGGTGAATTAAATGATTTATGCTTTATAAATTGTTGTTCAGCTTAACTACTTCCTACTCTTAAAGCAATTTTTAATTCAATGAAGATTGCTTAATACCAATTCAGTTAATAATTAGAGTCAACAAGAGTGCTGGGCTCGAATTGGAGTATAGGGAAGTTAGGGGTTTACCTCGCTGTTTGGTAAATCTACGTTAAGTATTCAATAAGATATAATTGTATTTTTTTTTGTCTATGATCGAATCAATGCATTGGAATGCGAATTTGTAACATCCCTATTTGTATAGCCTGGTATATTTCACTGTTCCGGTGACCGGTGCCGGTCCGAACAATTAAGGGGATTAGAACCACATTTAAGATAACTAGAGAAGCTATAAACACAAATAATTAGTAATGTCCAATTAGTTAAGTATAAATAAGAAGAACAGAACATAAGAAGTTAAACAAGCCGAGAGTCACAACAATGGGTGACCTTCTCGGGAATGACTGCGAAGTCATTTTAAACTCAAATTTCGAACCGTAAAAAGTGACGCCGCGGTCCTTAGGACCCTTATGAACACAGTGGAAAAGAGAAAATCATGAAAAAAAACTGTTAAGCCAGTCAAATAATTAGGCCAGGGAGCCGGAAGAAATATGGAATTAATTGCAAACCGGGATGAACCGGCGAGGGGCAATTTGGTCAATTGACCCCGAGAGCTGACTCCTGACCTAACTGTCAAATAAAATCGGAAAAAAGAAAATTTTGGAATCGAGAATTAAATTAAAGAACTAATAGAAAAATAATAAAAAAAAAGAAAATGGAAAATGGAAAAGTCAAAAGGTGATGACATCATGCATGACCTCATGCATGATGCCATAAAGAATATAATTTATTTATTTACATTTTTGGTCTTCCATAAGACTTAAAAATTCAAAAAAAAAAAAGAAATAAAATCATTTCTTCTTCTTCAAAAAACGTCACTCTCTCTCCCTCACCCTCTCCCTCACTTAAACCACCATTAAAGCTCATTTTTGAGCTTGAAGAACCAAAATCCAACCATAGAAAATTGTCCTACCATAACTAGACTTTGTTTGAGCAACTAGGAAAGAGGATTCAAGGAAAAGAAAGAAGAAAAATTTGAAGAAAACGAGGAAGAAAATTCTGCTCAAGGTTAGTAATACAAACTTCAATTTTTTTTGTTTAATTAGTGTTTCTATGGCATCAAGAGCTTGTAAATAAACTTAAAATGAAATAAAAATATGTAGAAAGACAAAAATGAAATTTTGGGCAGCCATGGATGTATGAGGGCATGATGTGTTTTGAATGAATTAAAAGTGTTAGTAAGCTTGTATGAGTATGGTGGTAAGATGGAAATGCATAAATGTCATTAAATGCATGAGATTGATGAGTTAGGGTTTTGAATGTTAGGGTTTGTGAACCAAAAATGTGAGAAGTAAGTAAATGGCATGTTTGACCTATTGTGAAGTGAAAAATGGTCAATAATGACCAAAGGAGATGTGTGGGAATTGTTAGAATGGAAGTCAAATTCGTAGGGTAAATGGTCATGCTGCTGGCAGCATGACCAAGTCAACTTTGAAGGACCAAAACTGAAATTTTACAAGTCCAATTGATATGCCACTAATTGGGGATAAAAATAGACATAAAATGACACAATTTTCATTAAGGAATCATGCCCAAAAACTGACCAAAACCTAGTGAACCAATTGACCAAAGTTTGTAGGAGCAGTCTGCCACTGCACAAACTGACCAAATGAATAGTATTTGTTTATTTGGTCGTAACTCGAATTAGGCAGGTCAAATTGACCTGAAATTTTACCAGTAATTAGATAAGATATAGATCTAAAACTTTCATGAAGAACACCAATCCAAATTATGCCATTAACCTAATCAAATTATTGAGCAAAGTTGAGTTACTGAACCTGCAAAACTGCAGATTTCCATTTGAATAGTAAAGTTCCAATGGCTATAACTCTCTCTAGAAAACTCCGATTTAGGCGATTGTTGAACCGATGGAAACCTAAGACATAGTAAACATTTTGTATGAAGGAAATTAGACCAAATTAAGGACTTAACTTGATCAAATTACTGAACGAAGTTGGATCAAAATCTGCCAGAACCCAAAATTGCAGCATGAACAGTGCACGTGAACAGTAATTGTATTTTGGCTATAACTTGAGCTACAAAACTCCAATTGGGGTGATTAAAAAATGAGAATACACTTAAGACAATAAGGAACATTTTCTATGAAGGAAGGTTTGCCAAATTCCAACAGTAAAAGGACCAATGAAATAGTGTAACTTAGGACTCCAAAACCGAAAATTGGCAATTTTGCCTAAAAGACCTAAGCTTTGAGAAAATGACCAAAACCAACAAGTTTAGTGACCAAAATGTGGTATGTGGGTGAAGTTGGAGTTCTCATACCTATTAAGCCTTAAAAAGTCAATAATTTGACTTGAATAGTGTAGTGAATAGTAACCCGAAACACAAAATTTCGAGAACGTCGAATTTAACACGTTAGAGCTAGGTAAATGTGAAGCTAAATTTATTTTGGATTTATGTTAAGTTCTAGTACTGAAACATTGTAAAATTGTGTGTTTCAGTTGAAAAGAATACCGGGAATGAACCCGAGGAATCGAGTCAAGGCCAAGAGGCGACTCGCTTGAGGTTTGTGCTCAAAAATTTTTAAATTATAGTTTTCATAATGGAAATTGATTTGTTATACATTGTGAATGTGTTTTGTTCATTGTGAATTTCGAGAATGTTGTGTTGCCTATTTTTCAATGGAAATTTGGAATGAAAATTATTTATTGATTTGTATGAAATATTTGAACAAATGGTTTTGAATTTAGTTATGACTTTGAAAAATCTTATTTGAAAAATAGTATGTTGCCTACTTTGAAAATGAAAAGTTTGGAATGAAATATGATTTGTGAATTGTATGAAATGTTTGAATAACTTGATTTAAATTGTTTTGAATAATTTAAAATATTGAATTGTGACATTACCATGATGTAGTATTTATGATGCTTTTGATTTAAATTGTTTTTAATTCACACTTGGCATGACAATATTAATATGTTCCTCATCCACTTGTGGGGTGAGTTTGATATTTGATTAATTTCCTCCCTCTCTGGCTTCCCAGTCTGAGGGGCGAGTTTGGATGAGTACTCATTAGCTAGCTAGCTACCTCCCTCATTGATTTCGATTAGTGGGGGTGTTTGCCTTGTCGTGATGTACACACGGCATGTTCGGAAATTTTGTGTCATGGCCTAAGTTGTATTGTTGATTGGCAACACTATCTTTATTGAATTATTTGATCAAAGTTGTGTTGTGTTAAGCTTTGAAAATTATGATTTGTTATAAATGTGATTTGAAAATTTGAAATATGATTGTGAAATATTTGAATTATGAATTGTTCATGAATGTTTTAAATTATACATTTTACATTTTATTGTGCACCACTGAGTATCTTTATACTCAGCGATAGCTTTAACTTACTGTCGCAGATAGAGAAAAGGACATAGCAGTAGAGTGAGCTGCTACAGTCAGAGAGGAGCACGGTTGAAGAAATTCTGTACGGGTATTGTCTATACCCTGGTAGTTTAGTTTGATGTAAATATGATAGTATGCATATGTATCTCTGTAGTTTGAGCAGTTGTACAAATAAAATTGTAATAATATTATTTTTGAGATTTTGTGTTTGTAAATTTAATAGTGGATGAAAATTAAATATTTAAAATGCAATGTGCATGAGTTTATGAAATGTTTTGAGTTATTAATTTTTTTTATTTGAAATTTGGATTTTGAGTTGAAATGTTGCCATTGTTGTTGATTTGAAATTTGGTGGTTGCAAATGAAGTTGTGATTGAGTAATATATTGGAAGTGTTTTTATTTTTAGGTTTTGAAGAACTGTTTTCTCAAAATACAGACGGCACTCTGCTGAAATTTTTATAAAAATTGCGGAGATTTTAAATATCCAAAAATTTGATTTGTGTTTGGACTTTAAATAAAGTTTTTTAATAATTGAAAAAAATTTTACCCACCAATTCCAAAATGAACGAAATTGTTTTAAAATCCCTTGTAGTATATTTAATGGGTTACCGGTAGGTGAAGTACGGTAATTCATTAGGTGTACTACGGGAACATGTTACATCTTACGAGGAGTAGGGTGTGACATGTTTAGTGGTATCAGAGCAAAGGTTTTAAATAAATTTTGAACTGTGAATTTGCAATATTTTGTTGGTAAATACAACTGCTCAAATGCTTGATATATATGACATATTTACATCATGAATATGCGCTAACAGAGATCAACCTCCTTGTGTTTGTTATCAGAGAGTAGAAAATTTCTGGAAAACGGAATGGAAGAGGGAGATCATTCCGTAGAGCAATCTGTCGAGGCTGAGGCCCGAGGAGAAGCCCCAGCACTCTTGAATGTGAGTGGGTCAGCCACTCTAGCTCCTCCTCAAGCACCGCAGTTTCCTGCTCAGTTTGCACAGCAGATGGCTGCGTTCTTTCAACAAATGGCGGGAAATATGCCACCTCAAGCACAAACACAAGCACTTGCAGCACAACCACAGCCTCCGGCTCGGCAATATGAGAAATTAATGAAATTTGGGGCTACAGAATTCAAAGGAACAGTGGATCCATTGGAAGCAGAACAGTGGTTAGAGAGGATGGAATGGGTTTTCAGAAAACTACAGTGTGCTGAAGAGTTGAAGTTCGAATATTCAGTATCACTTTTGCACGGGGATGCATATGAGTGGTGGAAGACCATCTCCTACAGTCTGGTAGAGCCACCAGTCCTCACATGGGCAGACTTTTTAAGGGAATTTTGGCAAAAGTGGGTCCCTGATACTTATGTAGACATGAAACTACAAGAGTTTTTAAGATTGAAGCAAGGGGATAGAACTGTAGTAGAGTACGAGCGAGACTTTTCAAGGCTAAGCCATTATGCTGGAAGCTTAGTCTCCACCCCCAGAGACCGATGTAAAAGGTTTGAGGCTGGGTTGAGGCCTAACTTGAGAATGCAAGTGGTAGGGTTCCGACACCATAATTTTTCTGAATTGATTTCACAAGCCCTGGAACTGGAAAGGATAGAATCAGAATGGGTAGTGAAAAAGAGTACACAAGAGAAAGAGAAAACTGAAAAGGTTACTAGCCAAGCTACTGAGAGTGGCTCTAGGAAAAGAAAACAATTTGGAGGGTCTAGCTCGCGCAAATCAGGTAGAGGTGGATCTTCTGGACAGAAACCACCCCAATCCGATCAGCACACTCAACAGACACACAGAAAAATGCTGTCGGATCGACTTTGTGAGACTTGTGGTAAACCACATAGTGGAGTATGTTATAGAGCTATAGGAGCATGTTTTAATTGTGGAGGGACTGGTCATTTTGCTAAGGATTGCGTAAGTCCACGCCGTTATGGATCATTTACCACGTCAAAAGGATCAGCTCAAGTTTCTACCTCGAAGAGTTCACCAGCAGTTGGTAGAGGCGGAGGCAGAGGTAGGGGTAGTATGCTTGGAAGTCAGAATACTGTAAATCAACTAGGACAAGGTAATGCTCCAGTGAGAGTATACACTATGCGACAGAGGGACGAGGATGAAACTTCTGACATGGTTCCTGGTATTTTCTTGATTTTTGACTAAGATATTAATATGTATAAAAAAAAAAAAATCAATTTTGATATGTTAGTGACTAGTCTTTTTAAAATTAATTTTGGAAGAGTTTGTCAGTGAAAGGTATTTGCTAGCACACAAGAATTTGTAAAGTTAATTAGTAAGCCTAATTATGTAAGGAAAGAGAACCTAAAAGTAAGTTATAGTAATATAGCTACTTTAGATGCGGGTAAGGGTATTACTGCTGATAGATGTCAGTGGGTACCATAATCAACCTAAGTTCAAGATATTAGTGAATTTAAAAGAAATAAGATATAGGAAAGTTTGTTCTATTGGGATGTATCCTAGTAACTATGCAATATTCTTGATGTTTGTGCTGTAAGCTGCAGATTACAGTACTGACTTGGGATTTATTGTGTAGAGCTACATACTACCCAATAGTACACAAGAATAAGAATAGTTGCAAACGACATCTGTTTTGGTACAGTTATGATAAGATAAAGTTTTTTTTTTATTGGAAAGGAGTTTGAAAATCCTAACCTGGGATTTAAAACTCTAAAGTTAGAATATTGAAAGGTTATAGTTCAGTACAAAAGAAAATAATGACTACACATCAGTGCAAAATAAGCTATAGAATATCAATAGATAAAAAAATAAATAGAACAGTAAGAAATGAGAAAAATACTAGATGAGGAATTGCCACCAAGGCAAGCAATTTACTTAAGATGCGTAACGATATTCCTAACTATTTTATCAAGAAAGAAATAAGTTAAACCAAAGCAAACAAGATAGTGCAAAATGGCACATAGGCCTTGGTCATAATGGAGATGGTAAGATAATGGTTATGGACCTATGGCCAAGAAAGAAAAGACCACAAAGGAAAATAATTGCTAAAACAACAGCAAGAAAAGACTAAAATATTCTAAGCTAAACTGAAAGTTACATCAAATGATTAAGAGATTTGATAAGAAAAGAGTAAAACTAAGTTCTCACCTATAGGATCACAAGAGGTCCTAGAAAAGCAGATCCACTAGCACACAGATTTGCTTACCTCTAAAATTGAAATGAATTTGAATCTAACTTATGACAGAGGCTCATAAGAAACTTGGCACATGAGGTGAGCAATCGATGAGTAAGTAGTATTGGTTAAAGTGCTAAGGAACCATCATTCAGGCCAGGAAGCTACTTGGGAGCATGAATAGGATATGAGGAGACAGCACCCACAACTGTTCAGAGAATAATACCAGGTAAAATTTCGAGGACGAAATTATTTTAAGGGGAGGAGAATTGTAACACCCCTATTTGTATAGCCTGGTATATTTTACTGTTCCAGTGACCGGTGCCGGTCCGGACAATTAAGGGGATTAGAAGCACATTTAAGACAACTAGAGAAGCTATAAACACAAATAATTAGTAATTTCCAATTAGTTAAGTATAAATAAGAAGAACAGAACATAAGAAGTTAAACGAGCTGAGAGTCACAGCAATGGGTGACCTTCTCGGGAATGACTGCGAAGTCATTTTAAACTCAAATTTCGAACCGTAAAAAGTGACGCCGCGGTCCTTAGGACCCTTATGAACACAGTGGAAAAGAGAAAATCATGAAAAAGAACTGTTAAGCCAGTCAAATAATTAGGTCAGGGAGCCAGAAGAAATATGGAATTAATTGCAAATCGGGATGAACCGGCGACGGGCAATTTGGTCAATTGACCCCGAGAGCTGACTCCTGACCTAACTGTCAAATAAAATCAGAAAAAAGAAAATTTCGGAATCGAGAATTAAATTAAAGAACTAATAGAAAAATAAAAAAATAAAAAAAAAGAAAATGGAAAATAGAAAAGTCAAAAGGTGATGACATCATGCATGACCTCATGCATGATGCCATAAAGAATATAATTTATTTATTTATTTATTTACATTTTTGGTCTTCCATAAGACTTAAAAATTCAAAAAAAAAAAAAGAAATAAAATCATTTCTTCTTCTTCAAAAAACGTCACTCTCTCTCCCTCACCCTCTCCCTCACTTAAACCACCATTAAAGCTCATTTTTGAGCTTGAAGAACCAAAATCCAACCATAGAAAATTGTCCTACCATAACAAGACTTTGTTTGGGCAACTAGGAAAGAGGATTCAAGGAAAAGAAAGAAGATAAATTTGAAGAAAAGGAGGAAGAAAATTCTGCTCAAGGTTAGTAATACAAACTTCAATTTTTTTTTGTTTAATTAGTGTTTCTATGGCATCAAGAGCTTGTAAATAAACTTAAAATGAAATAAAAATATGTAGAAAGACAAAACTAAAATTTTGGGCAGCCATGGATGTATGAGGGCATGATGTGTTTTGAATGAATTAAAAGTGTTATTAAGCTTGTATGAGTATGGTGGTAAGATGGAAATGCATAAATGTCATTAAATGCATGAGATTAATGAGTTAGGGTTTTGAATGTTAGGGTTTGTGAACCAAAAATGTGAGAAGTAAGTAAATGGCATGTTTGACCTATTGTGAAGTGAAAAATGGTCAATAATGACCAAAGGAGATGTGTGGGAATTGTTAGAATGGAAGTCAAATTCGTAGGGTAAATAGTCATGCTGCTGGCAGCATTACCAAGTCAACTTTGAAGGACCAAAACTGAAATTTTACAAGTCCAATTGATATGCCACCAATTGGGGATAAAAATAGACATAAAATGACACAATTTTCATTAAGGAATCATGCCCAAAAACTGACCAAAACCTAGTGAACCAATTGACCAAAGTTTGTTAAGAGCAGTCTGCCACTGCACAAACTGACCAAATGAACAGTATTTGTTCATTTGATCATAACTCGAACTAGGCAGGTCAAATTGACATGAAAGTTTACCAGTAATTAGATAAGATATAGATCTAAAACTTTTATGAAGAACACCAATTCAAATTATGCCATTAACCTAATCAAATTATTGAGCAAAGTTGAGTTACTGAACCTGCAAAACTGCAGATTTCCATTTGAACAGTAAAGTTCCAATGGCTATAACTCTCTCTAGAAAACTCCGATTTAGGCGATTCTTAAACCGATGGAAACCTAAGACATAGTAGAACATTTCGTATGAAGGAAATTAGACCAAATTAAGGACTTAACTTGATCAAATTACTGAACGAAGTTGGATCAAAATCAGCCAGAACCCAAAATTGCAGCATGAACAGTGCACGTGAACAGTAATTGTATTTTGGCTATAACTTGAGCTACAAAACTCCAATTGGGGTGATTAAAAAATGAGAATACACTTAAGACAATAAGGAACATTTTCTATGAAGGAAGGTTTGTCAAATTCCAACAGTAAAAAGACCAATGAAACAGTGCAACTTAGGACTCCAAAACCGAAAATTGGCAATTTTGCCTAAAAGACCTAAGCTTTGAGAAAATGACCAAAACCAACAAGTTTAGTGACCAAAATGTGGTATGTGGGTGAAGTTGGAGTTCCCATACCTATTAAGCCTTAAAAAGTCAATAATTTGACTTGAATAGTGTAGTGAATAGTAACCCGAAACACAAAATTTCGAGAACGTCGAATTTAACACGTTAGAGCTAGGTAAATGTGAAGCTAAATTTATTTTAGATTTATGTTAAGTTCTAGTACTGAAACATTGTAAAATTGTGTATTTCAGTTGAAAAGAATACCGGGAAAGAACCCGAGGAACCGAGTCAAGGCTAGAGGCGACTCGCTTGAGGTTTGTGCTCAAAAATTTTTAAATTATAGTTTTCATAATGGAAATTGATTTGTTATACATTGTGAATGTGTTTTGTTCATTGTGAATTTCGAGAATGTTGTGTTGCCTATTTTTCAATGGAAATTTGGAATGAAAATTATTTATTGATTTGTATGAAATATTTGAACAAATGGTTTTGAATTTAGTTATGACTTTAAAAAATCTTATTTGAAAAATAGTATGTTGCCTACTTTGAAAATGAAAAGTTTGGAATGAAATATGATTTGTGAATTGTATGAAATGTTTGAATAACTTGATTTAAATTGTTTTGAATAATTTGAAATATTGAATTGTGACATTACCATGATGTAGCATTTATGATGATTTTGATTTAAATTGTTTTTAATTCACACTTGGCATGACAATATTAATATGTTCCTCATCCACTTGTGGGGTGAGTTTGATATTTGATCAATTTCCTCCCTCTCTGCTTCCGATCGAGGCGAGTTTGGATGAGTACTCATTAGCTAGCTAGCTACCTCCCTCATTGATTTCGATTAGTGGGGGTGTTTGCCTTGTCGTGATGTACACACGGCATGTTCGGAAATTTTGTATCATGGCCTAAGTTGTGTTATTGATTGGCAACACTATCTTTATTGAATTATTTGATCAAAGTTGTGTTGTGTTAAGCTTTGAAAATTATGATTTGTTATAAATGTGATTTGAAAATTTGAAATATGATTGTGAAATATTTGAATTATGAATTGTTCATGAATGTTTTAAATTATACATTTTACATTTTATTGTGCACCACTGAGTATCTTTATACTCAGCGATAGCTTTAACTTCTTTGTCATGAGATAGAGAAAAGGACATAGCAAGAGAGTGAGTCTACTGATCAGAGAGGAGCACAGTTGAAGAAATTCTGTACGGGTATTGTCTATACCCTGGTAGTTTAGTTTGATGTAAATATGATAGTATGCATATGTATCTCTGTAGTTTGAGCAGTTGTACAGATAAAATTGTAATAATATTATTTTTGAGATTTTGTGTTTGTAAATTTAATAGTGGATGAAAATTAAATATTTAAAATGCAATGTGCATGAGTTTATGAAATGTTTTGAGTTATTAATTTTTTTTTATTTGAAATTTGGATTTTGAGTTGAAATGTTGCCATTGTTGTTGATTTGACGTTTGGTGGTTGCAAATGAAGTTGTGATTGAGTAATATATTGGAAGTGTTTTTATTTTTAGGTTTTGAAGAACTGTTTTCTCAAAATACAGACGGCACTCTGCAGAAATTTTTATAAAAATTGCGGAGATTTTAAATATCCAAAAATTTGATTTGTGTTTGGACTTTAAATAAAGTTTTTTAATAATTGAAAAAAATTTTACCCACCAATTCCAAAATGAACGAAATTGTTTTAAAATCCCTTGTAATATATTTAATGGGTTACCGGTAGGTGAAGTACGGTAATTCATTAGGTGTACTATGGGAACATGTTACATCTTACGAGGAGTAGGGTGTGACAGAATTACCTTGGACTAAAGTCTGTTTAATTTGAGAATTTCATATTTAATTTTAGTTCTTAATTTCTGATTTCTTCTTTGGATTGTGAATTACCCCCCCCCTCCCCCCCCCCTAAACCTTTGATTCTTTTTCCCATTACACAAGTGCACGAAATTTAGTAATTCAGTCTCTAGGGTTCGACCTGAACTTACCACTTATTGCAGAAAATATTTCATTGCTGGTAATTTTAGTTAATTTAATTTCTGGTGGAATCAACAACCATTATGTGCACAAACCTCTTAACTAATCTGGACTTGGTCCAATTTTTCCTCCTTCCTTGGAGGGCTCATTTCCCACTGAAACACCTAATTAGAGTGTTTCAATATCCATTCAAATTATTTCTAATAATAATTCCAATAATTGAACTTTGCATTTTAAATTCACTTATAAAGTTTCCTAAGTTGAGTGCCTTGTACTTAATGTTATGGTGTTACTATTCATATTACTAGTTAGGTAAAATGCTGACTTTTTCACAATTAATAGGTATACCATTTTTAAACACATGGTCATCCCACATTTTGGATCACAATTTTGTTGGCATTGGTTGCCAATTACAATACAAGGCCTATTAAGAAAAATTTCAAAATTTCAGTTTTGGTTTCTTATGTTTACTGTTCCATTGGACCAATCAACAGTGGCAATTTGGCTAAACTTCCTTCATCAAAGTTGTTCCTTAATGCGTCTAATTTAATTCCATTTTTGAATCACTCCATTTGGAGTGTTGTAGCTCAAGTTATGCCATTTTTATTAAGGCTGGCCGGATTGGTCAAAACCCAAAAATTCTGGGCAAATTAGATTCTGATAGATTTGGGGAGCTAAATTTGGTTAGCAATTTGACTAGGTTATGATTAAAATTTGGGTTTCTGCTCTTCATGAAAGTTGTTCTACTGTATCTAAGCTTTCCAATGGTTCAAAACTTAGGTCATTTAGACCTGTCTACACCAAGTTATGACCATTTGAACATGTACTGTTCATTTGGTCAATTCTGTCCAGTGGCAGGGTACCTAATCTAGATTCAACCTAATTTTACTCCAACTTGTGATCATTTTTAGGGCAAGGTTTCTGCATAAAAATTGTTACTTTGGGTCTTAGTTTTCATCTCCAATTGGCTTCACACCAACTGGAGCAACAGAATTCAACTTATGATCATTTGAAGGGACAAGGGTCAAGCTGCCAGAATTTGGCCATTTCACATTCACAACTTCAATTTAATCCCAATCATTCAATTGCACTCACAAGCACACCAATTGACCAAATTAAGTATTAACAATGCTAATTGGTCATCAATTCACCAAAATCCCCAATTTTCCACAAAACTCTAAGATTTTTGTTTAGAATTATATCTTTCTGTAGTTTAAACAGTTAAAATTGCTATTTAGCTTGGTACTAGCACCTATAAATTCCTTATGGGAATGATACTCTACTCATTACTATATTACTTGATCACGATCCATGCACTTACGAGGATGTAAACCAGCAAATATTGGCATGAGAATTGCTCGTGATAGAAAATCTGGGAAGTTATGGTTATCGTGTCACACCCTATCCTCACATAAGGCATGACATGATCCTATAATATATCCAATGAATTACCAGTAGTCCATTAAATATATTACAAGAGATTTTGTAGAATTTCAATTTCTTTCAAGGTGAAAAGAGAAGATAATTATTATTAAAGAACTTTTATTTGGGTTTTATATCATAACAATATATTTTAACCTTTTCGGAATTTCTAGAATTTTTATAAAATTTTTTACAGACTTTCGTTTATAAATGAAAAAAACAATTCTTCAAAACCTGCAAAAAACACTCCCAATATATATTTAAACCACAACTCCATTTGCAAACTCATCACAATCCATTCTTAATCAACACAATTTCAAGCAATTCATTATAAAAAAAAAAAATTCAAAAGAAACTCAAGGATTTCATTAATAAGAAATAACTGGCTTACATTATAAATATTTACACTAGTCAAAATAAAATTCTAAAATTTTTATACAACTGCTCAAGTCCAGTATGTACATACACACAGATACATATACATTAAAAGAAATATTTACGAGGGTATTTTCTATATACCCGGTGATGTCTCCAAAATAATGTTTACTGCACATCACCAGCCTACTCTACTGTTTGATCTGTCTCTTTACCTGTGACAGCAATAAGAAGCTATCACTGAGCTAAAGACTCAGTGGTGCACTACTTAAAGAAAATAATAATTTACACACTTCCAAAATCACAAATTTTCAAAATAAATCAATTAAATTATTAACACATAGAAAATCATGTTTTATTTCTAAAGCCAGAAAATTTCTTAAATAAATCAAATTTCATTTACAAATCATAAAACAAAATTTTGAAAAGTCACACAGCTTGATCATGACACAAATATCCAATTCGTCCCAATTACCAAAGGCTAATGGGGAATGCAAAGGCTAGCTAGCATAAATATATGAGTACTCATTCAATTCATCCTCAGCTGGTACACACCTCAACATTTCAGCCAGAGAAGGAATATAAATCTAATTCGTCCCACTAGGCAAGCTAGTGAGGAATTCAAACATATAGTCATGATATTGTGGTTTCAAACCATTTCAACAATTTTGCAAGCATAAAAAATATTCATCAATTCACATTCTTATTTAATTTCCAATAATTTCCCAAAATTGGGCTAACAACATATAATTTTTGTCAATCAAAGTATTCAATGTAAATAAGGCCATAAATTAATGTCACAACTCATTCCATTCAAAATTCAATTTGCAAATATAAAAGGGATAGTTGTTGTGCTGATAAGTGCATAATTTATTAATTTTACTCCCATCACATTTAGTGTTTCTAGGGTATCTTTATGCCTAATTCAGTTGATTAAAGTATAATTATCTATTGGGCATATGTTTAGAGAGTTGTTGAAATAATTCTGTTAAATAGAGAAATTTTTAGCATTTGCATTAATCTAACTCTTTCTGTATTTTTTAGGGTTTTGGTGAAGTTCCAAAGCATAGAAGTGTGAAAGGAAGCTTGAAAAGAGCAAAGGATTGAAAAGTGTTGTTGATACAAAGTACACGGGTCGTGTAAGCACAACTACAAACCCATGTAATATTTTGCCAGAAGAAATCCAGAGAACCGAGGAAGAAACAAAGTACACAAGCCATGTAACTTGTCCCGTGTAAATCCTGCAGACCCGTGAAGCCTTCTGTGCCAATACAAAACATACCCACTCAGCTCCAGTAAGTTACACGGCCCTGGGCCGTGTAGTGATACACAGGCCATGTATCCGTCGATAATTAGTTTCCTGATTTTGCTCCAGTTGTAGTTTTTGACAGAGAGAAAGACTCTTAAACCTAACCCTAGGCCATTTATTATAAATAGAAGAGGTAGCAGCCGATAAAAAGGAGATACAGCAGCCTCTCGACAGAGCAGGATCAGACTTTCGTTCTCCATTCACATTCTAGATTTCTTCAATTTTCTTCTTTAATTTTCTGTAAGCCATGAACATGAGTGGCTAAGTTTTTAATTCAATTCAAGAGATTCAAGTTCTTTTGCGTGATTTGTTAGACCAGGTTCTTAATTTAATTTATGTCTTTTTGAATATTTATTGTTTTCTAATTTCATTGTCTTTGATCTATTGAATGATTTGCTAAAAAGGCCTATTAGTTAATTGTTTGATTTGATCAATTGCTAGTTCATCTTCATAATCCGTAATTGTTGTGTAAGATTGAACATGAGTAGCAATTAGGTTTTATTGATTATGATATCAATTTTCGATAATAACCTAAGGAAACAATAGAGTGAATTAAATGATTTATGCTTCATAAATTGTTGTTCAGCTTAATTACTTCCTACTCTTAAAGCAATTATTAATTTGATGAGGATTGCTTAATACCAATTCAGTTAATAATTAGAGTCAACAAGAGTGTTGGGCTCGAATTGATGAGTATAGGGAAGTTAGGGATTTACCTCGCTGTTTGGTAAATCTACGTTAAGTATTGAATAAGATATAATTGTATTTCTTTTGTCTATGATCGAATCTATGCATTGGAATGCGAATTACCTTAGACTGAAGTTTGTTTATTTTGAGAGTTTCATATTTAATTTCTGATTTCTTCTTTGGATTGTGAATTACCCCCCCCCCCCCAAACCTTTGTTTCTTTTTTTCATTACACAAGTGTACGAAATTTAGTAATTCAGTCTCTAAGGTTCGACCTGGACTTATTATTTATTGCAGAAAATATTTCATTACTGGTAATTTCAGCTAATTTAATTTCTGGTAGAATCAACAACCATCATGTGCACAAACCTCTTAACTAATCTTGACTTGGTCTAATTTTTTCTCATTCCTTGGAGGGCTCCTTTCCTACTGAAACACATAATTAGAGTGTTTCAATATCCATTCAAATTATTTCTAATAATAATTCCAATAATTGAACTTTGCATTTTAACTTCACTTATAAAGTTTCCTAAGTTGAGTGCCTTGTACTTAATGTTATGGTATTACTATTCATATTACTAGTTAGGTAAAATGTTGACTTTTTCACAATTAATAGGTAGACCATTTTTAAACACATGGTCATACCACATTTTGGATCACAATTTTGTTGGCATTGGTTGCCAATTCAATTCAAGGCCGATTAAGAAAAATTTCAAAATTTCAGTTTTGGTTTCTTATGTTTACTGTTCTATTGGGACAATCTACAGTGGCAATTTAGCTAAACTTCCTTCATCAAAATTGTTCCTTAATGTGTCTAGTTTAATTTCCTTTTTGAATCACTCCATTTGGAGTGTTGTAGCTCAAGTTATGCCATTTTTATTAAGGCTGGCCGGATTGGTCAAAACCCAGAAATTCTAGGCAAATTAGGTTCTGGCAGATTTGGTGTGCTAATTTTGGTTAGCAATTTGACTAAGTTATGGTCAGAATTTGGGTTTGTATTCTCCATGAAAGTTGTTCTAGTTTATCTAAGCTTTTCAATGGTTCAAAAATTAGGTCATTTGGACCTCTCTACACCAAGTTATGACCATTTGAACATGTACTGTTCATTTGGTAAATTCTATCCAGTGGCAGAGTACCTAATCCAGATTCAACCTAATTTTACTCCAACTTGTGATCAGTTTTAGGGCAAGATTTCTGCATAAAAATTGTTGCTTTGGGTCTTAATTTTCATCTCCAATTGGCTTCACACCAATTGGAGCAACAGAATTCAATTTATGACCATTTGAAGGGACAAGGGTCAAGCTGCCAGAATTTGGCCATTTCACATTCACAACTTCAATTTAATCCCAATCATTCAATTGCACTCATAAGCACACCAATTGACCAAATTAAGCATTAACAATGCTAATTGGTCATCAATTCACCAAAATCCCTAATTTTCCACAAAACCCTAATCACCAAGAACCCTAACTTTTCAATAGCTTAATTCATGCAAATTTCAAGTATACTACTACATCTACTCACTCATTCAAACTTGTATACATGTTTAATACCATCAATTTCCATCAAACCCTCATCATTCTCAAGCTAGCCGAAATTCTCTAGGTCCCATACATGCATGATTTCTTGCTTTCTTATGTTAATTTCTACTTACTCCATTCCATTTCCATAAGTATAGCTTAATTTAAATGGAGAGAAAGACTTACCTTAATGATGCTCTTCTTAATCTTCACTTCCTTTAAATTTTCTCCTAATTTATTTCTTCAATTCTCTTCTTCTAGGGTAAATTTCGAGTTTTCTATGATTTTTGGTTAGGGTTTATGGTAAGAATTCAAGTTTTTGGAAGCTTGAATTGGTTGTTAATGGAGGAATTAAGGAAATGAGAGAGAGAGGAGAGAGAGAGAGAGCAATTCGAAAAGGATGAAGAAGAAAGGTAAAATGATTTTTTTTTCTTTTAATTTGTCATTTTATGTTAACATTTATCCCCAATTTTCCAAATTAACATTATAATTTATTATGAGGTCATCCTTGCATAATGACGATGTCATAAATCCCTTAATTTCTTATTCCTTTTTCCTTTCCTTTACACTCCTCTTCATATTTTTAATTATTTTTTTATAATTTTAATTTCCTATATTTTAATAAACATTTAGGCCAAAAGTCACCTGTAAGAGTGAATTGACCATTTTACCATTTACCGGTCTGATCCATCTTTCTAATAGCATTAAATTACTTCTGGAACACTAGTTCAATTATTTGAATTGGTTCTCTATTCTTTTCTGTGGTTTTCACAATGCTATTAGCTTTGCAATAATCCTTAGGCCTGGGGTGCCATGGTGTCCCACACGAAATCAGGGTAGCGATTGAGCTGGCAGTCACTTTCCGGTTTAGTCACCCATCGCTGTGGCCTCGGCTCATTTAACCCATTATACTTTATTTTTCTTATTTGTATTTCACCTTCAAATAATTTATATTAATTTTTATCTATGGCTTTTCTAGATGACACAGATATAGTTCTAAACTTCTTGATTGTCCAGATCGACACTAGTCACCGGTATAGTGGGATGTACGACACTAATGAATATAGGGGCGTTACAACTTACAATTTGATATCAGAGCCGCTCGAGTGTCCTCTTGGGCGATGGTGGGGCAAACCTCAGCGAAGACGCTGAGTCCCGAAAGGGGGGGAGAAAGGTCTCTTTGGTAAATCCCACATCAACAAAGCACAGAGATGGTCTTGGGTTCAAAAAGTAATGATATATAAAATAGGAGAACTAATCACTAGAGGCGCATTTTGGTGGAATGGCCTAGAGAGTTGGAAGAACTCTAGGGTTAAGCATGCTCATTTGAGAGAAATCCTATAGGATGGGTGACCTCCTAGGAAGTTCTCCATTTCACCTATGGGACAAAACCGTGAGACTTATGGCCAAAGTGGACAATTCCTCTAGTGGTTGGAGCCTGACCGTTACAATTTGGTATCAGAGCCGCTCGCGTGTCCTCTTGGGCTATGGTGGGGCAGAACGCTGAGCCACTCGCTTGTCCTCTTTGCCCTTCTTGCTTTTTCTATAATTTTTATAATATCTATAAGTTCTTATACATTTCTAAAACTTAGTTATGCAATTTTTATAGATTCCTTCCTCTTCTCTTTGCTTTGAGAATGAAAGGCTGATAGTGGAAGCATCACAAAATGCAACTCTCTAATGTTCTATCCTTTCATCAATTATCATAATCATTGAAAAATTATAAATTGCACTTTTTATCAAACAAATATTAGTATTTTTTAATAAATTATATATTTTACTAATTTAAATAATTAGAAAAATTTACTAAAAAGTCAATAAATCATAATCAATATTTATTATAGCATATTTTAGCTTTTAGGTAGGAGATTAGTTTTTAGAAAACTTGATTTAGAGTTTGAAAGTTAAAAAGTCACCACAGAAAAACTAAATTTATGTTTTAAAAGTTTAAGTGTGTATAAAGATATTTTTAAATTAGTTAAAATTTTAAATAATTTATAATTATTATAACAAATAATAACAAAAAATTTTAACTCTCTAAGAATAAAATAAATAGAAAGAAACTTTTATACCACAAAAAATTGGATTTTTTTGACTTAAAATATTTCATTTGTTTTCATAATTGGTACTAGAATTAATTTTAAATATTAAATTTGATAAAATTATTATTCATAATGGAAATTTTTAGAAATAAATTAAAAAATAGGCTACTAAAATAAAAATTTTAATAATTTAAATACATATAAAAAAAATTAAAGCTTTATATCTAATTATTTAAAATAAAAAGGAGAGTAATTTTAAAAAATAAATCACGTCGATATCACGAAATGTCGAGCACAAATACAAGTTATCTTCTTTCCATTATTAAGCTCATTGATAGACATGACTTGTATGGCCAAGAAGCATATCTTAAACACCATATAATTAATTTAGTTTTTAATTTTTAAAATAATATCATATATTAGGAATTAGATTAATTATAACAAATAAATTTTCAAAAAAAATATAATCTTATTAAATTAATAAACATTAATATTTATAAAATTGATTAAAATAATATTAACATTAATATTTTAATTTAAATAATTAAAATTTAATATTTATAAGATATAATTAAAATAATTATAATATTTTTTTATCTATAATTTATAATATATATAAATGTAGGAGAGGGAAATAACGAGATTGGAAAAATGTGCATGATAATTTACTATTATGATAATAAGTTATTAGTTTTATTTTATTTTAATTCGATGAAAAAATTTGGATTAATAATATATTTTAATAAGATGAATCCCGAGAATCCTAAGAAGAATATATATATATATATATATATATATATATATATATATATATATATATATATATATATATATATATATATATATATATATATATATATATATATATATATATATATATATAAACACAGGCACGCACGCACGAGCCATTTTCAATTCACGCTCTCATATTAAAATAAATTAAAGAAATTAAGATAAATTAAACATAAATCTTTATCAAATCGACTTAAAAATAATATATGTAAAAATTGTGACACCCCTTACCCGACTACAGTGTAGCCGAGCAAGTTATGCCACTCAGTGTGCCGAGCACTCTATTTTATCTTAATTCATTTTTATTCTTCCTTTTGAATATAACTTGTGAAATATAATTTATTTAAGCCATTTATCGAAATTATAATTTATTTGAGGTTCCGAGAATTTTATAGAAAATCCGGCGGAGTACCGGCTAAAAATGGAGAAAACAGTTCTTCGGAACCTGTGAAAAACACTTCCAATATTCATATATTCGTATTCAATTACTCTCAAACTCCAATAATCATCATCTCAACATTTGTCAACATTCATTTCTCAATCATTTATCTCAAGTGATAATCATGTACAAGTCACAGTTATGTATTCACTTTTCCTTTCACAAACACAATTTTCATAACAATTCCTCTATTTGTCATTCATTCATTTCACATCATCATTAGACTCAAATCATAAATAAATTCTCACATGTGATTTATAATCACAAATTACAAGTACTTACATTAATACAAAATTATATTACATTTGTTTCAAATACACATGATAAAATAAGAGTTTAATTACAAAATTTACAAAAATCTCAAAATACAAAATGGGACCTAGTGTCCTACCAATGCACTGTGGATGGTGAGGTGACACGACACTATGCGTAATCGTGAACCGCCTTACCGAACTGTGGTCTACTGGGCCCTCTGTCCAAATCTTCGCACTCTACGTTGCAAAGGCGACGCGGTAAGCATAAAGCTTAGTGGTGCCAATAATACAAGAAAATATAATATGCAAATAAAAATAATAATTTCCTTGCTATTGTGTTCATAAGAAATGAGTAATTACTAACTTATTGTTTAGTCGAGGGCTAATCATGTTTTATGATATTAACTTCTTCATGCATTTCGTTAATTATTTTCTTCATGATCTTGAGCTTCTTTGTATTTTTGTAATCATTCCTGATACTTAATTTTCGTATTTTCTTTAATAATCAGTTCAATCACAGTTATACTTTTCCATGCCCAAGTAACGTATACTGGACGACTGGACTGGATAACGGGTCGTTGGCACTGGACACCGCGGTGGCTCGGGCCGTCATACCATGGGACGCAGAACGTCAACCATGTATGCAGTCAGTATGGCTAAAAAGCCATGATATCACATAATCGGGCATAAAAGCCATGCATACGGGCATAAAAGCCATGAATACGGGCATAAAGCCATGAACACAGGCATAAAGCCTTTCGCAGTACTGCTAAAACAATACCCTATTGGCATGCCAATCTATCCAAACCAATCACATTAGGCCTACTAGGGCATTTTGCACTTTTAAGTTTCACAATTTTTGAATTTCAAGTTTTCATGTCACTATTCATTTCATTAGTCAACTAAAATGTTGACTTTTGCATAAACAATAGGTACATTGGTTTTAGTACTCCCAACATACCACATTTTGTATTCAAAACTTGTTGGTTTTGGTCACTTTCTCAAAGCTTAGGTCATTTTGGCAAAATTGCCAATTTTTGATTTTAGTGTCACTATTCACCTCATTGGTCAACAAAAATGTTGACTTTTGGATAGAAAATAGGTGTATTGGTCTTAACACCTCAAACATACCACATTTTGTATTTCAAACTTGTTGGTATTGGTTGCCAATACCATTTTTAAGCTTAATGCTAATTGAGCAAAATTTTCGGTTTTCATGCTTCATCTTTACTGTTCCATTTGTTATTTTTACAGTGGGAATTTGAGGAAATGGTAAACATGAAAGTTGTTCCTTATTTTGTCTAGTTGAATTTCCTTTTTTGAATCACTCCATTTGGAGTTTTGTAGCTCAAGTTATGGCCAAAATAAGTTTACTGTTCACGTGCACTGTTCATGCTGCACTTTTGGGTTTTGGCAGATTTTGGTCCAACTTTGGTCAGTAATTTGATCAAGTTAAGTTCATAATTTGGCCTAACTTTCTTCATATGAAATGTTCTACTATGCCTTAGGTTTTCATCGGTTCAAGAATCGCCTAAATCCGAGTTTTCTAGAGAGAGTTATAGCCATCCAAACATTACTGCTCAAATGAAAATTCTGTAAATCTCAGTACAGTAAACTTCACTTTGCTCAATGATTTGATTAGGTTAATGGCATAATTTAGATTGGTGTCCTTCATGAAAGTTATTTGTCTATATCTTATCTTGTTGCTGTAAAAATTTCAGGTCAATTGACCATATCTACAGTGAGTTATGGCCAAATGAACAGTTACTGTTCATTTGGTCATTTCTGCAGGGGCTGTTTGCAGGGTATCCTGATTGGGGCCAAGTTTTGGTCCTCTTGCTTTGGTCTTTTGGGCATGGTTTCTTCAGCAAAAATGTGCCATTATAAGCCTAGTTTCATGTCCAATTAGCTAAACACCAATTGGACCTACACAGCCCAAGCTATGGCAGTCCAAGTGGACTGAAATTTCAGTCACCTTGCTGCTGTCTTTAGGCAGCATTCTCATTCACTTTGCCATGCCATTTTTCAGTCCAAATTGTGGTCAACTTACCTAAAATGGTCACTAATTGACCATTAAAATGTTCTTTCACAATTGCATAAGCTAAATCCAAGTTTCACTCGCAAACCCTAGCTCAACAATTTCAAAATCATGCATTTTCACTTTATTTCATCAATCTACTTAGCAAATACATATTGTGGGCAGCCCTATTACCCATTTAACTTCATTAAATTCAACACCATCAAACCCTAACCATGGCTGCCAAAAATAAGGGATGACATACCAATGTCTTTCATCAAGTTTCTTTGTCATTTAATCACCAATATAGTGCTTAAACATGAAATTGAATTGAAATTTAAGGTTTTGGTCACTAACCTCTTGTAGGGCAGATTTTTCCAAGTTAAATCTTCATTTTCTTGTACTCTCTTGGCTGCCAAACACTTCCTCTAGGTCCAAGGATTCATTTTAGTGTTGGGGTCTTGAGGAAATATGGTGAGGAAGCATGAGAAATGAAGCTTTTGTTTGAAAATCAATGGAGGGAGAAGAGGGAGAGATTCACGTTTTGGCTGAAGAAGAAGAAGGAAACAGCAGAATTTTGGGTTCATTTGTCTCTTTTAATTGTTTAAAAAAAGACTTATTGAATGGTAATTGGTGGAGGGTATGTAAATGACATCATGTGATGTCATTATCTCTAATTTCCTTCATTTTTCTTTTCTTTTCTTTTCTACCACATTTCAATTTAATTTTTAGCAATATTTCTTCATATTTTATGTCATATTAATTATTTACTTAACTGGACAAGTCGGTCAAAAATCATCTCTGAAGGCAAAATGACCAAAATGCCCTCCGTTTGGCTTAACGGGTCAAAATTGTCTGTACCGATTGAAAATTTTTTCTAAATATTTTCTTGGCATTCTAATGCCATAGGAACCTCAATGACCCTTCTCTGGAGTCCCAAAAATTATTTTAAAATTTTTCCCCCGGGTCTAGGGCTCCTCGTTGCGAGAACCGCAACTTCCCTCTGGTTACCCTTCGCTTGGGCACCGGCTCATTTGACTTGGTTGTATTTTATTTCTAAAATTTTTACTAAATTTTTCTTATTAATATTTGAATTAATTATGGTTCCTGAATTTAGTTTAAATATTTTTTCCGGACGTTCTAGCTGTCCGGACCGACACCGGTCACCGGAACAGTAGAATGTACGGAGTTGCTACCGGGAGGGTGTTACAAAAATAATATTTTTATATTATAAATTAAAAAACTAATAAATTGTAAATGTTTATGAAAATATTAAATTTTTTCCAAAAGTATGATTTTATTTTAAATAAATCAAAAATAAATAAAGACTTAAAATTTTAAATTGACTATAAAGTTGAAGGACGATTAGTAAAATTTAGTTATAAATTAATTTAAAAACCTATAATAGTAGGTCACAGATATTTTAGTGATATTCAAATTGAAATTCGAGAAATTTTATGATACCAATTAAAGTTAAGGGATGAAATTGATATGACTACCTAAATTGAGGGATTATAAGTGAAATTAACTCAATTACTACTAGCATAGTTGGTTTGTTCTATGAATTGATTGGGTGAGTTGGACATTAATTGAATCAAATAAGTAATTGACTAATGAAATTCTATTTTATTTAATTTTATTTTTGCTTTTACTTTGGTACAAAAGAGTTTAATACGCGACCACCAAAAGAAAAGTTTAATATGCGTCTTATTTAATGTTCTTGAAAACAAAATGACTTCTTATAAATTAAAAGGTGGGAATGCTTTCTTCAAAACTAAAACCCAACTAAGCTTACACAGAGTCAGAGAGAGAAAATTTCTGAGAGAGAAGAAAAACTAGACATGGCTTCTCACAATTGCTGGTTTCAAAGGTTAGTATATTTACTGTTTAAATCAAGTTTAGAGCTTGTATTATTCATTAAACTAATGCAAACTTTTTCTGCTTACCTCTATTTGTTTCTTGATCCGTCAATGGCTGTTATATTCTTTAAAATTGATTTTTGCAGATTTTTATCTTCTTCTTCTTCTTCTTCTTCTTCTTCTTCTTCTTCTTCTTCTTTCTTGTTTACATTGGTTAATTAGTATATTCATTGTTTAAATCAAGTTTACAACTTCTGAAATTCATTGAACTAATGAAAACATGTTCTGCTTAACTCTGTTTGTTTCTTGATCCTTCAATGACTGTTATATTCTTTAAAACTAATTTCTACAGATTTTTAGTTTGTTGTTCTTCTTCTTTTCTTATTTACATTGACAATTAGTGGATTCATTGTTTAAATGAAATTTATATGTTGCAAATTTCGGCTTCAACCCTTTTCCTGATTCTTCATTGACTATAATATTATTTAAAACTGATTTCTGAACATTTTTCTTTTGTTTTTTTTTTATTACATTGATTAATAAGCACTAAGACTATGTTTGCTTAAGTTAACAAGTGTGCACGGTACATAGTCCAAAATTAATAAGTGTGTTAATTTATATATATATATATATATATATATATATATATATATATATATATATATATATATATATATATATATATATATATATATATATTTTAACATGAATAAATAATATAGATTTTTTTTAAGTTCATATTATTTATAAATATTAAAAATAAAAAATATTTAATACCATAATTTAATTTTTAAATAAAATTAAAATTATATTACAATCAAAAAATAAAAAAATATTTTCATAGAGACATTTTCTTAACTTTATTTCCTTTCGTTTCAAAGATCAGATAATTTAGGACATCTATTAACACAAGATACCATGCTGTTACAGTTTATAAAAATCTTTATTTATTAACCAAAATGTTTAGAAAGTGACTTTTGCATTTTATCATTGAAATTATTAATGTGAAGATGCGATGCATTTTATCTTGATTATTCAATGGATATAATATTCTTTAAAACTAATTTCTGAATCTTTTTCTCTTGCTTCTTTTGCTCTTCTTCTCTTTTCTTATTTTTATTAATTATGCTTGCTTAAGTTTAAAAGTGTGTAAAATGCATAGTCCTGTAAAGCTATAATTTTTTTTTCATAAAAATAAATTATTATTTAGTCTCTCAATTACATAAAAATTAATGAATTGATCTCATATTTTTAAAAATACATGATTTACACCCTTACATTTGGTTGACGTATTTTTTAAATTTTAGTATTATCTCTTTTATTATTCTTATTACTTTTTTTTTAGTCTAAATCAATTCCTGTAAAATTTTTATGATATTTCTATTGCTTTAATTGTAAATTTTACCAACCTTAATAGAATTAGAAATATGATATATTTTATAGGAATAGAGATATAAAATTTAAAATGAATTTATAAATAAAATTTACAAAATTTTATGAAAATTTATTTGTTTAAAATAATTGCAGAAATTATTATTATTATTATTATTATTATTTTCCCAGTGAATTTAGGAGTCTGGTTTCCTAGCCAAATTTGGAGTCAGATTATTACTTATTGTTTTGCTTCTCCATCAGGCTTCTACCGCCGAAGATTCATATTATATACCCAAGAAAATATACAAGCATTTTGTTCTTCCAGTATATCAATTCTTTGTTCTGATATAGATGATTTTCGATGGATTCTGGAGATTACGGGTGTTGACGTCTGGACTTTTATTGACACTGCGATATTGGTGGCTTCGTTGGATTTCGGGGCTGACTTCAAGCAGCGGAGAGATAAGATTGTTGAAATGCTATGCGCATTGAGCTCGTCTGGTCGATGTAGGAGTATGGGCAGGATTAGTGATGGGCATGAAATGAGAGAAAATAGAAATGAAGCCAAAGGTGGAGATGGATGTCGAAGTGGGTCGATTTATGGAGATGAACATGAAGAAAACGATGATGAATTGGATCCATTTGCGGGATTGTTCGACGATAAGCAGAAGAAGATTTTGGAGATTATACAACATCTTGAAAATCCTGATCAGTCTCAAGATTCTCTGGTTGATTTGCTTCAAACTTTAGCAGATATGGATATGACCTTCGAGGCACTCAAGGACACTGGCATTGGAAGACATGTCAGTAGTTTGAGAAAGCATTCATCCGATGATTTTCGGAGATTAGTGAAGCAACTTGTCAGGAAATGGAGAGAAATTGTAGATGAATGGTTGAGGCTAAATCCTCAAGAAGAGCAAGCATCCTCTACTCTAACGGCTGATGGGAACTCCCCACAGCAGAAAATTTCCCGGAACCAGGTTCCTGATATTGCATACTCTCCAAGTACTCACAAAGAGAGTTCTGATTCAGACAAGAAAACTTGTGAACCAGAAGGAAAGCCAAAACCGGTTCCTCGAAAGGAAGCTCCACGTAGACCTACCCATCAATCAGTTTCTATTTCTCACAATGTGCAAAGACAGAGAGAGCAGCAGCAGCAAAGAGAGAGAGAAGTTGATTATGAGAGGCTGCCTCTGCAAGGAAGAGGCTTCAAGAGAATTACAAAGAAGCCTTAAATGCCATGAAGCAAAGAACAATTCAAGTGATAGATATACATGATATTCCCAAACCCAAGATTGCCTTTTTTGCAAAGAACAAAGGTGGTGGTTCTTTGGGGAGGCGCTACTGATTTTGGCAGAAAGGTCTTTAACAGGCTCTTAGCAGAAATGTCTTTAACAGGCTCTGCTTATTCAGATCTTTTATATTTGTAATACCCTTAAATATGGTTTATATACTAAGGTTGAGGATGATGTGTTATTTTTGTAAGTTGGGTCGGTTTTCTTAAAAAAAATTATATTTGTGAACATAAAATTATTGCATTCTATGATAATTTGATTATTTTCCAATTTGATCTTTTAACATATTTGCCCTGAATTTTGGATATTAAAGTTCTTAAATTTTTGACATTTGCATGTTAATTTCTGCAGATAGTTCATAGTTGCTTGCTTCTAAATTGCAATGAGAATTTGAGAGGTTTGGTCTTATGTAATTCTTGAAAATTTGCCAAGAACGTGTCAAATGAAATTGAAAAATCAGTACCATGTAATTCAATTTGGTTGATAAAAATTTTCATTTCAATTATATATTGAAGCTGATGCACAGCACTACAAAGGACACTACTTTTCCTAAAACTAGTTCGTACACTCCAGAATTTCGAGGAATAAATTGTTTTACGTAAGCATAAGTTGAGACTATATAGTAGCTTAACCATTATAGAAGCAAAAAGAATTCCACTTTTGTAGAGAAAAAGAAAAGATTTTATGGTAATTTGCAATTGGCTTGCATGTTCTTTTCATACTTGTCCTTTATTTTCTTCAGCCTGTGCAGAATGTTGATCCTCGTTTCACAAGCCAAACTCATGACAGATGATACACATTAGCTGCGAGATCACTCTCATTTGTGTTTGGAATTCATCACCTCACCACTCTGCAATGAGTCTAATACCCAATCTTTCAAGCACATTTCTCCTGTGGGCTTCTTCCTTGTAAATGTTTCCATCAACATGATTCCATAAGACACTATTCCCTGTGATCCAGACTCTGCATATAACATAAAAAATGTGGAGAAATCATGAAAATCAAAACATAATTGTAGTGAAGTTGTTCCAAAGAAAGTGCAACATCTACCAAGCTGTTTAACCTCTGTAGCATATCCAAGCAATAGGAATTAGAGTGCAACAATGCCTCAAGGTTTCCATTGGGCATGAACTCCATAACCAATGCTTTGATGTCAACATTGGCACAGCTGTTGATAATTTTGATAAGATTTCTGTGACGAATGCTTCAAAGAACTTCACATTCTGCGTCAAAACTAGTTGCAAATTGAATACCTTTACTGCAACAGCCATACCAATTATCCCTCTCTATCCAAAAGTAGTTTACTTTCGTCTAATCCATTTGTAGCCTGCGTGAGTTCCTGGTATGAAAACCTTCTATATGTTGCCATATGTAGCAAATCAGGTTGAGTAGAGAAAGGACTGTTCTCCTTTTTTCTTTGCCGCCTTGCCAGCACATATACAAGGGCTAGTACCAATATTGCTGAAGCTGTAGCCGGCACAACATATTTCAGAAATCTTATTGAAGCCTAGTTGAGGAGCTACGCAGGGTCCAAGATTGTGCATAAAAGAGCTGTTTCCAAGTATGTCTTACAACAGACTAGAAGGAGAAATTCCTTGCAGAGGGCCATTTACAATCTTGGGAATCACAGCAGAGAGTATGCTATTCGAGAGATCCAGGTGCTCCCAATTGGACCTGGTATAGGTCCTTGGAATTTATTATGTGCTAAAGAGAGATAAATTATCAACTGTTGGAGAGCACAGATCTCACTTGGAATACCACCAAAGAAATTATTCTTTGACAAGTCCATTTGATATAAGACCTCTAAATTTCCAATTCAGATGGCCACCTAGTGAATTTGATGACAAGTTAAAAACCAACATGTCCTCCTTAAGGGCATACTTGAAGTTAAATTATTGCTATCAAGCTGTTAGAGAGGTAAGATTCCCAAAGCAACTTGGAACTGACCCTAAAAGTCTTAACTCACCCAGATTGCTCAGATGACATAGATCATTTGGAATGGAACCATATTGCCACTAAGATAAATTTTAGACAAAATATTAAAAGGAATTCTCTTTGCTAATTTAGAGTAGAGAGCAATTTCCACTGAACCCAAACTTGGCGAATTATCTAGCGGTTTGTAATCCATCGTTTTGGTTTCGAATCAAAATACCAAAGTATGGGATTCATCGATTTGACCTATTACTAGCAGCAGCTTCCACAGAATCAAATCCAGATGGTAGTCAATTATCATTTTGAGTAAGAAGAAGAAGAAGAGTTGCAATTAGCTGAGTTCAATATATGAGCTGGAATAAGCACAAGGCTATGCTGGCTTAAGTAAGCAGTTAAGAGGCTCTTGTAACGGTTCGGAAGTTCCCCACTCCTATTCTTGGCAGTTGGCAAGGCCGTCACAAGCTGTCTCTTGCCCTATGGAGCTAACTAGTGTGAATCTGTACAGGTAACGTGCCAGAAACCTCGAAGATGCTTATTATTTGGGCTTATGCGAGCTTGCCAGATAGGGGGAGGCTGACCTGGGGGCCCTGGCCAAGGGGGACCTAGGTGCCGCACGGGGCTAGAACTCCCGTCCCGTGACAATGTGGTATCAGAGCAGGCCCCAGACGATCCGAATCACGCCAAGCGCCCCAACGGGATAGGGGTAGGCAGGGTGCCGATGGCGACAAGGGTGTTGCTAGAATCGGGTGGGCGAGAATGTCAGGCCTCAATGGGACAGAGGTAGACATGGGTTTCTCAATCCCACATCGGACAAGAAGGGGGTCGATCCGAGGGACAAGTGCGGTCTGTCATGCAGCTGGTATGCATCTGGCGAGCAACGTGATGAATCTTGGCAAAGGCATTTAGAGGATGTCTGCGTGCGGAAGTGGGTGAGTGCACTGGCAAACTGGTGGCCAATATGCTGCTCAAGTGTTTGCGTTGGGCGAGCGCAACGAATGGCTTGTGGACTCCTATGTGCGAGGGAGTGTGATCAAGTTGCGCAGGGAAGCGACGCGAATGCACGCAAACGAGGGCGTTTGCGGGATTGGGTGGGGGAGAATGTAACGGTTCGGAAGTTCCCCACTCCTATTCTTGGCAGTTGGCAAGGCCGTCACAAGCTGTCTCTTGCCCTATGGAGCTAACTAGTGTGAATCTGTACAGGTAACGTGCCAGAAACCTCGAAGATGCTTATTATTTGGGCTTATGCGAGCTTGCCAGATAGGGGGAGGCTGACCTGGGGGCCCTGGCCAAGGGGGACCTAGGTGCCGCACGGGGCTAGAACTCCCGTCCCGTGACACTCTGCTTGCTTAAGTTTCAATACTGTATATAGCACAGTGTCCTATAATGCTATAGCTATTTTTTTTAATTCACATTTTCATAAAGAGAAAATTATTATTTATTCTTGTACTATAGTGAAATTAACGATTTGATTCTCATATTTTGAAAAACACGTTAGCTAATTTATAAGTTTTGATTTGCACACTTTCCTTGCTTTGTCTATTTTGATTAAACTTTTGCATTAATGGTAAACATTTTTGTCCTTGAGTTTTTATCATTGTAAACATTTTTATCCCTCAGTTAGTTTTTTTTTTTTTCATCATTGTTAATGCACTTGTCTTTCATTGACTACGTTTTAGTTCCTTGGCATATAGTTAAATTGATTAAAATGAATGGAATGACCAAATAGTTAATGGAATCAAATATGAGGGAGTAAATAAAATAATCAAGTCATTAGTTACGACATAATTGAGAGACTAAATAATAATTTACCCTTCACATATTGAGACCATTGGTTTCTTGCCATTTTATTAACAATTATCTTTTCATCCAAATGAAAAATTATTACTTTTTAGAAAATTATTATTTAAACCTTCTATTTTAATGAAATAATTATTTGATCCTCCAATTAAAAAAAAAAATAGTTTGTCCCCATATTTTTGTATTGTTTACTATTTAGTTTCTCCATTCAGTTTAATTTAAGTATTTTGTTAGTCAATATATAATATATTACCTCTAAATTTGAAATTTTTATATAATTGAATCCTTTCATATGGTTTATTTACGATTGAATTTTTGTATAGAATTAGTTTAATAATTTTCTCATTCATCCATTCTTGAACAATTTTTTCAAATATGTCTAAATCCAAGTAAAGTTTCAATCAAAGAAAGAAATTCCAGTCGAGACACATAATAGCTTTATGCTAATCTATCTTATTGGCCAATTCATATCTGCTCGAGCACTAGTGGTTAAGTTAACTTTCGAGTTCGTGATTCTTACAATAATTATAGACATAATTCGCCTATTGGGCATTCAATTAAATATAAAATTTTATAAGATGCCATTATCCAATGGAGTCAGTGTTGTGTGGTTCACTCCATGGTATTTATCTTTGTAGGGGAGCTCCCTAAGTGTCTCATTGACTTTTTGTTGATGTTTACGTTCTTTTTTTTTTTTTTTTTTTTTTTTTTTTTTGTGGGCTACACTCAATGAAGGAAGTGAAATTTCTTAAGTACTATAGAGGTATGAGCAGTTTTCGGGTTAGGAAGTGAATTTACAAAAGTCAGAGGTGTCTTTTAGTTTTAATGTGGACCAACTTCACTCTTTTAGCCTTTGGGAGTTCGTTAACCGTTAGATCAGGCTCAAATTTTGTCTACATATTCTTGACATTCGGTTCTTCAATTTGTATGGTGGTGATGGAGATCGTAAACTTCTAGCCTAGTGATTGGGTCCACGAATTTTGTCCTCTAGTTTGGTGTATTTCTATTCTTTGTTCTCCATTTCTCTTGTATTTAATCTCTTTGTTGTTGACATTATTTGGTGAATCTATTGTGAGACCTTTTGACGGGTGTTTGTAATCTTATTTTGGTGATAGTGGAGATTTGAGGGTGGACTCCTAAAGTCCTGTGATTTTCCTCTTCACATCAGAGAGGTTTTCCATGTAAAAAATATTGTGTTCTTGATGTACTTGCTGTTTTTGTGTTTGAATTATTTTTTACTTGCTTGGGTTAATTTGTCACACCCTACTCCTCGTAAGATGTACTATGCTCTTGTAGTACACCTAATGAATTACCATACTTCTCCTACCAATAACCCATTAAATATACTACAAGGGATTTTAAAACAATTTTCGTTCATTTTTAAATTGGTGGGTAAAATTTTTCTCGGATATTAAAAACCTTTATTTAAAGTCCAAACATAAATCAAATTTTTATATATTTAAAATCTCCGCAATTTTTACAAAAATTTCGGCAGAGTGCCGTCTGTATTTTGAGAAAACAGTTCTTCAAAACCTGAAAATAAAGATACTCCCAATATTTTTCTCAAACACAACTCCATTATTCAATCTCATTTCACAAATCAACACAAGCAACTCAATACACAGTTTAAATTAAATCAAACATTGAAATATCTCATTAAGGTAACAAAATTAATATTTACATTCATGGGATCATTAAAAATTTAGTAGTGCAAAACTTTATAAATACATAAAATCTCAAGATAACCTTACAATAATTTGTATTTGATTACAATCCAAAAATATATTACAAAAGAATTGGTACAACTGCTCAAAGTAAATTTCATACATATAATTACAGAATTACATCAAAATCTAAAGTACAAGGGTACCTATGATATACCCGAAGATAGTCTCACTATGCCTTTCAGTAATCTTGCTCAGCTGCTTTATATTTTCTTTCACCTGTGACAGCATACAAAGCTATCGCGGAGTGGTGAACTTTGTGGTACACAAACTAATAATTTAAAACTTAATACAAGTTTTGCTTGACAATTCATAACAAATAAAAATTTAAAATTTCTAAATTCTTCAAAATTCATAACATACAGAAATCAATATATTCATTCATGCAAATTATTAATTTGAATAACATTTTGATCAAATAGTAACTATTTATCTACATTTCTTTTAAATCCCGAAACAATACAAAAATATTTTGAATCACTAATAAATTATTTATTTCAACCACAATTTATCAAACTATGCATAATTTAAAGGGCGTTGCCAACAATTTACACAGTTGAACCCATGACCAAAAATTCAAATACATGTCGTGTTGTACACCACGACATTTCACACTCTCCCAATAACCGAGGCTAAAAGGGAGGAACAAAGACTAGCTAGTATATATGAGTACTCATTCAAACTCTTCCCCAACTGGTAAGCCAGAGAGGAAGAAACTTGCCCCATCTAGTGGAGGAGATATCTCACTAGACAAGCTAATGAGAATTCACAACATATTTTTCCATGTCAACTGTGGTTTCAAATCATATTCAAAACAATTTCTATTTACAAAGTGTTTACAAATCATCAACATATTTAATCATCATAAATTCATGCTCAAGGTTGGCAAGACATCAAACTTAAAATTTACAATCCTCAAAACCATGCAATAAATCCTTAAATGCGTAAGAAAATTTACATTTAATTTATACAATTTCATTCAACAAATTAAAATCCTCAACACAACAAAATTATAAATCATAAAATAAACTTGTTCAAATCAATTTAGAAGTGAAAAGTAACAAAATAGTTAGTTGTGCACAAACCTTATATGAGTCGCCTTTTGGTCGTGACTCGATGTCTCGGGTTCTTTTCCGGTATTCTTTTCCACTGAAACACATAGTTTCACAGTGTTTCAGTATCACCATTTATCATAACTCCAAAAATAAATTCAAATCTACTTATACCTAGCTTTAATATGCTAAACTTGACATTCTTTAAAATTTGTATTTCGGGGTTACTATTCATGACACTATTCAAGTCAATTTGTTGACTTTCTAATGCTTAATAGGTATGGGAATTCTAATTTCACCCACATATTACATTTTAGTTACCTAATTTGTTGGTTTTGGTTGTTTTTCTCAAATTTTAAGTGTTTTAGGCAAAATTGCAAATTTTCAGTTTTGGTGTCTTATGTTGCACTGTTCCATTAGTCATGTTGCTGTTAGAATTTGGCTAAGTTTTCTTCCTAGAAATTGTTCCTTATTGTCTTAACTTTATTCTCCTTTTTGAATCACTTCAATTGGAGTTTCGTAGCTCAAGTTATAGCCATTTGAACATGGCTGGCCGGATTGGCCTAACCCAGATTTTCTGGGCACCAACTTGGTTTTGGCAGTTTTAGGTCACTAATTTTGGGTGGCTAAATGACTTAGTTAAGGGCATAATTTGAGTTTGTGTTCTTCATGAAAGTTGTAGGAATATGTCTCAGCTTTCTACTGGTAAAATATCAGGTTATTTAGACCTGCCTAGCCCAAGTTATGGCCAAATGAACAAACACTGTTCATTTGGTCTTTTTTGTACAGGTCAGATTGCCTAAGTTCGGATTTGGTCAATTTGTTCACTAGGTTTTAGTCACTTTTTGGGCATGATTCCTAAATGAAAAATGTTCCATTTTGTATCTATTTTCATTCCCAATTGGTCTCATACCAATTGGACTTGTAAATTTTCAGTTTTGGTCCCTGAAAGGGACCTTGGTCATGCAGCCTGCAGAATGACCATAAGCAATCCGAATTCAAACTTAATTCCAATACTTCCTACACACCACAATTGGTCATACATGACCATTTATCATCTCAAACAAGGTCAAACACATTATTTGGTTGATTCTCACATTTTATCTCCCAAAACCCTAGGTGCCAAACCCTAATTTTCATGCAATTCAAATCTAATGCATTCCAATCACCAATACATAGTTTACATACATAATTCAACTTAAACACCCATTCAAATACATCAAATTCATTCACTCTCAAACCATAACCTACTGCTGGCCAAATTTCTATTTGGTCCACCATGCTTGATTTTGTTTAATTTTTCCACAATTTCTAGATTAACTCATGCATATAAACATAATTCTAGAGAAAAATCTAGGGGTTAATTACTGACCTTTATGCAGAATTTTTCACCCCTCCAAACTTCTTCCTTTCTTCTTCTTTTTGTTCTCAAACTCCTTATCAAGGTTTAACTATAAGATTTAATTAAGCAGTTATCAATTTTTGGGTGAATTGACCTAAGTAAACAATAGGGTGAATTGAATGATTTATGCTTTATAAATCGTTGTTCAGCTTAACTACTTCCTGTTCTTAAAGCAGTTATCAATTTGATGAGGATTGCTTAATACCAATTCAGTTAACAATTAGAGTCAATTGATGAGTATAGGAAAGTTAGGGGTTTTACCTCGCTGTTTGGTAAATCTACTTTAAGTATTCAATAAGAGATAATTGTATTTCTTTTGTCTATGATCTAGTCATGCATTGGAATGCGAATTACCTTGGACTGAAGTTTGTTTAATTTGAGAATTTCATATTTAAATTTAGTTTTTTAATTTCTAAACTTGATTTTTTCTTATTTAGTGTTACAACACCCCCCCCCCCACCTTTTCTTTTCCTATTACACAAGTGCATGAAATTTAGTAATTCAGTCTCTAGGGTTCAACCTGGCTTACCACTTATTGCAGAAAATATTTCATTACTGGTAGTTTCAGTTAATTTAATTTTTGGTGGAATCGACAACCATCATATATTAAGCAATTTGTTGATGATAATGTTTATAATCATATTAGTAATGAAAGGCATGCAAGAATACTATGGGATAAGCTTGAGTTGTTATACACCTCGAAGAGTGGCAATAATAAGTTATTTTTATTGAACAAAATGATACAGATAAAATACAAAGAAAGGAGTTCTATAGTCGACTACTTGAGTGAATTTTATGGAACTATAGATTAGTTATTGGGCATGGGTATCAAATTTGATGATGAGGTTCTTGGTCTCTGGTTGCTGAACACTCTACCTAACTCTTGGGGGACGTTTAGAGTCTCGCTTACTAATTCAGCCCCTAATGGTGTTGTCTCCTTTGAAATGGCTAAGGAAAGTGTATTGAATGAAGAAATGAGAAGAAGATCTCAAGGTTCTTCATCACAAACAGAGGTTTTGGCCATTAAGAATAGGGGGAGAAGCAAAAAAAAAAGCTCAAAAGGGTAGAGATAAAAGCAGGAGGAAGTTAAGGTCAAGAAATAAGGATGTTGAGTGTTATTACTATGGCTAGATAGGTCATATATAGAAAAATTGTTTTAAAAGGAATACAAATAAGAAAGATGGTGCCAAGTAAGAAAGGAATAATAAAAAAAAGCCTAATCAATTTGTTGCTACTACTACTAATGATCTGATTATTATTTGGGATAAGGATACAGTCAGTTTAGCATTCAATGAGACTACTTGGCTAGTTGATAGTGGCACTTCACATCATGTCACACTGAAGAAGGAATTTTTTAATTCTTATGCCTCTGGTGATTTTGGCTTATTGAGGATGGGTAATGGTGGATTGTCACAGGTTATTGGCATTGAAGGTGTTTGTTTGGATACTGGCAATGGAATGAAAGTAATGCTCAAAGACGTCAAAAATGCACCAAATGTTCATTTGAAATTTATTTCTGCTGGAAGACTTGATGATAAGGGCTATTTAAATATCATGGGTGAAAGTAAATGGAAACTCACAAAAGGCTCTTTGGTTATAGCGCGAGGAAATATGTATTCTAATTTATATTTCATGCAAGCTTCAATTTCTAATGGCACTATAAATGTGGTAGAAAATGCAAGTACATGTGAATTATGGCACAGGAGACTTAGTCACATGAGTGAGAAAGGAATTGATTGCTTGGCAAAGAAGAACTAACTTCCCAAAGTGTAGACATCACGGTTGAAGAAATGTGATCATTGTTTGGTCAGAAAGCAGACTAGAGTTTCATTTCAAACTCGTCATCCTATGAGGAAACCAGAGTGTTTAGAGTTAGTTCATTAAGATGTTTGTTGTCCTTTGAAGGTGAGATGACATGGTGGTGCTTTTTAATTCATCACCTTTATTGATGATCATTATAGAATGCTTTGGGTCTATGCCTTGAAAATAATAGACCAAGTTCTTATTGTGCTCAAACAATTTCAAGCTTCAGTTGAGAGACGAATTGGAAACAAGTTGAAGTGCATCTGTACTGACAATGGTGGTGAATATTCTGGGCCATTTGATCAGTATTGCAAGTCACAAGGTATCAAACATAAAAAAACTCTTCCAAAGACTCCTCAGCTAAATGGTGTAACTAAAAGAATGAATAGAACTTTGATTGAGAGAGTTGGATGTTTGCTTTCAAAAGCAATGTTACCTAATTCCTTTTAGGGTGAAGCACTGTACACAGTGGCATATGTAATTAATTTGTCTTCCAATTTGCCTTTGCAAAATGAAGTTCTAGACAAAATATGGTTTGTAAAGGATGTCTCTTATGATCACCTACATGTTCTTGGTTTTAAAGCCTTTGTACATGCTCCAAAGGATGAAAGGTCAAAGCTATATTCCAAGAAATGGCAGAGTATTTTTCTTGGATATGCTCAAGATGAATTTAGATATAGATTGTATGATCCAATTGAAAAGAAACTTGTCAAAAGTAGAGATGTAGTGTTCCTTGAATATCAGACCATTGAAGACATTGAGAAGGTAGAAAGTCCAACTCCTCAAAAAAATGAGAAATTAAGTGTTTTAGATCTAATCCCTTTAAGATATTTAACAGGTGTAATTGAGAATGGTGCTCAAGGTGGTGTTCAAGATGATATACAAGAAAGCATGCAAGGTGACTAGCAAAGTGAAGATGATTTAGACGCTTCTACAGATGACACTTCTAGTGGTCAACATCATGAACTGGTTACTCCTTCAATGAATCCACCTAAGAGATCTATTAGAGATGGACAACCATCCACCATGTATTCTTCTAACTAGTATGTGCTTTTAACTAATGGGGGAAAACCTAAATGTTTTGAAGAAGCAATAGAATGTGAGCACAAACAATGTTGGGTTGATGCTATGAGAGATGAAATGAAATCTTTGCATGACAGCCACACTTTTGACTTAGTGAAACTACCTAAAGGTAAAAGAGCTTTGAAAAATCAGTGGATCTATATATTAAAGCAAGAAGAAAATTCTTCACATCCACGGTATAAAATCTAAATTGGTGGAAGAGGGTTTTAGCTAGAAGAAAGGGATTGATTGTAAGGAGATCTTCTCACTTGTTATGAAAATGTCTTCAATTAGAATGGTGTTGGGTCTTGTTGCTGGTATTGACTTAGAAGTTAAGAAAATAGTTATGAAGATAACTTTTCTTCATGGTGATTTAGAAGAGAATATTTACATGAAGCAACCACAGGGTTTAAGGACAAAGGAAAAGAGAATTATGTGTGCAAAATGAACAAGTTCTTGTATGGTTTAAAACAAGTACCAAGGTAATGGTACAAGAAAATTGATTCTGTTATAGGGGAGCAAGGCTTTTGCAATAAAGGACTTGGGGCAAGCAAAGAAAATTCTTAGCTGATACACTTGTATCATGCAAGTATTTTAAGGCACTACTGCATTATATTTCATAGCATTTAGGTAGTTAATTGCATACATATTACTTCATTTCACTAGTTTTTGTTAATTTTGTTAATCTCTACTTATTTTTGTATTTTCTGTATCTTTTTCAGGTGTTTTACCGAAGATCCAAGGCATGGAAGTCAATTGGACAAGTTTGGGAAACAGAAAAAGCAAGAAGGACTGCTGCATAACATTACCCGAGTCATGTAAGCATGGAGCTTGACTCGTGTAACCCCTTGGTTAAGTGAAATTAAAGAGGCATGGAGAAGCCACATTACACTAGTCGTGTAACAGACCTCGTGTAACTCACCCAACCCTGTGTAACCTTTTGGAAGTTAAGACCTAAAGAACCAAGGAGAGATAACAGTACACGAGCCATATTAATAGCCACGTGTAACCTTTCTACCCTCATATAACTTATTGTCTCCCTTACGAATGAAACCTGAAGTAGTCAAGAGACTTACACAACATAGGGCTACGTAGTGCCACACGGGCCATCTACTTTGCAATAGATAGACTTCTGTTTTGACTTGAATTTCTTTCCACTCATTCCAATTAGACTTTTAAAGTTTTTAAAACTCTGAAACATGAATTTGAGGCACTTGATAAAGACTAGAAGACTGAAACATGTAGGAGAGCTTTTAGTTTGAGTTAAGTCAGTTTTAGTTTACATACAAACCCTAGTTTTTCTAAGCAACTTGGAAAGAATCTACACTAAGCCCTAGGAGAAGGACTCTGTGACACCCCTTACCCGTGTATAGTATACCCGAATAAGTAATGCCACACGGTGTACTGGCACACTCTAATATACCTTAATTAATTTATATCATGCTTTTGAATATAATTTATGAAATATAATTTATTTAAGCCATTTATCGAAGTTATTATTTATTTGAGGTTCCGAAAATTTTAAAGAAAATCCGGCAGAGTACCGGCTAAAAATGGAGAAAACCGTTCTTCGGAACCTGTGAAAAACACTTCCTATGATCATATTCAATCATCTCAACTCCATTTATCAAAATCTCAACAACATTTCTCAATTTCAGTTCTCAATCATCATTTCACAGGGTTCTCATATATAAACAACAAGTAAATACTCAAATTACTTCCATACATAACCATAAATCTTTATTATTTACATGAACCTCAAAATACATTACATAAATCCCAAATACATATGAGAAAATAAAAATTTAATTACAAAATGACAAAATGACATCTAGTGTCCTACCAATGCACTGCAGGTGACGAGGTGACACGAACACTGTGCAGAACTGCAGGATGGACTCACCCAGTCTGCGGTCTACTGGGCTCACGATCTGTATCTCCAGAACCTACGCGTGGCAAAAGCAACGCGCTAAGCAATAATGCTTAGTGGTGCAATAATAAAATAAAAGAAATAGCAGGAAATAAATATGTAACGAATGTATATGTTTTATTTGTTTGGTATTTGTATATCATTTACTTTGTCCACTTTTATTCATTTGGTTGCCCAAGTAACCTACACTAGACGACTAGACTGGATAAACGGGTAAACTGGCACTGGGTATCAAGTACCTTGGGCCGTCACACCATCGGTCACATATGCATCTCCGTGCAAATGTAATGACTAACAAGTCAGAATACATCAGGCACAAGGCCAAATCTCAATACAAGGTCAGAATGGCTAAAAGCCATAAAATCACAGAATGGCATATTGCCATGTGCAGTACTGCTAACTGAACCCTATTGGCATGCCAAACTATCCAAACCAATCTTGTTAGATATACTAGGGCATTTGAAACTTTTAAATTCTTCACTTTGTGAATTTCAAGTTTTGGTGTTACTATTCACCTCATTGGTCAACAAAAATGTTGACTTTTGGATAGAAAATATGTACATTGACTTTGGCACTCCCAACATACCACATTTGGCATTCAAAACTTGTTGGCATTAAGCATTTATACCATTTCAAAGTTTAAACCAAGAGAAGCAGAATTTTCAGTTTTTGTAACTCAATTTTACTGTTCCATTGGATACTGTTACAGTGGGAATTTGAAGAAATGGAAAACATGAAAGTTGTTCCTTATTTTGTCTAGTTGAATTTCCTTTTTTGAATCACTCCATTTGGAGTTTTGTAGCTCCAGATATGGTCCAAAAACCACAGCTGGCCGGATTTCCATTTTGCAGAAATTACCATATCTACAGTAACATGAACAGTGACTAGAATCACTTTGTTGGATGGGTTCTGGCCATAATTTGGGGTAGGTTCCTTCATGAAAGTTATTTTTCTATGTCTTAACTTGTTGTCGTAAAAATTTCAGGTCAATTGACCATACCTACAGTGAGTTATGGCCAAATGAACAGTTACTGTTCATTTGGTCAATTCTGCAGGTGCTGTTGTAGGGTATCTGGATTGGGGCCAACTTTTGGTCCTCTTGCTTTGGTCTTTTGGGCATGGTTTCTTCAGCAAAAATGTGCCATTATAAGCCTAGTTTCATGTCCAATTGGCCAAACACCAATTGGACCAACACAGCCCAAGATATGGCAGTCCAAGTGGACTGAAATTTCAGTCACTCTGCTGCTATCCTTAGACAGCCTACACATTCACTTGGCCATGCTATATTTCAGTCCAAATTGTGGTCAACTTACCTAAAATGGTCACTAATTGACCATTAAAATGTTCTCTAACAATTTCCTAAGCCAAGTCAAATTTTCACTTCTCAAAACCCTAGTTTCCATTTCAATTCACCCATACACCTAGTTAAGCACTTTCATTCATTATATATGTGTATATACACGTTAAGCATAATCTTTAATTCATTCTAAGTCCATTAAAACCATCACAAACACTCCACCTTTGTTCCTTCATTAGGGCAGCCGAAATTTATGGCATACACACACATAGTTTTTATTCATTTTAGTTACAAATTCTTACTTATTTCAAGTCCCTTAACATAGAAATAAAGAGCTTTAGGTGTATATGTGCACTAACCTTAAGTGGTAGATTTTTCCCAAGTTAAATCTTCACTTTCTTTCTTCTTCTTGGCTGCCAAAAGATTATGCAAGGTGCTAGGATAAATTTTAGTGAATGGAGTATGAGGATTTAGGGTGTGACTTAGTGGAATGGAAAGCTTATGGAAGTGTTAATGGAGGATTAGGTCTAGGGCAAGGTTTCGGCTGCATGAGGAAGAGGGTGATGGCTGCTGGATTTTTAATTGTTTTGGTCTTTGTTTTGTCTCTTTTAAGTATTTAAGAAAGCTTATTAACTTGTGATTGGTTGGTAATTTATAAATGACATCATTATGATGTCACAAATTGCTTTATTTGATTTTTTTTCTTTTCTTTTCATCACTACTCTATTTCAATTAAATTTTTAGTAATGTTTCTTCATATTTTATGTCATATTAATTATTTACTTAACTGGACAAGTCGGCCAAAAATCACCTCTGAAGGCGAAATGACCAAAATGCCCTCCGTTTGGCTTAACGGGTCAAAATTGTCTGTACCGATTGAAAAATTTTTCTAAATATTTTCTTGGCATTCTAATGCCATAGGAACCTCAATGACCCTTCTCTGGAGTCCCAAAAATTATTTTATAATTTTCCCCCGGGTCTAGGGCTCCTCGTTGCGAGAACCGCAACTTCCCTCTGGTTACCCATCGCTTGGGCACCGGCTTATTTGATTTAGTTGTATTTTATTTCTAAAATTTTTACTAAATTTTTCTTATTAATATTTGAGTTGATTTTGGTCCCTGACTTTAGTTTAAATATTTTTCCGGACGTTCTAGCTGTCCGGACCGACACCGGTCACTGGAACAGTAGAATGTACGGAGTTGCTACCGGGAGGGTGTTACAGACTCTCAGCTGAAGTTCTAAAATTTCAAGGCTACAGATCTTTATTCTTAGTTCTTTTGTTATATTTTTTTCAAATTGTCTTATGTTCTTTTATTTTAATTTCAGTATGTCTATCAAACTCATCATGAGTGAGCAGTTTGTTTTATTTTAAGATTAGGAGAGTAGCACTTTCAATTTTTATTATGGATATATACTAAGGTTATTTAATGGATTTGAGTTTTGTTTTTTGATTTAATATTAATATTCTACATTCTTAATGCATGTTATGTGTTGGTATCCACTTAGTGATGATATAAGACACCGGTTGAAGAACTGAAATGTGAATATTAATATTAGAAATTAGAATTTTGAACTTAGAAAATCTGACCTAGAGATAGGTTGAAATCCTTTGTGGAATCTCATAATTAATCAAAGAGCTTAAAGGGTTTTAATTAAGATTGATCGTTGCAAAAGTAGAGTTCAACTTAATTAAAATACACCTTAGGTGCCTTGAGAGAGGACTTAAGATATCTTAGGATTAATTTCCATCAAAGTAGCAATTCTCAATCTATTAAATAGGTGAAGTTAAGTCCATAATAAAATTGATGTGTGAAATCTTAATTCTGAAATTATTTTAATCAATTGATTTTAAAATTTAAGTTTATAGCTTTATCTTCATTCAATTCTCAACATCTGTAGTAATTTAGAATTATTCTCTCAAAACATTCGGTAGTTTAAACGGTTAAAATTGTTGTTTAGCTTGGTACTGGCACTTATAAATTCCTTATGGGAATGATACTCTACTCATTACTATATTACTTGATCACGATCCATGCACTTATGAGGTTGTAAACCAGCAAACATTGGCATGAGAATTGCCCGTGATAGAAAATCTGGGAAGTTATGGTTATCGTGTCACACCCTATCCTCACATAAGGCATGACATGATCCTGTAATATATCCAATGAATTATCAAACTTCGCCTATCGGTAGTCCATTAAATATATTACAAGAGATTTTATAGAATTTCAATTTCTTTCAAGGTGAAAAGAGAAGATAATTATTATTAAAGAACTTTTATTTGGGGTTTATATCATAACAATACATTTTAACCTTTTCGGAATTTCTAGAATTTGTACAAAAATTTTTACAGAGTTCCGTTTGTAAATGGAGAAAACAATTCTTCAAAACCTGTGAAAAACACTCCTAATATACAGTTAAACCACAACGCCATTTACAAACTCATCACAATCCATTCTTAATCAACACAATTTCAAGCAATTCATTATAAAAAAAAATTCAAAAGAAACTCAAGGATTTCATTAATAAGAAATAACTGACTTACATTATAAATATTTACACTGTTCAAAATAAAATTCTAAAATTTTTATACAACTGCTCAAGTCCAGTACGTAAATACACACAGACACATATACATTAAAAGAAATATTTACAAGGGTATTTTCTATATACCCGGTGATGTCTCCAAAATAATGTTTACTGCACATCACTAGCAGCCTACTCTGCTACTTGATCTGTCTCTTTACCTGTGATAGCAATAAGAAGCTATCACTGAGCCAAAGACTTTGTGGTGCACAACTTAAAGAAAATAATAATTTACGCACTTCCAAAATCATAAATTTTCAAAATAAATCACTTAAATTATTAACACATAGAAAATCATGCTTTATTTCTAAAGCCAGAAAATTCCTTAAATAAATCAAATTTCATTCCACAAATCGTAAAACAAAATTTTGAAAAGTCACACAGCTTGATCATGACACAAATATCCAATTCGTCCCAATAACCAAAGGCTAATGGGGAATGCAAAGGCTAGCTAGCAATAATATATGAGTACTCATTCAATTCATCCTCAGTTGGGGCACACCTCAACACTTTAGCCAGAGAGGGAATATAAATCTAATTCGTCCCACTAGGTAAGCTAGTGAGGAATTTAAACATATAGTCATGATACTGTGGTTTCAAACCATTTCAACAATTTTGCAAGCATAAAAAATATTCATCAATTCACATTCTTATTTAATTTCTAATAATTTCCCAAAATTGGGCTAACAACATATGATTTTTGTCAATCAAATTATTCAATGTAAATAAGGCCATAAATTAATGTCACAACTCATTCCATTCAAAATTCAATTTGCAAATCAAAAAGGGGTAGTTGTTGTGCTGATAAGTGCACAATTTATTAATTTTACTCCCATCACATTTAGTGTTTCTAGGGTATCTTTATGCCTAATTCAGTTGATTAAAGTATAATTATTTATTAGGCATATGTTTAGAGAGTTGTTGAAATAATCGTGTTAAATGAAGAAATTTTTAGCATTTGCATTAATCTGACTCTTTCTGTATTTTTCAGGGTTTTGGTGAAGTTCCAGAGCATAAAAGTGTGAAAGGAAGCTTGAAAAGGGCGAAGGATTGAAAAGCATTGTTGATACAAAGTACATGGGTCGTGTAAGCACAACTACAAACCCGTGTAACATCTGCCAAAAGAAATCCAGAGAACCGAGGAAGAAACAAAGTACACGAGCCGTGAACATGAGTGGCTAAGTTTTTAATTCAGTTCAAGGGATTCAAGTTCTTTTGTGTGATTTGTGAGACCAGGTTCTAAATTTAATTTATGCCTTTTTGAATATCTATTGTTTTCTGATTTCATTGTCTTTGATCTATTGAATGATTTGCTAAAAAGGCCTATTAGTTAATTGTTTGATGTGATCAATTGCTAGTTCATCTTCATAATTCGTAATTGTTGTGTAAGATTAAACATAAGTAGCAATTAGGTTTTATTGATTATGATCCCAGTTTTCAATAATAACCTAAGAAAACCATAGGGTGAATTAAATGATTTATGTTTCATAAATTGTTGTTTAGTTTAACTACTTCCTACTCTTAAAGAAATTATTAATTTGATGAAGATTGCTTAATACCTCGCTAGGCTCGAATTGCTTAATACGTCAACAAGAGTACTGGGCTCGAATTGATGAGTATAGGGAAGTTAGGGGGTTTACCTCGCTGTTTGGTAAATCTCTGTTAAGTATTCAATAAGATATAATTGTATTTCTTTTGTCTTTGATCGAATCAATGCATTGGAATGCGAATTATCTTTGACTGAAGTCTATTTAATTTGAGAGTTTCATATTTAATTTTAGTTCTTAATTTCTAATTTCTTCTTTGGATTGTGAATTCCCCCCCCCCCCCCCCCAAACCTTTGTTTCTTTTTTCATTACACAAGTGCACAAAATTTAGCAATTCAGTCTCTAGGGTTCGACCTGGACTTACCACTTATTGCAGAAAAATATTTCATTATTGGTAATTTCAATTAATTTAATTTCTAGTGAAATCGACAACCACCAAGAATTTTGGCATCGTTGCCAGGGATTGAAATTTATTGGATTTTATGTTTTTCGTGTTATGATATTTTGTTATTAATTTTATTTTTGAGTTGTTGTTGTTTTCAGGTTTTTGAAAAAAAAATTATGGTGTTACTATTCATTAAGAATTTTGGTTGAATTAGGACGGTGGCCCATACCTATTTTGAAGGAAATGACGTTCTGATCAAGACCAATCAATCAATAGGATTTCTTGGCCCCACCCTCCTGAGGCCAAATTCAATTGTTTTCTAGGGTTTTGAGGCATCTTTCTGTTTTTACTTTGATTTCTTTTTGTTTATGACAAGAACTTCTCAATCTGGTGAGTTAATCTTTGATCCAGAAGTAGAAAAAACAGCTAAACAGTTGAGAAAATTGGCTAAGCAAGCTAAGCAGATTCCGAGTACATCTGAAGGAGTCCAATCTCCAAAGGAGTTAAGTTTAGATTCGGATTTGGATTCAAATTCCGAAAATGAAACCATGGCTGCTAGAACTTTGAAAGAGTTGGCTGCTCCTGATCTAAACCAACAACCTTTGTGTATTCAATACCCTGCTTTAAATGTTGCTTTTGAGTTGAAATTTGGACTAATCCATTTGTCGCCTAAGTTTCATGGTCTCGCAGGTGAGGATCCACATAAGCATTTAAAAGAATTTCATGTTGTGTGTTCCAGCATGAAACCTCAAGGAGTTTCAGACGATCAAATCAAGCTTCGAGCTTTCCCTTTCTCACTGGAAGACACAGCTAAGGATTGGTTGTATTACCTTCCTTCTGGATCTATCAACTCATGGAATGGGATGAAGCACATATTTCTAGAGAAGTATTTTCTTGCTTTCCATGCTGCCAACATAAGAAAAGAAATTTGTGGCATCCGGTAGTACAATGGAGAGAGCTTGTATGAGTATTTGGAACAATTTAAGAAACTGTGTGCAAGCTGTCCCCATCATCAAATAAGTGAGCAGCTTTTGATTCAGTATTTCTATGAGGGACTTCTACCAATGGACCGCAGTATGATAGATGCTGCTGGTGGAGGAGCTTTGGTTGACAAGACACCAAAAGAGGCAAGAAGGCTGATTGCTAACATGGCAGCAAATTCTCAGCAGTTTGGAATGAGAATGGATCACACACCTATGAAGGTTAACGAGGTAAGTACATCTAACCTTGAGAATCAAGTTTCTAATTTAACTTCTTTGATGAGGCAGTTGGCTGTAGGGAACATGCAAACTATTAAGGTATGTGGAATTTGTTCGGGTTCGGGTCATGCTACTGACATGTGTCCTACGTTACAAGAGGATGAATCAATGCAACATGCTAATGCAGTAGGACATTATGGACAGCCACAACACAGGTATGATCCCTTTTCTAATACTTATAATCCAGGATGGCGAGATCATCCCAAGTTGAGTTATGGGAATCAACCGGTGCAAAATCGATACTAGCAGCAAAGACCACAAGTGAATCAACCACCTCCACCTCCCTCAAATCAAGGTATGTCACTTGATGAAATTGTTAAGGCTTTGGCTAACAATGCACAACAGTTTCAATATGAGATCAGAAATAGCATTCAAAACATAGAGAGGCAGATTGGTCAGTTAGCCTCATCTGTGAGTAAGTTGGAAGCTCAAGGTTCTGGAAAGCTTCCATCACAAATAGTCATGAACCCCAGAGAAAATGTGAGTGCTATACTATTGTGAAGTGGGAAAGAAGTTGATAACTAGACTCCACATGAGCCAATGAAAAAGAAAAAGCGAGGATCAAAAGAGCCAAAAGAGTCTGAAGTTCCTAAAGTTGAGGTAAATACTAAACCTAAATTGAATAAGGTTAATAATTCTGCTCTTCCTCCATTCCCATGCAGGTTGGCTAAGACTAAGAAAGAAGAACAAAAGAAAGAAATTTTGGAGACTTTCAGAAAGGTGGAGGTGAATATACCTTTACTTGATGCGATCAAACAAGTTCCCAAGTATGCTAAATTCCTTAAGAAACTATGCACTACAAAGAGCAAGTTGAGGAATAATGAGAAGATCAGTGTGGAGGAAAATGTGTCGGCATTAATTCAGTAAAAATTACCCCCTAAGTATAAGGATCCAGGTTCATTTTCTATTCCCTGTAGAATAGGTGATTTTAAATTTGAACATGCAATGGCAGATTTAGGAGCATCTATTAATGTTATGTCAAATTTAGTTTTTCAAACCTTAAATTTGGGTCCTTTGAAAGAAACCAGTGTCATTATTCAGTTAGCTGATCGTTCTAATGCTTACCCATTGGGAGTAGTTGAGGATGTGTTGGTGCAGGTTGGAGAATTAATTTTTTCTATAGATTTTTACATTCTGGATATGGAGGATAGTGTTTCCACATCAAAGTCAACTTTGATTTTGTTTGGAAGACCTTTCCTAAAAACTGCCAAGACAAAAATTGATGTGGATGATGGTACCTTAACTATGGAGTTTGATGGAGAGACTATCAAATTTAATATCTTTGATGCCATGAAGTATCCTGATGATGACCATTCTGTTTTTTTCTATTGATGTTATTGATTCATTTGTGCAGGATGTTTTTGAGTTAAGCATGGAGGATGAGTTAGAAGTAGTGATTAGTCAAGGAATTCAAGAAATGAGTACCAATCCACCATTAAGTGTAGAGGTTCAAGATGCAGTAATGGCATTGTAATCATTACCTCCTGTTCCAAAAAGGTATGGATTATCAAAGATTGACTTACCTATATCTCACACAAAATTATTACCTTCTGTGGTGCAAGCACCAGTTATTGAACTTAAGCCTTTACCTAAGCATTTGAAGTATGTTTACTTGGGAGACAATGAGACACTTCTAGTTATCATCTCAAGTAATTTAACAAAGATTCAAGAAGACACATTGATTAGAGTTCTGAGAATACACAAGGAAGCAATTGGATGGACAATAGCTGACATCAAAGGTATAAGTCCATTAGTGTGCATACACAGGATTTTACTGGAGGATGAGGCTAAACCAAGTAGAGAAGCTCAAAGGAGATTGAACCCACAGATGATGGAGGTTGTGAAGAAGGAGATTTTAAAGCTACTGGATGCAGGAGTTATTTACCCAATTTCAGACAGCAAATGGGTAAGTCCAGTCCAAGTAGTGCCAAAAAAATCAAGAGTCACTGTGGTAGCAAATCAAGATAATGAACTTGTTCTAATAAGGATTCATAGTGGATGGCGAATGTGCATAGACTACCGCAAGCTGAATTCAACAAGGAAGGACCACTTCCCACTACCATTCATTAATCAGATGCTTGAGCGGTTAGCAGGTAAGTCTTATTTCTGTTTTCTCGATGGCTTTTCTGGATATAATCAAATTGTGATTGCACCGGAGGATCAAGAGAAGACTACCTTCACTTCCTCTTTTGGAACTTTTGCTTTTAGAAGGATGCTCTTCGGGTTTTGTAATGCACCTACCACATTTCAGAGATGCATGATGAGCATATTTTCAAATTACATTGATACTTGCATTGAGGTGTTCATGGATGATTTTACTGTGTATAGCGATTCATTTGATGCATGTTTACATCATTTAACTTCTGTTCTTGAGAGATGCATTGAGAAAAATCTTGTTTTGAATTATGGGAAGTGTCATTTTATGGTGGAACAGGAGATTATTTTGGGTCATGTTGTTTCTAATAGGGGTATTGAGGTGGATAAATCTAAAATTGATTTAATTGTGAACTTACCCTACCCCACAATTGTGAGGGAAGTACACTCTTTTCTTAGTTATGCAGGTTTCTATTGCAAGTTCATTAAGGATTTCTCTAAGATAGCATTGCCTTTGTTTAGACTTTGCAAAAAGATGTTCCTTTTGAGTTCAATGAAGAGTGCAAGGAGGCTTTTGACAAATTGAAATTAGCATTGACATCACCCCCTATTATCCAGGCTCCTAATTGGACTATACCATTTGAAATTATGTGTGACACGAGTAATTATGCAGTGGGAGCAGTTTTAGGGCAGTGTGTTAGGAAGCTCTTTCATGTGATTTATTATGCATCCAGAACACTCAATTTAGCTCAGCGCAATTATTCTACGATCAAAAAAGAGTTTTTGGCTATAGTTTTTGCTGTAGATAAATTTTGGTCATATTTGCTTGGTTCTAAAATAGTTATCTTCTCTGATCTTGCAACATTGAAGTATCTCTTGGTAAAGAAGGAAGCAAAACCAAGGTTGATTAGATGGATCCTTCTGCTACAAGAATTTAATCTTCAAATCAAGGATAAGAAAGGAGCTAAGAACCTGGTAGCAGATCATTTGAGCAGGTTAGTCACACAAGAAGATCCACTTCCTTTGCAGGAACTTTTTCCTGATGAGCAGTTATTTAAATTGCAAGGTATGATCTCTTGGTATGCTGATTTGGTGAATTATTTGGTTACTAAGGTTGTGCCTTTTGATTTGAGTAGAGCTAATAAAGAGAAATTGAAAAGTAAGGCTAAGTATTATGTGTGGGATGACCATTATTTGTGGAAATTTTACTTAGATCAAATTATTAGGAGATGTGTTCATGATAATGAGATTCAATCTATTCTTGATTTTTGTCATGCCTATGCATGTGGAGGTCATTTTGGACCCAAGAGAATAGGTAGAAAAATATTAGATTGTGGTTTTTACTGGCCCACTATATTTCGTGATTCATATTTGATTTGCAAAAATTGTGAACAATGTCAAAGAACAGGAAGTTTAACCCATAGGAATGAGATGATTCAGAATCCAATACTTGTTTGTCAGATTTTTGATGTGTGGGGTATTCATTTTATGGGTCCATTTCCTTATTCTTTTGGCTTTGTTTATATATTACTTGCTGTTGATTATGTTTCAAAATGGGTGGAAGCCAAAGCCACTAGAACTGATGATTCTAAAGCTGTCGTAGGTTTTATCAAGTCAAACATTTTTAGCAGGTTTGGAGTTCCTAGAGCTTTAATCAGTGACTCGGGCACACATTTTTGTAATAGAACTGTTGAGGCATTATTGAGATATGGTGTTTTCTATAGAGTATCTATAGCTTATCATCCTCAAACAAGTGGGCAAGCAGAGGTGTCTAACAGAGAGATCAAGTCTATTTTAGAAAAAACAGTGAAGCCAAATAGAAAAGATTAGAGTCGTAGACTTGATGATGCTTTGTGGGCTTACAGGACTGCTTATAAGACACCCATAGATATGTCCCCCTACAGATTGGTATTTGGTAAGTTGTGTCACCTTTCTGTTGAGTTAGAACATAAGGCTTATTAGGCTGTTAGACATTGTAATTTGGATTTGGATACTGCTGGTGTGGAAAGAAAATTACAATTGCAGGAATTAGAGGAAATTCGACTTGAGGCTTATGAGAACTCTAAGATCTATAAAGAAAAGACCAAGACATTCCATGACAAACTAATTCTAAGGTAGTAATTTGTGATTAGGCAAAATGTTTTATTATATAATTCCAGATTGAAGCTGATGCCTGGTAAGTTGCTTTCTCGTTGGATTGGACCCTTTGTTGTTACTAATGTGTTTCCTTATGGTGCAGTTGAAATTCAAAGTTTAGGAACTAATAAGGTGTTCAAGGTCAACGGTCATAGACTCAAGCCATTTTATGAAGGGTTTCAAGAGCATACAGTGGAGGAGCTCAAATTGAGTAACCCAATTTATGAGGATTAAGGAGCTTTACCATGTCGAGCCAATGACGATAAACAAAAGCACTTCTTGGGAGGCAACCCATGGGTGGCTTGTTAGCCACAATCAAATTTGTTTTCTTTCCTATATCTTATTTTATTTTCTAGCATTTTTTTTCCTTTTCTTTTGTATTTGGGCTTTACATTGGGGGCAATGTAAGTTTTAAGTGTGGGGGAGGAGAAATTTGTTGCTGCAATCTTTTTGAATATTGAAAAAAAATTAAAATAAATAAATAAATAAATAAATTTATTCTTATAAGCTTGATTCATGATTCTATATTAACTCCCGGAGAGAAGTGTTTTGTCCTTGAAATGACTTTTCTACTTTAGATTGAATTTTTGAAATTTTAGGCAAGGTAATAGTAACTTTAATGATAAATTTTCCCTCTTCTCCATACCATAGAGCAATTTTTTTTCCTGCATAAATCATTTAGGCTTGATTTAATGGTGAAATGATTAGTTATGTGTGCTTCAAAATAGTGTCATACATATTTCAGAACTTTGTTTAACTATCAGGGCACTTTATAATATGTAGATACATAAATTGGGAGAAATAAAAAGTTGAACTTGAAAATTGCTCCTCTATTTAGTTAAGCAAAGTAACCAGGAGTCTTCATGAACCCCATGTCGATTCTCAGGCCACAAGCTAGTTAGGATATGAGCAAGGTACTTTTCTTAAGGTAACGGTTAAAAAAATAAAAAAAAAGGTAACTGTGATGAGAGAGAATTACCAATTTCAAATAAAAAAAAAAGGCCCATTTCTATCTCCCCTAAGATTTGTAAAGAGCTATAATTATTGTGCCTTGATAAATTAGCCTTGTGTTTTGGTATGTATTGATTTAAAATTTTATGGAACTTTAATTGTGTGAGCTTAATTGATTTCAAGCCTTTGTTTTGTGTTGGAAAATTGTTGATATATTGGTATGGTGTTGATGGAATTAGGCCTAATTCAATTGATTAAAGTATAATTATCTATTAGGCATATGTTTAGAGAGTTGTAGAAATAATTGTGTTAAATGGAGAAATTTTTAGCATTTGCATTAATCTGACTCTTTCTGTATTTTTCAGGGTTTTGGTGAAGTTCTAGAGCATAGAAGTGTGGAAGGAAGCTTGAAAAGGGCGAAGGATTGAGAAGCGTTGTTGATAGAAAGTATACGGGTCGTGTAAGCACAACCACAAACCCGTGTAACATTTTGCCAGACGAAATCCAGAGAACCGAGGAAGAAACAAAGTACCCATTCAGCTCCAGTAAGTTACACCACACGGGCTGTGTATCCGTCGACAATCAGTTTCCTGATTTTTTGCCAGTTGCATTTTTTGACAGAGAGAAAGACTCTTAAACCTAACCTTAGGCCATTTATTATAAATAGAAGAGGCAACAGCCGACAAAAAGGAGATTCAGTAGCCTCTCGACAGAGGAGGATCAGACTTTTGTTCTCCATTCACATTTTAGATTTCTTCAATTTTCTTCTTTAATTTTCTGTAAGCCATGAACATGAGTGGCTAAGTTTTTAATTTAGTTCAAGGGATTCAAGTTCTTTTGCGTGATTTGTGAGACTAGGTTCTTAATTTAATTTATGTCTTTTTGAATATCTGTTGTTTTCTGATTTCATTGTCTTTGAACTATTGAATGATTTGCTAAAAAGGCCTATTAGTTAATTGTTTGATGTGATCAATTGCTAGTTCATCTTCATAATCCGTAATTATTGTGTAAGATTGAACATGAGTAGTAATTAGGTTTTATTGATTATGATCCCAGTTTTTAATATTAACCTAAGGAAACAATAGGGTGAATTAAATGATTTATGCTTCATAAATTATTGTTTAGCTTAACTACTTCCTACTCTTAAGGCAATTATTAATTTGATGAGGATTGCTTAATACCAATTCAGTTAATAACTGAGTCAACAAGAGTAATGGGCTCGAATTGATGAGTATAGGGAAGTTAGGGGTTTACCTCGTTGTTTGGTAAATCTATGTTAAGTATTCAATAAGATATAATTGTATTTCTTTTATCTATGATCGAATCAATACATTGGAATGCAAATTACCTTGGATTAAAGTCTGTTTAATTTGAGAGTTTCATATTTAATTTTAGTTCTTAATTTCTGATTTCTTCTTTGGATTGTGAATTACCCCCCCCCCCCCCCCCAAAACCTTTGTTTCCTTTTTCCATTACACAAGTGCACGAAATTTAGTAATTTAGTCTCTAGGGTTCGACCTAGACTTACCACTTATTGTAGAAAATATTTCATTACTGGTAATTTCAGTTAATTTAATTTCTAGTGGAATCGACAACCATCATGTGCGCAAACCTCTTAACTAATCTTGACTTGGTCCAATTTTTCCTCCTTCCTTGGAGGGCTCTTTTCCCGCTGAAACACATAATTAGAGTGCTTCAATATCTATTCAAATTATTTCTAATAATAATTCCAATAATTGAACTTTGCATTTTAAATTCACTTATAAAGTTTCCTAAGTTGAGTGCCTTGTACTTAATGTTATGGTATTACTATTCATATTACTAGTTAGGTAAAATGTTGACTTTTTCACAATTAATAGGTATACCATTTTTAAACACAGGGTCATGCCACATTTTGGATCACAATTTTGTTGGCATTGGTTGCCAATTACAATTCAGGGCCTATTAAGAAAAATTTCAAAATTTCAATTTTGGTTTCTTATGTTTACTGTTCCATTGGACTAATCTACAATGCAATTTGGCTAAAGTTTCTTCATCAAAGTTGTTCCTTAATGTGTCTAGTTTAATTCCCTTTTTGAATCACTCCATTTGGAGTGATGTAGCTCAAGTTATGCCATTTTTATTAAGGCTGGCCGGATTGGTCAAAACCTAGAAATTCTGGGCAAATTTGGTTCTGGTAGATTTGGGGAGCTAACTTTGGTTAGCAATTTGACTCGGTTATGGTCAGAATTTGGGTTTGTGTTCTTCATGAAAGTTGTTCTAATATATCTATGATTTCCAATGGTTAAAAAATTAGGTCATTTGAAGCTCTCTACACCAAGTTATGACCATTTGATTATGTACTATTCATTTAGTCAATTCTGTCCAGTGGCAGGGTACCTAATTCGGATTCAACCTAATTTTACACTAACTTGTGATCAGTTTTAGGGAAAGGTTTCTGCATAAAAATTGTTGCTTTGGGTCTTAATTTTCATCTCCAATTGGCTTCACACCAATTGGAGCAACAGAATTCAACTTATGACCATTTGAAGGAACAAGGGTCAAGCTGCCAGAATTTGGCCATTTCACATTCACAACTTCAATTTAATCCCAATCATTCATTTGCACTCATAAGCACACCAATTGACCAAATTAAGCATTAACAATGCTAACTAGTCATTAATTCACCAAAATCTCCAATTTTCCACAAAACCCTAATCACCAAGAACCCTAACTTTTCAATAGCTTAATTCATGCAAATTTCAAGTATACTACTACATCTACTCACTCATTCAAACTTGTATACATGTTTAATACCATCAATTTCCATCAAACCCTCATCATTCTCAAGCTGGTCGAAATTCTCTAGGTCCCATACATGCATGATTTCTTGCTTTCTTATGTTAATTTCTACTTACTCCATTCCATTTCCATAAGTATAGCTTAATTTAAATGGAGAGAAAGACTTACCTTAATGATGCTCTTCTCAATCTTCACTTCCTTTAAATTTTCTCCTAATTTATTTCTTCAATTCTCTTTTTTTAGGGTAAATTAAGAGTTTTCTATGATTTTTGGTTAGGGTTTATGGTAAGAATTCAAGTTTTTGGAAGCTTGAATTGGTTGTTAATGGAGGAATTAAGAAAATGAGAGAGAGAGGAGAGAGAGAAAGAGAGAGAGCAATTCGACAAGGATGAAGAAGAAAGGTAAAATGAATTTTTTTTCTTTTAATTTTTCATTTTATGTTAACATTTATCCCCAATTTTCCAAATTAACGTTATAATTTATTATGAGGTCATCCTTGCATAATGGCATGTCATAAATCCCTTAATTTCTTATTCCTCTTTCCTTTCCTTTACACTCCTCTTCATGTTTAATTATGTTTTATAATTTTAATTTCCTATATTTTAATAGACATTTAGGCCAAAAGTCACCTATAAGAGTGAATTGACCATTTTACCCTTTACCGGTCTGATCCGTCTTTCCAATAGCATTAAATTACTTCTAAAACTCTGGTTCAATTATTTGAACTGGTTCTCTATTCTTTTCTGTGGTTTTTACAATACTATTAGCTTTGCAATAATCCTTAGGCTTGGGGTGCCATGGAGTCCCACGGGGTCCCACACGAAATCAGGGTAGCGACTGAGCTGGCAATCACTTTCCAGTTTGGTCACCCATCACTGTGGCCTCGGCTCATTTAACCCATTATACTTTATTTTTCTTATTTGTATTTCACCTTCATATAATTTATATTAATTTTTATCTATGGCTTTTTTAGATGACACAGATATAGTTCTAAACTCCTTGACTGTCTGGATCGACTCTAGTCACCAGAACAGTGGGATGTACGACACTAATAAATATAGGGGCGTTACAACTTATAATTTGGTATCAGAGCCACTCGTGTGTCCTCTTAGGCGATGGTGGGGCAAACCTCAGCGAAGACGCTGAGTCCCAAAAGGGGGGGAGAAAGGTCCCTAGGTAAATCTCACATCAACAAAGCATGGAGATGGTCTTGGGTTCAAAAAGCAATGATATATAAAATAGGGGAACTAATCACTAGAGGTCTCCTTGGAAGTTCTCCATTCCATCTATGGGATAAAACCATGAGACTTATGGCCAAAGTGGACAATTCCTCTAGTGGTTGGAGCCTGACCATTACAATTTGGTATCAGAGCCACTCGCGTGTCCTCTTGGGCGATGGTGGGGCAGGACACTGAGCCGCTTGCATGTCCTCTTTGCTCTTCTTGCTTTTTCTATAATTTTTATAATATCTATAAGTTCTTATACATTTCTAAAACTTAGTTATGCAATTATTATAAATTCCTTCCTCTTCTCTTTGCTTTGAGAATGAAAGGCTGATAGTGGAAGCATCATAAAATGCAACTCTCTAATGTTCTATCCTTTCATCAATTATCATAATCATTGAAAAATTATAAATTGCACATTTTATCGAACAAATATTAGTATTTTTTAATAAATTATATATTTTACTAATTTAAATAATTAGAAAAATTTACTAAAAAGTCAATAAATCATAATCAATATTTATTATAGCATATTTTAGCTTTTAGGTAGGAGATTAGCTTTTAGAAAACTTGATTTAGAGTTTGAAAGTTAAAAAGTTACCACTGAAAAACTAAATTTATGTTTTAAAAGTTTAAATGTGTATAAATATATTTTAAATTAATTAAAATTTTTTAAATAATTTATAATTATTATAACAAATAGTAACAAAAAATTTTGACTCTCTAAGAATAAAATAAATAGAAATAAATTTTTATACCACAAAAAATTGGATTTTTTTTTGACTTAAAATATTTCATTTGTTTTCATAATTGGTACTAAAATTAATTTTAAATATTAAATTTGATAAAATTATAATTCATACTGGAAATTTTTAGAAATAAATTAAAAAATAGGCTACTAAAATAAAAATTTTAATAATTTAAATACATATAAAAAAAATTAAAGCTTTATATCTAATTATTTAAAATAAAAAGGAGAGTAATTTTAAAAAATAAATCATGTCGATATCACGAAATGTCGAGCACAAATACAATTTATCTTCTTTCCATTATTAAGCTCATTGATAAACATGACTTTTATGGCCAAGAAGCATATCTTAAACACCATATAATTAATTTAGTTTTTAATTTTAAAATAATATCATATATTAGGAATTAGATTAATTATAACAAATAAATTTTCAAAAAAACTGTAATCTTATTAAATTAATAAACATTAATATTTATAAAATTGATTAAAATAATATTAACATTAATATTTTAATTTAAATAATTAAAATTTAATATTTATAAGATATAATTAAAATGATTATAGTATTTTTTTTTATCTATAATCTATAATATATATATATATATATATATATATATATATATATATATATATATATATATATATATATATATATATATAAATGTAGGAGAGCGAAATAGTGAGATTTGAAAAATGCGCATGATAATTTACTATTATGATAATAAGTTATTAGTTTTATTTTATTTTAATTTGATGAAAAAATTTGGATTAATTAATATATTTTAATAAGATGAATCCCGAGAATCCTAAGAAGAATATATATATATATATATATAAACACATACACGCACACACGAGCCATTTTCAATTCAAGCTCTCACATTAAAATAAATTAAAGAAATTAAGATAAATTAGACATAAATCTTTATCAAATCGACTTAAAAATAATATATGTAAAAATAATATTTTTATATTATAAATTAAATAACTAATTAATTGTAAATGTTTATGAAAATATTAAATTTTTTCCAAAAGTATGATTTTATTTTAAATAAATCAAAAATAAATAAAGACTTAAAATTTTAAATTGACTATAAAGTTGAAGAACAATTAGTAAAATTTAGTTATAAATTAACTTAAAAACCTATAATAGTAGGTCACAGGTATTTTAGTGATATTCAAATTGAAGCTCGAGAAATTTTATGATACAAATTGAAGTTAAGGGATGAAATTGATATGACTACCTAAATTGAGAGATTATAAGTGAAATTAACCCAATTACTACTAGCATAGTCAGTTTGTTCTATGAATTGATTGGGTGAGTTGGACATTAATTGAATCAAATAAGTAATTAACTAATGAAATTCTATTTTATTTAATTTTATTTTTGCTTTTACTTTGGTACAAAAGAGTTTAATACGCGACCACCAAAAGAAAAGTTTAATACGCGTCTTATTTAATGTTCATGGAAACAACATGACTTCTTATAAATTAAAAGGAGGGAATGCTTTCTTCAAAACCAAAACCCAACTAAGCTTACACAGAGTCAGAGAGAGAAAATTTCTGAGAGAAAGAAGAAAAACCAAACATGGCTTCTCGCAATTGCTGGTTTCAAAGGTTAGTATATTTACTGTTTAAATCAAGTTTAGAGCTTATATGTGACATCCCTTACCCGTCTACAGTGTAGCCGAGCAAGATATGCCACACAGTGTACCAGAACACCCTATTTTATCTCAATCATTTTTATTCTTCCTTAATTTATTTTTATCATAGTTTTGAATATAATTTGTGAAATATAATTCATTTAAGTCATTTATTGAAATTATAATTTATTTGAGGTTCCGAAAATTTTATAGAAAATCCGGCAGAGTACCGGCTAAAAATGGAGAAAACAGTTCTTCGGAACCTGTTAAAAACACTTCCAATAATCATTTCCATCATTCTCAAACTCCAATAATCATCAAAATCTCAATATTTTTCATCAGCATTTCCATTCCTCAATCATTCGTCTCATATGATAAACATATAAAAGTCATAAATAAATATTCACTTTTTCATTCACAAACACAATTTCTACTATTTACATTAATACCAAAATACATGACATAAGTTTAAATTACATATGAGAGAATAAAAGTTAATTACAAAATATCAAAATAAAACATAGTGTCCTACCAATGCACTGATGACGGTGAGGTGACACGGACACTATACAGAGCTGCAGGAGGTCTCACCCAGTCTGTGGTCTACTGGGCTCTCGGTCAGTATCTCCAGAACCTACGCGTGGCAAAAGCAACACGCTAAGCAATAATGCTTAGTGGTGCCAATAATAAAATAAAAAGAAATAACATAAAATAAATATGCAGTGAATGTGTCGATGTCTTATTGCAAATAAATTTTCAATGAGTATTTGTAGTCTTACTTATTTTGTACTCATTATATTCATTATTTCATTAAATTTATCCACTTTCATTTTTGGTTGCCCAAGTAACCTATCTTTGACGATCGATCGATAAACGGGTAACCGCACTGGGTATCAAGTACTCGCCGTCACACCATCGGTCACATATGTATCTCGGTGTGCAATGCGGCTAATAAGTCAGATAACATCAGGCACAAGGCCAAATCTCAACACAAGGTCAGAATGGCTAAAAGCCATGAAATCACAGAATGGCATAATGCCATGTGCAGTACTGCTAACTGAACCCTATTGGCATGCCAAACAATCCAAACCAATCTGGTTAGGTATACTAGGGCATTTGACACTTTTGAATTTTTCAATTTTTGAATTTCAAGTTTTGGTGTTACTATTCCCTTCATTAGTCAACAAAAAGGTTGACTTTTGCATAGAAAATAGGTACATTGGTTTTAACACTTCCAACATACCACATTTTGCAATCAAAATTGGTTGGTATTGGTTACCAATACCATTTCTAAGCTGAAAGTTAATTGAGCAGAATTTTCAGTTTTCATACCTTATATTTACTGTTCCATTAGTTACTGTTGTAGTGGGAATTTTGTCACACCCTACCCCTCTGTAAGGCATAACATGATCCCGTAGTATACCTAATGAATTACCAACTCCGTCTACTGATAACCCATTAAATACACTACAAGGGATTTTAAAAACTTTTCTTACTTCTTTTACAGTGGTGAGCACTATTTACAGGTGTTAAAGACTTTGGTGAACTGAAGTGAAACAACTAACTCATTTACATTATTTGGAATTTCTGTAAAAATTTTGGCAGAGTGCCATCTGTATTTTGGATAAAACAGTTCTTCAGAAAACCTGTAAAAAGTACTTCAATATATTTCCAAATCTCAACTCCAACATTTTTCTCAATACAACATATTTCTCAACTCAAATCCACAGTGATTTTTCAAAGACTGAGATACAGAAATATAATACAATTTTTACAAGCCAAGTAACTCATAATTATTTTACAACTTCAAGGTACAATTTGAATTTACAACTGCTCAAAACCAAAAACAAAATATACATACAGTGAATATACATTACAGTACAAAATGCCAAATGTCGTATACTCACTATACCCAAAAATCTCTCGCTGGAGGTACTAACAACCTAGTCTCACGCTCTGTCTGTCTGCTTCACTGCGACAGAATAAAGCTATCGCTGAGACAATGTCTCAGTGGTGCACAACATTAACCAAATACAATTTAAATCACAATTCATAAGTCATGTAAATAATGGATACTTAAAATCATAGTTAAATTCAAGATAATAAATGTTAATAAGAATTTAAACTCATTTCACAATCTTACAATATACAACAATAAATCACATACAGCTTTAATCATGTTCTCAAGTTCAATTCATCCCAAAAGCCGATGGCTAATGAAGTATTCAATTCATCCCAAAAGTCAATGACTAATGAGGAATAACACAGCTAGCTAGCAAAAATATGAGTACTCATTCTATTCGTCCTCAACAGGCACACACCTCAACACTTCAGCCAGAGAGGGAATTCAATTCATCCCACTAGACAAGCTAGCGAGAAATACAATCAATGTACATGATAGCTGTGGTTTCAAACCAATTACAGTGCTTTTCAATCAATAAGTATCCATCAAATATCATACAAACCATTTTTCACAATTTCACAACTTAAAACAATAATATGCAAATAGTCATAATTCATTTCAATTGAAAATAATTCAAAAGAAATAGTTGTTGTGCACAAACCTCTGATGACTGTCTCTCAGTCTGGACTCAGTGTTTCCTTCCCTTTTCCTGAGTCTTTGGTAACTGAGAAACACAATTTGAAGTGTTTCAGTACTAAATTAAATTGTCTCTAACGATAATGTTCGATAAACAATTCACTGAATACCTTTATTTGCTTAATCAACCCATATATCGACCCTCGATGTGTTCTAGGTAAATTAGGTCTTAACGTTATTAATATGTCATATTCGATAGTATTTTAGGGTTGGTACGTGTTACCAAACTCATTTCCTTGTTTAGTGCATTTACTGCAACTTGCTGGATTCCGGAATACTAGTTTGACCTAGCCGGACGACCTAGTTCCCTCGGTTTTCGGGTTTCGGTCAAAACTACAAACTTGTAGATTTATGTCTTATGGAACGCGGGGCAAAATTTTAGGTCATTCCGAGTTAAGTAGACCAATTTATGGTCATTATACTATTGCTGGTCAATTGGCATCAAATTAGGTCAATTTTAGGTCAATTTTGTCAACTCTGGTTCGGCCAGTTTTTGGACCCTAACTTGTGCAAGCTTTTTGACTTGCTTCTAGTCATTTCTGGGTTTTGGTTTCTTCATAAGACTTGTAGGTATGGGTCTTAACTATTCATGGTTAAAATTTCAGGTCAATTGGACCTGTTTTGAGTGAGTTATGGCCTAAATACTAACTGCTGCCCAATTGGTCAATTTTCAGGTCTCAATTGTACCTAATCCGAATTGGTCATTTTCTTATGTCACCTTGCAAGCAGAATTTTGGTATGCTTTCTCAATGAAAGTTGGCACATTTTGTGCCTAGTTTCACCTCCAATTGGTCTCATACCAATTGAGGTTACACATTTAAAGTTATTGACTAAAATGCATACTGCCCTTAACTACCTTACTTAAACATACATCAATTATACACTTACATTACTATATGTCCACTTCCCTTACCATTTCTGTTTTGGTTCATTACCAAAACCATATTCTACTTTACATTAACATCACTTTGGGCAGATTACAAACACCCTTAATACACCAATTAAAACTCACATTTACAAAGTCTAAGTACAATCACATAGACACCTAAATCTTACTAGTTCTTACATACACTTTATACAATCAATCTATATACATATCCATCAATCCTCAATATCAATATTCTGCCAATACCTTCATGAACACATACACTTATCCAAGAATCCCAAGGCTGCCGAAAAGCTTCCTCAACACCAAAGTGTCCTACAATTCATCAATTTCCATTCCAAGTGCAAAATCACCATATACATATGGAATAATTTACTAGGATATTAAATCACCCTAACCAACATCATTTCTCATCAATATATGTACAAATATTTCATCAAATACATAACTCCATGGCTGTCCAAAATGAACATATCAATAGCTTCTCAAACTTGAAATTTTTCTTCACAAAACCAACACCCATAACATGAACACAAAGTTTAACAAAGCAATCTTCAAAAATACAAACTTACCTTATGGTTGGAACTTGCCAAACCTTGATTAAACTTCTTGATTTTGGTATCAAGCTCTTCCTTATGATGTGTAGACAATCTTTAATGAAGGAATCTAAGTGTTTAGAAGTGAAGTGAATGGGTTAGATGAAGCTTGAAGAAACGGCAATGGTGGTTTCTCCTCTCTTCAATTCGGCTAAGTTTAATGAAATGAAGAAGATGAACATTTCAGCTGCTATAGTGGACTTATATCAGCCTATTTTATGTTTAGTTTAATCATTAGTGGCCCACTCACTCATATAATTCATATTATAAACTTAACTCCCACTTATTCCACATTTAACCTTTAATTTTTGTTATTTACTTTAGGTACCACCAAATTAATTTTTCATTTTATTTTCTAAGTGTAATATTATTTATTTTTAATGGACATTTAGGTCAAAAGAAAATTCGGGATGTCGATTGACCATAATGCTCCTGTTCGGGTTGCATTCCCGATTTTTCGGTAACACCGGGTTTTGTCTGTTTTTCGATTTCTCACTTTTCTTTGTACTAATTATTTAATTTTTCTTTGATCTTCCTAATGATATTTATTCTTCAATAAGGGTCTATTTAAGTCCAAAAAATGTTTTCCAGGATTCCCTGCAGTCCAGGGCTAGTCAACGGTCCACGCCGTGACTTCCCAGTGCGGTCACCCATCGCTAGGGTTCCCGGCTCGCTTAACTTGGTTACTCTTCTTTGCTATTATTTTTCCTTTGTTTTTCTTGTATTTTCTTTTCTTGTATTTCATTATTTTATGTCTCCTCACTCATATTGAAGTGTAGTTCTAGGCATCCTAGCTGTCCGGACAACACTGGTCATCGGAACAGCAGAACGCACTACCGAACTTAGGGGTGTTACAATTCTCCCCCCCCCCCCTTAAATAAATTTCGTCTCGAAATTTTACTTGGCATTAGTCTCTGAACAGCTGTGGGTGCTGTCTCCTCATATCCTCTTCACGTTCCCAAGTAGCTTCCTAGCCTGTATGATAGTTCCACAGCACTTTAACCAGGTGTATCTGTTTGTTCCTCAGCTGTTTCACCTCATAAGCCAGAATTTTTATGGGTTCTTCCTCATATGAGAGGTCTGGATTTACTTCAATCTCTTCAACTGATAGTACATGAGATGGGTCAGATCTATACCTCCTTAACATGGACACATGGAAGACACTGTGTATCCTTGCTAGCTCTGGAGGTAATGCCAACCGATATGCTAGAGGACCCACTCTTTCCAGAACCTCATATGGTCCGATGAAACGAGGACTCAGTTTCCCCTTTCTGCCAAATCTCATAATCCTCTTCTAAGGAGAAACTTTGAGAAATACCTTATCACCCACTGCATACTCAATATCTCTTCTCTTCATATCAACATAGGACTTCTGGCGGTCTGATGCAGCCTTAAGTCTATCTCTGATCAATCTGATCTTTTCCTCTGTCTGCTGAATAATTTCTGGCCCAATCATCTTCCTTTCACCTACTTCATCCCAACATAAGGGAGTTCTGCACTTTCTGCCATACAATGCTTCATATGGAGGCATCCCAATGCTTGATTGGTAGCTGTTGTTATAAGCAAACTCAATCAAAGGCAAGTGTGTATCCCAACTACCTTCAAATTCAATCACACAAGCCCGTAGCATAGCCTCCAATGTCTGAATAACCCTCTCAGACTGGCCATCTGTCTGTGGGTGGAATGCTGTGCTAAAGTTCAATCTAGTTCCTAGGGCTCCCTGAAGACTACCCTAGAATCTAGAAGTGAACCTAGGATCTCTATCAGACACAATTGATACTGGCACTCCATGCAGTTTTACAATCTCATATATGTACAATCTGGCCAATCTTTCCAGGCTATAGTCCATCCGAAATGGCAAAAGTGAGCGGACTTGGTCAATCATCAACTATAACCCATCTTTGCATCATGACTATTCTGTGTCCTTGGAAGTCTGTAACAAAATCCATAGTTATTCGCTCCCATTTCCACTGCATCGACAAAGGATGTAACAAACCAGCTGGAACTTGATGTTCTGCCTTTACTTGCTGACAAGTTAGGCATTTGGAAACAAATTCAGCTATATCTCTCTTCATGCCCATCCACCAGTAATGCTCTTTCAGCCCTCTGTACATTTTAGTTCCACCAGGGTGCATAGCAAATGGAGACTCATGTGCTTCCTTCATAATGACTTGTCTTAATTCCACATCACTAGGAATGCACATCCTACCCTGATGTAGTAATAAATCATCATCTCTCACAGAAAATTCAGGTTTCTTGCCCTGCTGGACTTCTTTCAGTAGCTTCTAATATTTTTCATCACTCAGAGCAGCCATTCTGATCTGATCAATCAACACTGGCTGTACATGCCATGCAACTACTGTCTGTCCCTCATCATCAATCTCTAAACTGGCATGCTGTGCTTTCAATTCATATACCATGGACATGGGAGAAACTCTGAGACTTGCCATAGTCTTGCGACTTAAGGCGTCAGCCACCACATTTGCTTTCCCTGGCTGATAGTCTATTAAGCAATCATAATCTTTAATGAGTTCTAACCATCTCCTCTGCCTCAAATTCAATTCCTTCTGGGTGCCCAAGTACTTCAAGCTCTTGTGATCTGTGTAAATATAGCATTTCTCCCCATACAAATAGTGTCTCCAGATCTTCAGAGGAAAAACAATAGCTGCTAACTCCAGATCATGTGTTGGGTAGTTCCTCTCATGCGGTTTCAGCTGGCGTGATGCATAAGCAATGACATTCTGATCTTGCATCAGTACACAGCCTAACCCATTGTGAGAAGCATCACTATAAACTTTGTATTCTTTACCCGGAGTAGGTAAAGTGAGAACTGGAGCTTCAGTTAAACACCTCTTCAACTCATTAAAACTCTGCTGACATTTGTCTGTCCACTGAAATTTTACATCTTTCCGAAGCAGCTTGGTCAGTGGAGAAGATAACATAGAAAACCCCTTCACAAACCGACGGTAATATCCAGCTAAACCCAAAGCTGCGAATTTACGTGATGTTCTGGCGGCTTCCAATTAAGGATAGCTTCTACCTTGCTGGAATCTACCTTGATCCCTTCAGCTGACACAACATGTCCCAAAAAGGAGATTTCTTTCAGCCAAAATTCACACTTCGACAATTTGGCGTATAGCTGTTTCTCCCTTAAAGTCTGCAGTACAATCCGCAGATGTTTATCATGCTCTTCTGCATTCCTCGAGTATATCAAAATGTCATCAATAAACACCACCACAAATTGATCAAGATATGGTCTGAAGATAGTATTCATCAGATCCATAAAAGCAGCTGGAGCATTTGTCAACCCGAATGGCATTACTAGAAACTTATAGTGGCCATACCGAGTTCTGAAAGCAGTTTTTGGAATACTCTGCTCTTGCACCTTCAATTGATAATAACCAGATCGCAAATCAATTTTGGAGAATACAGCTGCACCCTTTAATTGATCAAACAGATCATCAATGCGAGGCAATGAATATCTGTTCTTTATTATCACCTTATTCAACTGTCGGTAGTCAATGCATAAGCGGAGAGTACCATCCTTCTTCTTAACAAACAACACTGGTGCTCCCCAAGGTGACACACTAGGGCGAATGAAGCCCTTTTCAAGTAATTCTTGCAACTGTATCTTCAACTCCTTCAACTCTGCTGGTGCCATTCTGTATGGTGTTATGGAGATTGGTTCCACACCAGGCAGAACATTAATTTCAAACTGCACTTCTCTTTCTGGAGGTAATCCTGGCAATTCATCAGGAAACACATCTAGAAAGTCATGTACTGTAGGGATGTCTTTCAATGCTGGACTCCCCACTTGGGTGTCTACTACATGTGCCAAGTATGCTTCACACCCCTTTCTGATCATTTTTCTGGCTAGTGCAGCCGAATTGATGTTTGATGGCAATAGTTGCCTCTCCCCTTGTATTACCACATCACTATACTGAGGAAGGCCAAAAGTGACTGTCTTCAGCCTACAGTCAATCATGGCATGATGTCTAGCTAACCAATCCATGCCCAAGATGATATCATAATCTCTGAAGGGCATTTCAATGAAATCAGACAGGAAAGTGTGTCCTTGGATCACCAAAGGACAATCTCTATACATTCTATTAACCCTGACCTCCTGTCCTAGCGGACTTGTTACTAGCACCTCAAAGTCCATTTTTGTACATGGAACAGCAATGCAATCAATGATGCTAGCACTCACATAAGAATGGGTAGAACCCGGATCAAATAGCACAAACACATCTTGGTTAAAAGTTGAGAAGGTACCAGCCACAACATCAGATGTCTCTGCCTCTTCCCTCTGTCTCATGGCATAGACTCTAACCGGAGCACTATCTTGCTCTGAATGTTTTACTGTGCCTTGGCTGCCTGCTGGGTTACCTCTACCCCTGCCTCTACCTCTGCTAGGTGGTTGTGAACTGCAATGTGGCTCAATCGACCCTTCTGCAGTAGTAGGAGGTGGTCCAACTCTGCGACTACTGGTGCAGTCCTTGGCAAAGTGTCCTGTGCCTCCACAGTTATAACAGGCTCCAATAGCCTTATAGCATATCCCACCATGATTTCTTCCACAAGTTTCACATTGGCGGGGAGGGTAGGAACTTCTGGAACTCTGCTGACCAGATAGGGGAGGTCTCTGTCCTGAATATCTTCCCCTACCAGATTTCTTGCCACCTCTGCCATGTCCCCCATAGTTCTTCCTCTTTCCAGTAGGACCACTAGAACTCTGTTCTGCTGACTTTCCCTCTTTATCTGTCTTCTCTGATTTCTTTTTCTCAGGAGCAGCTTCAAACTCAATTCTTTCCAACTCTAGGGCTTGAGAAACAAGTTCAGAGAAGTTAGTGTGTTTGAAGCCGAATACTTGTACTCTGATACTGGGCTTCAAGCCAGTTTCAAACCTTTTGCATCTTTCCCTACTGGTAGAGAGTAGACTCACTGCATAATGGCTAAGGCAGGAAAATTCTCTTTCATGCTCAGCCACTGATTTGCCCCCCTATTTCAGACTTAGGAATTCTTGTAGCTTCTGGTCTACATAAGCATCAGGGACATATTTCTATCTGAATTCCCTGAGAAAGTCATTCCAGGTCAGCACTGCAGGTTCTACCAGACTGTGGGGAATGGTTTTCCACCATTCATAAGCATCCTCCTGTAACAAAGACACTGAGTATTCAAATCTGAGCTCCTCTGTGCAATGCAGTTTCTTGAATACCCTATCCATCCTCTCTAACCACTGTTCAGCTTCTAGAGGATCTACTGTCCCCTTGAACTCTGTAGCCCCATATTTCATCAATTTATCATCTTGGTGGTAGGAGGCGTGGTTGTACCACCGTGTCATATTGGGACTTGAGTAGGTACATTACCACCATTTGTTGGAACATTGCAGCCATCTCACGAGCGAATCGAGCAGAAATCATGAGCAGGTCTTTGAACCACTAACATTTTGTAGGCCTAGGGCATCCCCTTTCACCTCAGCCTCAATAGATTGATCGACTGAACGATCACCCTCTTCCATATTCAATGCGAGGATTTTAGATCTCCTGAATAAATAACACAAGGATATTTACTCTCGTTAGTGCATATTTATACGGTATGTATCAAACAATGATATTGAGCAGTTGTACTATAAAGAAAGAACATTCAAATAACAGGTGAAAATAGAATTTAAAAACTTTGCTCTGATACCACTAAAACATGTCACACCCTACCCCTCTGTAAGGCATAACATGATCCCGTAGTATACCTAATGAATTACCAACTCCGTCTACTGATAACCCATTAAATACACTACAAGGGATTTTAAAAACTTTTCTTACTTCTTTTACAGTGGTGAGCACTATTTACAGGTGTTAAAGACTTTGGTGAACTGAAGTGAAACAACTAACTCATTTACATTATTTGGAATTTCTGTAAAAATTTTGGCAGAGTGCCATCTGTATTTTGGATAAAACAGTTCTTCAGAAAACCTGTAAAAAGCACTTCAATATATTTCCAAATCTCAACTCCAACATTTTTCTCAATACAACATATTTCTCAACTCAAATCCACAGTGATTTTTCAAAGACTGAGATACAGAAATATAATACAATTTTTACAAGCCAAGTAACTCATAATTATTTTACAACTTCAAGGTACAATTTGAATTTACAACTGCTCAAAACCAAAAACAAAATATACATACAGTGAATATACATTACAGTACAAAATGCCAAATGTGGTATACTCACTATACCCAAAAATCTCTCGCTGGAGGTACTAGCAGCCTAGTCTGCTGCCCTGTCTGTCTGTCTACCTGCGACAGCAATAAAAAGCTATCGCTGAGACAATGTCTCAGTGGTGCACAACATTAACCAAATACAATTTAAATCACAATTCATAAGTCATGTAAATAGTGGATACTTAAAATCATAGTTAAATTCAAGACAATAAATGTTAATAAGAATTTAAACTCATTTCACAATCTTACAATATACAACAATAAATCACACACAGCTTTAATCATGTTCTCAAGTTCAATTCATCCCAAAAGCCGATGGCTAATGAGGTATTCAATTCATCCCAAAAGTCAATGACTAATGAGGAATAACACAGCTAGCTAGCAAAAATATGAGTACTCATTCTATTCGTCCACAACAGGCACACACCTCAACACTTCAGCCAGAGAGGAAATTCAATTCATCCCACTAGAGAAGCTAGCGAGGAATACAATCAATGTACATGATAGCTGTGGTTTCAAACCAATTACAGTGCTTTTCAATCAATAAGTATCCATCAAATATCATACAAACCATTTTTCACAATTTCACAACTTAAAACAATAATATGCAAATAGTCATAATTCATTTCAATTGAAAATAATTCAAAAGAAATAGTTGTTGTGCACAAACCTCTGATGACTGTCTCTCGGTCTGGACTCAGTGTTTCCTTCCCTTTTCCTGAGTCTTTGGTAACTGAGAAACATAATTTGAAGTGTTTCAGTACTAAATTAAATTGTCTCTAACGATAATGTTCGATAAACAATTCACTGAATACCTTTATTTGCTTAATCAACCCATATATCGACCCTCGATGTGTTCTAGGTAAATTAGGTCTTAACGTTATTAATATGTCATATTCGATAGTATTTTAGGGTTGGTACGTGTTACCAAACTCATTTCCTTGTTTAGTGCATTTTAATGCAACTTGCTGGATTCCGGAATACTAGTTTGACCTAGCCGGACGACCTAGTTCCCTCGGTTTTCGGGTTTCGATCAAAACTACAAACTTGTAGATTTATGTCTTATGGAACGCGGGGCAAAATTTTAGGTCATTCTGAGTTAAGTAGACCAAGTTATGGTCATTATACTATTGCTGGTCAATTGGCATCAAATTAGGTCAATTTTAGGTCAATTTGGTCAACTCTGGTTCGGCCAGTTTTTGGACCTGAACTTGTGCAAGCTTTTTGACTTGCTTCTGGTCATTTCTGGGTTTTGGTGTCTTCATAAGACTTGTAGGTATGGGTCTTAACTATTCATGGTTAAAATTTCAGGTCAATTGGACCAGTTTTGAGTGAGTTATGGCCTAAACACTAACTACTGCCCAATTGGTCAATTTTCAGGTCTCAATTGTACCTAATCCGAATTGGTCATTTTCTTATGTCACCTTGCAAGCAGAATTTTGGTATGCTTTCTCAATGAAAGTTGGCACATTTTGTGCCTAGTTTCACCTTCAATTGGTCTCATACCAATTGAGGTTACACATTTAAAGTTATTGACTAAAATGCATACTGCCCTTAACTACCTTACTTAAACATACATCAATTACACACTTACATTACTATATGTCCACTTCCCTTACCATTTCTGTTTTGGTTCATTACCAAAACCATATTCCACTTTACATTAACATCACTTTGGGCAGATTACAAACACCCTTAATACACCAATTAAAACTCACATATACACCTAAATCTAACTAGTTCTTACATACACTTTATACAATCAATCTATATACATATCCATCAATCCTCAATATCAATATTCTGCCAATACCTTTATGAACACATACACTTATCCAAGAATCCCAAGGCTGCCGAAAAGCTTCCTCAACACCAAAGTGTCCTACAATTCATCAATTTCCATTCCAAGTGCAAAATCACCATATACATATGGAATAATTTACTAGGATATTAAATCACCCTAACCAACATCATTTCTCATCAATATATGTACAAATATTTCATCAAATACATAACTCCATGGCTATCCAAAATGAACATATCAATAGCTTCTCAAACTTGAAATTTTTCTTCACAAAACCAACACCCATAACATGAACACAAAGTTTAACAAAGCAATCTTCAAAAATACAAACTTACCTTATGGTTGGAACTTGCCAAACCTTGATTAAACTTCTTGATTTTGGTATCAAGCTCTTCCTTATGATGTAGACAATCTTTAATGAAGGAATCTAAGTGTTTAGAAGTGAAGTGAATGGGTTAGATGAAGCTTGAAGAAACGGCAATGGTGGTTTCTCCTCTCTTCAATTCGGCTAGGTTTAATGAAATGAAGAAGATGAACATTTCAGCTGCTATAGTGGACTTACATCAGCCTATTTTATGTTGAGTTTAATCATTAGTGGCCCACTCACTTATATAATTCATATTATAAACTTAACTCCCACTTATTCCACATTTAACCTTTAATTTTTGTTATTTACTTTAGGTACCACCAAATTAATTTTTCATTTTATTTTCTAGGTGTAATATTATTTATTTTTAATGGACATTTAGGTCAAAAGACAATTCGGGATGTCGATTGATCATAATGCCCCTGTTCGGGTTGCATTCCCGATTTTTCGGTAACACCGGGTTTTGTCTATTTTTCGATTTCTCACTTTTCTTTGTACTAATTATTTAATTTTTCTTTGATCTTCCTAATGATATTTATTCTTCAATAAGGGTCTATTTAAGTCCAAAAAATGTTTTCGTGGTTCCCATGATCCGGAGCTAGTCAACGGTCCACGCCGTGACTTCCCGGTGCGGTCACCCATCGCTAGGGTTCCCGGCTCGCTTAACTTGGTTACTCTTCTTTGCTATTATTTTTCCTTTATTTTTCTTGTATTTTCTTTTCTTGTATTTCATTATTTTATGTCTCCTCACTCATATTGAAGTGTAGTTCTAGGCATCCTAGCTGTCCGGACAGCACTGGTCATCGGAACAGCAGAACGCACTACCGAACTTAGGGGTGTTACAAATTTGAGAAAATGCTAAACATGAAAGTTGTTCCTTATTTTGTCTAGTTGAATTTCTTTTTTAGAATCACTCCATTTGGAGTTTTGTAGCTCAAGTTATGGTCCAAAAACCACAACTGGCCGGACTGGAATTTTTCTGGACTGACCATATCTACAGTGTAGTGAACAGTGACTGCAACTGCCTTGTTGGATAGGTTCTGGTCATAATTTGAGGTAGGTTTCTTCATGAAAGTTGTTGGTCTATATCTTAGCTAGTTGCTGGTAAAATTTCAGGTCAATTAGACCATTCTACACTGAGTTATGGCCAAATGAACAATCACTGTTCATTTGGTCATTCCGCAGAAACTGGTTGCAGGACACCCGAATTGGGGTAAGTTTTTGGTACACTTGGTTTGGTCTTATGGGCATGGTTTCTTCACTAAAGTTGTGCCATTATGTGTCTAGTTTCATGTCCAATTGGCCAAACACCAATTGAACCTACACAGCCCAAGTTATGGCTGTCCAAACAGGCTGGACTTACATCCAAACCTGCTGCTCTCACTAGGCAGCATACCAAATCAGTTTTCTAATGCTATAATTCACTCCAAGTTATGGTCAAATTACCTCAAATGGTCACTAATTGACTATTAGAATGTTCATTCACCATTACATAAACAAAGTCCAAATTTCTTTCCAAAACCCTAACCCTAATTGACCAAGCCTCCAATTCATGCATCATACTCCTAATTTGCTATACTAATCATATAATTTATAAGAGGGGCAGCAATATGTCACTTTAAACCAAAGATTTATCCTAACCCTAACTCATGTCAAGGCTGCCAAAACTTCATGGAATATAACCATGCTTCATTAATTCAATTTTTATCAAATTTTCAACTTAACTTAGCTCAAATTCATGATTAGAAAGATGTAAAAGCAAAGGTTATGGCACTAACCTCTTTGGTGATTTTCTAAGCTTGTTCACACCTCACTTTCTTCCACTTTCGCTTCTTCTAATTGCTGCCCAAGACTTGCTCTAGTGGTAAGGGAAATTTTTAGTGAAGGGAGGACAAGGTTTTGAGGTGGTTTGGTAGAGATTTGGAAGCTTGGGTGGAGTTTTTAATGGTGGAAAGGTGTGGGAAGTGAGTGACGTTGGAAGAAGGAAGAAGAAGCAGATTGTTTCTTCAAATTTTCTGTCCATTTTTACTCATTTTAAATGGTTTATGGACATGTGTCACAATGTGATTGGGTGAGAGTGCTTAGTGACATAAGCATGAGGTCAAAATTGCAATTTTAATTCATTTTCTTTTCTTTTCTTTGCTACTCATTTTCAATTTAATTTTTAGTAATATTTATTAACATTTTATGTCATAATAATTATTTACTTAACTGGACAAGTCGGCCAAAAATCGCCTCTGAAGGCGAAATGACCAAAATGCCCTCCGTTTGGCTTAACGGGTCAAAATTGTCTGTACCAATTGAAAAATTTTTCTAAATATTTTCTTGGCATTCTAATGCCATAGGAACCTCAATGACCCTTCTCTGGAGTCTCAAAAATTATTTTATGAATTTTTCCCCGGGTCTAGGGCTCCTAGTTGCGAGACCGTAACTTCCCACTAGGTTACCCATCGCTTGGGCATCGGCTCATTTGACTTAGTTGTATTTTATTTCTAAAATTTTTGCTAAATTTTTCTTATTAATATTTGAGTTAATTATGGTTCCTCACTTTAGTTTAAATATTTTTCCAGACGTTCTAGCTGTCCGGACCGACACTGGTCACCGGAACAGTAGAATGTACGGAGTTGCTACAGGGAGGGTGTTACAACTCTTCCTCTCTAATTTAAATTTCGTCCTCGAAATTTACCTGATGCAAACAGTTGAGGGAACTGTTGCCTCATCGTCTCTTCACTTTCCCAAGTTGCCTCCTCGGTGTTGTGGTGCCTCCAAAGCACTTTCACCAGTGGAATCTGCTTATTCCTCAACTCTTTCACTTCTCGAGCCAGGATTCGTATGGGTTTTTCTTCATATGTCAAATCTGGTTGTACTTCAATTTCTTCCATGGAGATGACATGTGAAGGATCTGAGCGGTATCTTCTTAGCATAGACACGTGGAACACATTGTGGATTTTGTTCAGCTCTGGTGGTAAAGCTAGCCTATAGGCTACTGGTCCCACACTTTCAATGACTTCATATGGGCCAATGAACCTAGGGCTTAACTTACCTTTTCTTCCAAACCTCAATACCTTCTTCCACGGTGACACCTTGAGGAACACTTTGTCGCCAACCGCATATTCTATTTCTTTTCTCTTCAGGTCAGCATAAGATTTACATGCATGCGAGGCAACCTTCGATTGGCTTTGATTTGTTTTACTTTCTCCTCGATCTGTTTCACTGTGTCCGCCCTACCAGTTTGTCTTCGCCCAATTCAGTCCAGCACATTGGAGTTCTACATTTTCTCCCATACAGTGCTTCGTACGGGGCCATTTGGATGCTAGCTTGGTAGCTATTGTTGTATGCAAATTCTGCCAGTGGGAGGTATCCATCCCAAATTCCCTCAAACTCAATGACACAACTCCTCAGCATATCCTCAAAGACCTGACATAAATTTCATGCTATTATTATCATTTCGTTTCAATATTTGTATTAGTTCAATTGGTTTCAATTGTTTACCTGGATTACTCTTTCTGATTGCCTATCCGTTTGAGGATGGAAAGCTATGCTGAAGTGGAGTTGTGTACCCAAGGATTCATGTAACTTCTTCCAGAATCTCGATGTAAACCTTGGGTCTCGATCAGATATGATGGAAAGTGGAATTCCATACAGTTTAACTATCTCACTGATATACAATTCTGCTAACTTCTCCAGTGAGTAGTCACCCCATCTTGGCAGAAGTGTGTCGACTTCACAATCTATCTACTATCACCCATACTGCATCATGCTTCTTCTGGGTGAGAGGTAGACCACTTACAAAATCCATGGTGACCCGATCCCATTTCCATTCAGGTATGCGTATAGGCTGTAGCAAACCTTATGGAACTTGATGTTCTGCCTTGACTTGCTGACATGTCAAGCATTTGGTCACATAGTCAGCTATGTCCTTCTTCATACCAGGCCACCAATACTGAAGTTTCAGATCATGATACATTTTTGTACTTCCTGGGTGCATAAACACTGGCATGTGCCTCTTTCAGAATACTGGCTTTTAATTCCCCATTATCTGGTACACATACTCTTCCTTTGTAGTACAGACACCCATCTGCTTTCACCTCATAGTCAGTTGCTTTTCCCTCTGAGATTTTGCTCATAATAGCCATTAACTTCTCATCTACCTTTTGCCCATCTAAAATCTGCTGTAACAGGTTTGGCTTCACTTGCAACTCAGCCAAAATAGCTCCATCTCGAACCAAAGATAGACGGGCATTCAATGATCTCAAAGCTGTGATGGATTTTCTGCTCAAAGCATCAGCAACTACATTTGCCTTCCCAGGATGATAGTCAATTACACAATCATAGTCCTTCAGGAACTCAATCCATCACCTCTGTCTAAGGTTGAGCTCCTTTTGGGTTGGCAAGTATTTTAAGCTTTTGTGGTCTGTGTAAATGTAGCACTTTTCACCATACAAGTAGTGCCTCCATATCTTCAGTGCGAAGATAATTGCTGCAAGCTCTAAATCATGGGTAGGGTAATTCTGTTCATGTGGCCTTAGCTGTCTGGAAGCATAAACGACCACCTTCCCCTCTTGCATCAATACACACCCTAACCCATTATGAGAGGCATCGCTGTAGACCACAAAGTCCTTTCCTGACATTGGCTGTGTTAACACTGGTGCCTCTGTCAACATAGCCTTCAACTTCTCAAAACTGGTCTGACACTTGTCATTCCAGTCAAATCTGATATTCTTGTGTAACAACTTGGTCATTGGAGCAGCTATTAAGGAAAATCCCTTCACAAATCTCCTGTAATACCCAGCTAGCCCCAAGAAGCTTCTGACCTCAGTGGTATTTCTGGGAGGCTTCCATTCCATCACTGCTTCTATTTTCTTGGGATCCACCCTAATCCCATCCGCTGACACTATGTGTCCCAGGAATGCAATCTCATTCAACCAGAAGTCACACTTGGACAACTTAGCATACAGCTTCTTTTCTCTCAGGGTTTGCAGAATAATCCTCAAATGTTCATCATGTTCTTCCCTGGTCTTGGAATACACCAAAATATCATCAATAAAGACCACTACGAACCGATCTAGGTATGGATGGAAGATACGGTTCATAAGGTCCATGAATGCCGCTGGTGCATTTGTTAGGCCAAAGGGCATTACCAGGAACTCATAATGGCCATACCGGGTCCTGAATGCAGTCTTTGGCACATCTGCATCCTTCACCCTCAACTGATGATACCCTGATCTGAGATCAATTTTAGAAAATACTCCTGCTCCCTTCAACTGATCAAACAGATCATCAATTCTAGGCAACGGATACTTATTCTTCACTGTCACTTTATTCAACTGCCGGTAATCAATGCATAACCTCAAAGTCCCATCCTTCTTTTTCACAAACAGCACTGGAGCTCCCCATGGTGACACACTGGGGCATATGAACCCCTTATCCAGCAACTCTTGCAACTGAGTTTTCAACTCCCTCAATTCAGTGGGTGCCATCCTATAAGGAGCAATGGAAATGGGTGCTGTACCCGGCAGTGTCTCAATAGCAAATTCAACTTCCCTTTCTGGTGGCAAACCAGGCAATTCTTCAGGGAACACATCTGGGAAGTCTTTTACTGTGGGTATGTCACACAGATCTGGCTTAGCCTGCCTAGTATCCACCACATGTGCTAGGTAGGCTTCACAGCCTTTTCTCATCAGTTTTCTTGCAGCTGTGGCTGAGATAACATTGGACAGGAAATCTGTCCTTTCACCCACAACAGTGATTTCATTACCCTCAGAAGTTTTTAGAGAAATTCTCTTCAATTTGCAATCAACTATTGCCTGATGATGTGACAACCAGTCTATTCCCAAAATCATGTCAAACTCGTGGAAAGGCAACTCAATCAAGTCTGCCAAGAATTCATACTCCTGAATCCTTAACGGGCAACCCTTATACACTTTGTTCACTACTACACTGTGGCCCAATGGATTAGTGACCAGAATGTCTTGGTCACTCTCCCCTACTAGTATCCCCCTTTCTACGGGTAGGCTGATGCAGATGTATGAATGAGTGGATCCTGGATCCACCAATGCATGCACAAATGTATTGTAGAGGGAGAACGTACCCCTGATGATGTCCGGGGCATCTTGCTCCTCCTGAGCTCTCATGGCATAGGCTCTGGCAGGTGGTCTGCCCTCAGGCCTCTCTGCTGCCTCAGATGCAGGTTTCTGTGATGGTCCCACTGCCTCAGATTTGCCAGATTTCCTACCCTTTTGTGGTGCAGGAGCAGTGCATGCGCTTGTGTTGGAGCAACAGAGTATGCGATTCTGCGTGGACAGTTCCTCAATTGATGCTCTGTTGACCCACACCTTAAGCAGGCACTAGTCACTCTCCAACACTCCCCCTTATGCCACTTCAGGCAATGTGGACATGCAGAAGATGCTGGGGCTGGTCCCCTGAACCCCATCCTTGGAGAGCTGCCCACTGATGGTGTGGACTGACCTCTCCTAGGGGTAAACTGTGGCCTGGGCCCCTGAGACTGACCCTGACCTTGTGGTTGACCTGAACTCTGTGTAAGTGGACCTTTAAACTTCTTCCCAAGTGTAGGAGATGAACTAGACTGACTCGGGCCCCTCTTCTGCTGTCTCTCTCTTCTGGTCTGCTCACTTATTCTAACCTTTTCAACTTTTATTGCAGCTTCCACTAACTTGGTGAAGTCGGTGATTCCCAAGGCAGTAATCATGATCTTTATGTTGTCATTTAATCCCTCTTCAAATCTCTTACACCTTTCGGCCTCATTGGGGACTATCTCCCTTCCGTAGCGGCTCAATCTGACAAATTCCTTTTCATACTCGGCCACCGTCAGGTATCTCTACCTCAGGTTAATGAACTCTCTTCTTCTCTCTTCCAGGTATACACTACCCACATATTTCTTCTTGAATTCTGAGAGGAAGAAGTCCCAAGTTATTACTTCTGGTTGCACTTCACTGGACACCGTATCCCACCATTCATATGCATCATCTTGCAACAGAGATACAGCAGCTTCTAGATTTTGTTCAGGAGTGCAGTGGAGTTGTTTTAAAACTCTGCCTGTTCTGTTCAACCAATTTTCGGCTGCAACAGAATCATCTTCTCTCTTGCCAAAGAAGTCCACTGCTCCAAATTTTCTTAGTCTTTCCAGGTGTGATTTCTGCTGTGGAGGTGGTGGTGGTGGTGGCATTACCCCAGCCATTTGTTTAAAGAATTTGGCCATTTGCTGGAACACGGCTTGTGGAGGCTGAGCAGGCTCTGATGGAGCTAGCGGAGCAGGTTCTCCCCTACCCCCAGTCTCAGCTGCTACAGGTGGAGCATGACTCTCCACTTCCTCCTCAACTGCCCTCTGAGATGAAGGGTCCATATCCTATTTAACAAAGACAACAGATCTGCATTAGTGTCACCTCGACTCTTACAAATGCAATGCATGGTATGGACTCAATCTAGGCCCAGAAACGCCTAAACCGTGCTCTAATACCACTAAATGTGACATCCCTTACCCGTCTACAGTGTAGCCGAGCAAGATATGCCACACAGTGTACTGGAACACCCTATTTTATCTCAATCATTTTTATTCTTCCTTAATTTATTTTTATCATAGTTTTGAATATAATTTGTGAAATATAATTCATTTAAGTCATTTATTGAAATTATAATTTATTTGAGGTTCCGAAAATTTTATAGAAAATCCGGCAGAGTACCGGCTAAAAATGGAGAAAACAGTTCTTCGGAACCTGTTAAAAACACTTCCAATAATCATTTCCATCATTCTCAAACTCCAATAATCATCAAAATCTCAATATTTTTCATCAGCATTTCCATTCCTCAATCATTCATCTCATATGATAAACATATAAAAGTCATAAATAAATATTCACTTTTTCATTCACAAACACAATTTCTACTATTTACATTAATACCAAAATACATGACATAAGTTTAAATTACATATGAGAGAATAAAAGTTAATTACAAAATATCAAAATAAAACCTAGTGTCCTACCAATGCACTGATGACGGTGAGGTGACACGGATACTATCTGAGTCACAGGAGGTCTCACCCAGTCTGTGGTCTACTGGGCTTTCGGTCAGTATCTCCAGAACCTACGCGTGGCAAAAGCAACGCGCTAAGCAATAATGCTTAGTGGTGCCAATAATAAAATAAAAAGAAATAACAGAAAATAAATATGCAGTGAATGTGTCGATGTTTTATTGCAAATAAATTTTCGATGAGTATTTGTAGTCTTACTTATTTTGTACTCATTATATTCATTATTTCATTAAATTTATCCACTTTCATTTTTGGTTGCCCAAGTAACCTATCTTTGGACGATCGGATCGATAAACGGGTAAACTGGCACTGGGTATCAAGTACCTCGGGCCGTCACACCATCGGTCACATATGTATCTCCCGGTGTGCAACAGAACAGCTAATAAGCTGTAATAACATCAGGCACAAGGCCAAATCTCAACACAAGGTCAGAATGGCTAAAAGCCATGAAATCACAGAATGGCATAATGCCATGTGCAGTACTGCTAACTGAACCCTATTGGCATGCCAAACAATCCAAACTAATCTTGTTAGGTATACTAGGGCATTTGACACTTTTGAATTTTTCAATTTTTGAATTTCAAGTTTTGGTGTTACTATTCCCTTCATTAGTCAACAAAAAAGTTGACTTTTGCATAGAAAATAGGTACATTGGTTTTAACACTTCCAACATACCACATTTTGCATTCAAAATTTGTTGGTATTGGTTACCAATACCATTTCTAAGCTTAAAATTAATGGAGCAGAATTTTCAGTTTTCATACCCTATCTTTACTGTTCCATTAGTTACTGTTGTAGTGGGAATTTGGGAAAATGCTAAACATGAAAGTTGTTCCTTATTTTGTCTAGTTGAATTTCTTTTTTTGAATCACTCCATTTGGAGTTTTTTAGCTCAAGTTATGGTCCAAAAACCACAACTGGCCGGACTGGAATTTTTCTGAACTGACCATATCTACAGTGCAGTGAACAGTGACTGCAACTGCCTTGTTGGATAGGTTCTGGTCATAATTTGAGGTAGGTTTCTTCACGAAAGTTGTTGGTATATATCTTAGCTAGTTTCTGGTAAAATTTCAGGTCAATTGGACCATTCTACACTGAGTTATGGCCAAATGAACAATCACTGTTCATTTGGTCATTCTGCAGAAACTGGTTGCAGGACACCCGGATTGGGGCAAGTTTTTGGTACACTTGGTTTGGTCTTATGGGCATGGTTTCTTCACCAAAGTTGTGCCATTATGTGTCTAGTTTCATGTCCAATTGGCCAAACACCAATTGAACCTACACAGCCCAAGTTATGGCTGTCCAAACAGGCTGGACTTACATCCAAACCTGCTGCTCTCACTAGGCAGCATACCAAATCAGTTTTCTAATGCTATAATTCACTCCAAGTTATGGTCAAATTACCTCAAATGGTCACTAATTGAATATTAGAATGTTCATTCACCATTACATAAACAAAGTCCAAATTTCTTTCCAAAACCCTAACCCTAATTGACCAAGCCTCCAATTCATGCATACTACTCCTAATTTGCTATACTAATCATATAATTTATAAGAGGGGCAGCAATATGTCACTTTAAACCAAAGATTTCTCCTAACCCTAACTCATGTCAAGGATGCCAAAACTTCATGGAATATAACCATGCTTCATTAATTCAATTTTTATCAAATTTTCAACTTAACTTAGCTCAAATTCATGATTAGAAAGATATAAAAGCAAAGGTTATGGCACTAACCTCTTTGGTGATTTTCTAAGCTTGTTCACACCTCACTTTCTTCCACTTTCTCTTCTTCTAATTGCTGCCCAAGTCTTGCTCTAGTGGTAAGGGAAATTTTTAGTGAAGGGAGGACAAGGTTTTGAGGTGGTTTGGTAGAGATTTGGAAGCTTGGGTGGAGTTTTTAATGGTGGAAAGGTGTGGGAAGTGAGTGACGTTGGAAGAAGGAAGAAGAAGCAGATTGTTTCTTCAAATTTTCTGTCCATTTTTACTCATTTTAAATGGTTTATGGACATGTGTCACAATGTGATTGGGTGAGAGTGCTTAGTGACATAAGCATGAGGTCAAAATTGCAATTTTAATTCATTTTCTTTTCTTTTCTTTGCTACTCATTTTCAATTTAATTTTTAGTAATATTTATTAACATTTTATGTCATAATAATTATTTACTTAACTGGACAAGTCGGCCAAAAATCGCCTCTGAAGGCGAAATGACCAAAATGCCCTCCGTTTGGCTTAACGAGTCAAAATTGTCTGTACCGATTGAAAAATTTTTCTAAATATTTTCTTGGAATTCTAATGCCATAGGAACCTTAATGACCCTTCTCTGGAGTCCCAAAAATTATTTTATGAATTTTTCCCCGGGTCTAGGGCTCCTAGTTGCGAGAACCGCAACTTCCCACTAGGTTACCCATCGCTTGGGCACCGGCTCATTTGACTTAGTTGTATTTTATTTCTAAAATTTTTGCTAAATTTTTCTTATTAATATTTGAGTTAATTATGGTTCCTCACTTTAGTTTAAATATTTTTCCGGACGTTCTAGCTGTCCGGACCGACACTGGTCACCGGAACAGTAGAATGTACGGAGTTGCTACAGGGAGGGTGTTACATTGTATTATTCATTAAACTAATGCAAACTTATTCTGCTTACCTCTGTTTGTTTCTTGATCCTTCAATGGCTATTATATTCTTTAAAACTGATTTCTGCAGATTTTTACTTTCTTCTTCTTCTTCTTCTTCTTCTTCTTCTTCTTCTTCTTCTTCTTCTTCTTCTTCTTCTTCTTTACATTGGTTAATTAGTATATTCATTGTTTAAATCAAGCTTAAAACTTCTGAAATTCACTGAACTAATGCAAACATGTCCTGCTTAACTCTGTTTGTCTCTTGATCCTTCAATGACTGTTATATTCTTTAAAACTGATTTCTGCAGATTTTTATTTTGTTGTTCTTCTTCTTTTCTTATTTACATTGACAATTAGTGGATTCATTGTTTAAATGAAATTTATATGTTGTAAATTTCGGCTTCAACCCTTTTCCTGATTCTTCATTAACTGTAATATTCTTTAAAACTGATTTCTGAACATTTTTCTTTTGCTTTTTTTTATTACATTGATTAATAAGCACTAAGGCTATGTTTGCTTAAATTAACAAGTGTGTACGGTACACAGTCCAAAATTAATAAGTTTTTTTTTTATTTACATTGAATTTTTGACATTGTTTATTTACAATTGAATTTTTGATAGAATTTATTTAATAATTTTCTCATTCATCTATTCTTAAATATTATTTTAAATATGTCTAATTCCACCTAATTTTCTATTTATTAATAACTTAATTGCACAGCATACGGTCTTTGTCTTTATAATATCAAGTTTAATTGTTCTCATCCAAGTGAAGTTCCAACTCAACTCATCCAAGTGAAGTTCCAATCAAAGTAAAAAACTCCATTTGATACACATAAAATCTTTATGCTAATTTGTCTTATTGGCCTATTCATATACGGTGGAATACTGATGGTTGAAGTTAACTTTTGAGTTCGTGATTCATACAATCCAATAATAGGCATAATTCGCCTATTGGACATTTCTTTGGCTATAGTTTCACTTGTTTTTATTCTTTGTCCTGTTATTGGGTGGATCATTTTTGTCATTTGGGCTTTTGTCTAAGAAAAACTTACATATGACTCATATCAAGTGCCCTATCAGCTACTTTGCCGTGAAATTTGCTGGGTGCTTGTCTTCTTCCAAAGACTAATGGGATGCCACAATACAGATGATGAACTGGTTCAATTGCAATAATAATTAATTGAAGTGTGATAAATTAGTTAGGCAAGAAGTGAGAATAGAGAGAGAGAGACATAATATGATGACATTGAGGGAAATACGAGTTTTAGATATTGTTGTTGGATATTGGTCTATATAACCAGGCGCAACTAGTTTGAGATTAAGACTTAATTATTATTGTTGTATAACATATTGAGTGTGTTTGAAAATATTAAAAATAAAATACTCATTCAGTTATTCCCTCTCTTTTAGCTTATATGTTTGAGATTGATTTTAGTCACAATTTTTTTAAGGCATAATTATTTGTCTTTTCTAATAAAAACTTAATTTATGATTTCATAAATGGTTTAAAGTCTAAAAATATAAATAGATTGCAACCCAAATACATTGGGTAAAACTTTAGAACAATAAAAACCCAACATTCAAATCTCATAACACCCAACATTCTTCTTCTTCCTATAGTATACTATGAGTGGGCTTAGGCCCATTAGATTTTGTATGTTTTGATTATATAACAAATTCAATATCTATTAATTAATTTCAATTTCACTCACATAGCTTTTCGTAACAATATATATATATATATATATATGATCAAAATTTTAATTGAATCTAATAAGAAATTACCTCATGAAAATTCAATTTATTCAATCAAATTTTTAATGGAGCCATGTGATTTAATGACCCAAGTGTTAATTAATTAAAATTTTTCGTTTAAAAATTTTAAAAATATATCAATATAGATTTAAATTTTTATGTATTAGATTAAAATGAATATATTTTTATCAATCCATTTGATATAAGATGTTTGACTATAATCTTTTTATTCATAGTAATGCAATGTATCAATTAAATAAAATAAGATATTTAGGCTCCATTTATTTTATAGAAAATATTTTTTAGAAAATATTTTTCACATTTTTTAATGTTTGGAGTACTTAGAAAAATGAATTAATGAAAAATATTTTTTTGTCAAAGGAAAAATTTCCTTGACCAAATGAAAGACTAAGTCATTTTCTATTTTCTAAATTATGATAATTTTATTAAAATACGAAAACATTTATATATACATGATATAAATACATACCATTTGTTTAACATTGCAATCAAACAATGGCAAACCCTTTCATATCTATGAAAAATATTTTTCATAAATAAGTTATTTTATGTGAAACAAATAAAGTGTTAATATATATATATATATATATATATATATATATATATATATATATATATATTTATTTATTTATTTTAACATGAACAAGTAATATAAATTTTTTAAGTTCATATTATTTATAAATATTACAAATAAAAAATATTTAATATCATAATTTAATTTTTAAATAATTTTTAAATAAAATTAAATTATATTACAATCAAACAATAAAAAAATATTTTCATAGAGACATTTTCTTAACTTTATTTCCTTTCATTTCAAAGATCAGATAATTTAAGACGTCTATTAACACAGGATACCATGCTGTTACGGTTTATAAAAATATTTATTTATTTACCAAAAAGTTTAGAAAGTGACTTTTGCATTTTATCATTGAAATTATTAATGTGAAGATGTGATGCATTTTATCTTGATTATTCAATGGATATAATATTCTTTAAAACTAATTTCTGAATCTTTTCTTTTGCTCTTCTTCTCTTTTCTCATTTATATTAATTATGCTTGCTTAAGTTTAGAAGTGTGTAAAATGCATAATCCTGCAAAGCTATAAACTTTTTTTTTTCATAAAAATAAATTATTATTTAGTCTCTCAATTATATCAAAATTAATAACTTGATCTCATATTTTTAAAAATACATGATTTACACCCTTACATTTGGTTGACGTATTTTTTAAATTTTAGTATTATTCTTATTATTTTTTTTAGTCTAAATCAATTCTTGTAAAATTTTTACAATATTTCTATTGCTTTAATTGTAAATTTTACCAACCTTAATAGAATTAGAAGTATGATAGATTTTATAGGAATAAAGATATAAAATTTAAAATGAATTTATAAATAAAATTTACAAAATTTTATAAAAGTTTATTTGTTTGAAATAATTGCAGAAATTATTATTATTATTATTATTATTATTATTATTATTATTTTGTTTTCCCAGTGAATTTAGGAGTCTAGTTTCCTAGCGAAATTTGGAGTCAGATTATTACTTATTGTTTTGCTTCTCCATCAGACTTCTATCGCCGAAGATTCATATTATATACCCAAGAAAATATACAAGTTTTTTGTTCTTCCAGTATATCAATTCTTTGTTCTTTGTTTTTTATCAAGATATATAGAATGGATATAGATGATTTTCGATGGATTTTGGAGATTACGGGTGTTGACGTCTGGACTTTTATTGACACTGCGATATTGGTGGCTTCGTTGGATTTTGGGGATGACTTGAAGCAGCGGAGAGATAAGATTGTTGAAATGCTATGTGCATTGAGCTCGTCTGGTCGATGTAGGAGTATGGGCAGGATTAGTGATGGGCATGAAATGAGAGAAAACAGAAATGAAGCCAAAGCTGGAGATGGATGTCGAAGTGGGTCGATTTATGGAGATGAACATGAAGAAAACGATGATGAATTGGATCCATTTGTGGGATTGTTCGAGGATAAGCAGAAGAAGATTTTGGAGATTATGCAACATCTTGAAAATCCTGATCAGTCTCAAGATTCTCTGGTTGATTTGCTTCAAACTTTAGCAGATATGGATATGACATTCGAGGCACTCAAGGACACTGGCATTGGAAGACATGTCAGTAGTTTGAGAAAGCATTCATCCGATGATGTTCGGAGATTAGAGAAGCAACTTGTCAGGAAATGGAGAGAAATTGTAGATGAATGGTTGAGGCTAAATCCTCAAGAAGAGCAAGCATCCTCTACTCTAACGGCTGATGGGAACTCCCCACAGCAGAAAATTTCCCGGAACCAGGTTCCTGATATTGCATACTCTCCAAGTACTCACAAAGAGAGTTCTAATTCAGACAAGAAAACTTGTGAACCAGAAGGAAAGCCAAAACCGGTTCCTCGAAAGGAAGCTCCACGTAGACCTACCCATCAATCAGTTTCTGTTTCTCACAATGTGCAGAGACAGAGAGAGCAGCAGCAGCAAAGAGAGACAGAAGTTGATTATGAGAGGCTGGCCTCTGCAAGGAAGAGGCTTCAAGAGAATTACAAAAAAGCCTTAAATGCCAAGAAGCAAAGAACAATTCAAGCGATAGACATACATGATATTCCAAAACCCAAGATTGCCTTTTTTGCAAAGAACAAAGATGGTGGTTCTCTGGGGAGGCACTACAGATTTTGGCAGAAGGGTCTTTAACAGGCTCTGCTTATTCAGATTTTTTATATTTGCAATACCCTTAAAGATTGTTTATATACTAAGGTTGAGGATGATGCGTTATTTTTGTAAGTTGGGTCAGTTTTTTTAAAAGAAAGTCATATTTGTGAACATGAAATTATTGCATTCTATGATAATTTGATTATTTTCCAATTTGATCTTTTAACATATTTGCCCTGAATTTTGGATATTAAAATTCTTAAATTTTGGACATTTGCATTTTAATTTCTGCAGATAGTTCATGGTTGCTTGCTTTTAAATTGCAATGAGAATTTGAGAGGTTTGGTCTTATGTAATTCTTGAAAATTTGCCAAGAACATGTCAAATGAAATTGAAAAATCAGCACTATGTAATTCAATTTGGTTCATAAAAATTTTCATTTTAATTATATATTGAAGCTGATGCACAGCACTACAAAGGACACCACTTTTCCTAAAACTAGTTCGTACACTCCAGAATTTAGAGGAATAAATTGTTTTACCTAAGTGTAAGTTGAGACTATATAGTAGCTTAACCATTACAGAAGCAAAAAGAATTCCACTTTTATAGAGAAAAAGAAAAGATTTTATGGTAATTTGCAAGTGGCTTGCATGTTCTTTTTGAAGGAACGGATGCGTGAAAAACACAAGTTTATACCATTGAATTCAAAAATTTTCACCTAGGGTCACATGCATCATGCAAGATTTATTTTTATCTATTTGATTTCAATGATAAACAGCATATTAAAAATCTTTTAGAACCCTAGATAAAATCAAGAACAAACACACTAACCTCTTGATGCACTGCAGTGTATTTGCGCCTTTGAGATTCGTCTTCAGGACACCAAATATTGTCCCTCTAGCTTGTCCACACCAAAAACACCTATGGTAGCCCTTGAACAGCTTCTAAAGCTTTTTCTATTAATTAGAAAATCAAGTTCTGCCTTTTAAAAGATTAAAGATGTAAACAGGACACTAGAAATAATTTCTAGTATTTTTAATTCAAGAGATTGATGGCTAATTTCTTTGAATTGATGAGAGATGAAGAGGAAGAGAGGGAGAGCTTCAAAATGGCGTGACAAAGGAGGTGTGGCTGCTGGTTGTTTTATTTTTGCTCATAACAATACTTATATAGCTAAGTTAACACATTAAACCCTTGCCACATGTCACCCTTTGATTAGCTCTAGGTTTAAGTGACCCAATCACATTGTGCCAAGTGTTAAACCTATATTTAATCTTAATTTTAATTATCTTACATTATTAAAAAAGACATTTGGCAAGCTTATGTGTAATGCCATGTGTCACCATCTCATGGTGCCACGTGTCACACTGCAAAATGACCAAAATGCCCATGTATCTTAATTTTGAGTTCTTAACCCAAAATAATTATTTCTGTTCTTCTAATTAATTTATATCAAATATAAATTAATTAATTAATCTCTATTAATTAATTTCTCATTAATTAAATTTATATTTAAACACTTTAAATATAAATTGAACTTATACTATACATCAAATAATCTAGATTTGGTTTCAAGTCATGCTAGGGACTTTGCAATCTAATTGCAAACCAAACCTATTTAATTAATCAATTAAACTCTTTAATTAATTAATTAAATCATATTTAATTAGGTGATAACTTGTGTATGTGTATGACTTACTAGGCTCATCACTAATTGGCAATGAGATATGATATCAACTCTTAATACCATCAGAACTCTTTCTTACCATAAATGATTTCTCTAAATCATTTTATGCATCTCATAGACCATGGTTAACACCTAGCATAGCATGCCATGGACACCCAATTAGTAATAAGGTTTACCTTAAATGAACCTATAATCATATGTTACCATGCACTGGAATCTCTCTGTTACAAAATCCCAACTCAAGCTGGAGTCATGGTTTATGTCAAACTCCATTTGCTACGAATATTATGTTCTCTTTTAATTCCAATTCTTGATTAAAAAGATTTTTTTCATCAGAAACTCTTTTCTGATTAAATCTATCTGTCCTGGCCAAGAACTTGGAACATGAAGAACAATTAAATGAACATAGGATTTTATCTCTATTTACTTAGAGGAACAGATTCCATCTTGATCAAAACCTACCTCCATATATAACTAGTAGGAGCCAACATATGCCCATATACCCATACACAGTACAAGTATGAAAGCAGTATCAAACTCAAACTACCTATATATAAGATAACTGTGCTATCTCAGGTCTAAAGATTATATGCACTGATATGATTTATAACAAAACATTAACAAGAGTAAACTCCATGTGCTTGTCATAAGTGTCACTGGTTCGGCCTACTTATCATTTATAAGTACCTATCATGTTTGTCATATGGCATGAGACTCACCATTCCATCTTATTTATATCTCATATAAATAACTTGGGTACAAACATGAATACAATCTTTTTGGATAAGTCATGTCCTTATTATAAAGTATCTTCGATTGTGAATCTATTTATGATACTTTGTGCTGGAAGTAATGTCACTCATATTCTTAACAACTTAAGAATAATATTTCTAACAAAATATCAATGGACCTTTTCTATTACACATAAATATATTATGTAAACGGAAAAGTAGAAAAGCCTTTTGTTAATAAAAATATGTACAAGATACATACTAAATGATATGCTCTAGGGCATACTACTAATAATCTCCCACTAGCACTGAAGCCATTCATTACAATATCTTAGACCCATCTTCTCAAGATGTCGGTCTAGCTGAGTCTGTAACATAGACTTAGTGAATGGATCAGCTGGATTTTCAACTGATGCTATTTTCTGCATGGCTACATCGCCTCGCCCAACTATTTCTCTGATAATGTGGTAGCGCCTTTCTATGTGTTTGGATTTTTTGTTAGACCTTGGTTCCTTAGCCTGTATGACTGCTCCATTGTTGTCATAGTGTAGTGGAACTGCTGACTCAATGGAAGGAACTACTACAAGTTCTGTCATGAACTTCTTTATCCAAACAGCTTCCTTTGCACCATCTGATGCAGCAATATACTCAGCCTCTGTAATGGAATCTGCAATCGTGCTCTGTTTGGAACTCTTCCAACTGACTGCACCTCCATTACAAATGAACACATATCCAGATGTAGACTTTCTATCATCGATATCTAATTGGAAATCAGAGTCAGTATAACCATCCAATTGCAAGTCTCCACCTCCATATATCAAGAATAAATCCTCAGTTCTTCTCAAGTACTTAAGGATATTCTTGACAGTTATCCAGTGTTCCAAACCTGGATTGGATTGATACCTGCTAGTCAAACTAACAGCATATGCGATATCCGGCCTAGTACACAACATTGCATACATTAAACTTCCAATAGCTAAAGCATATGGAATCCTGACCATCTTATCTCTTTCTTCAGGTGTCTTTGGTGACATCTCTTTAGAAAGGTGAATACCATGTCTCACTGGTAACAATCCTCTCTTGGAATCAAGCATGTTAAACCTCTTTAACACCTTTTCCAAGTATAGACTTTGGGATAAACCAATTATTCTTTTCTCTCTATCTCTATAGATGCGAATCCCAAGAATATAGATTGCCTCCCCTAAGTCTTTCATGGAGAATGTATTTGACAACCATATCTTTACAGTTGTCAACATACCTGTGTCATTACTCATCAACAGTATGTCATCCACATATAAGACAAGGAAAGTGATAGCACTGTCACTAACCTTCTTATATACACATGGCTCATCCTCATTTATGATAAAACCAAAGGATTTAATGGCTTCATCAAAACAGATGTTCCAACTCCTCGAAGCTTGCTTTAACCCATAAATGGATCGCTTTAGCTTGCATACCTTGGAACCATCTTGGGATTCAAAACCCCTAGGTTGTTCCATAAAAATGTTTTCTTCAATGTATCCATTGAGAAAAGCTATTTTGACATCCATTTGCCAAATCTCATAATCATAGTATGCAGCTATTGCTAATAGAATCCTAATTGATTTAAGCATGGCAACAGGCGAGAAAGTCTCCTTATAGTCAATTCCTTGCCTTCGGCGAAACCCTTTCTCTACTAGCCTTGCCTTATAAGTCTCTACATTTCCATCAGAACCAATTTTCTTCTTGAAAACCCATTTGTTCCCTATAGGTACAATACCTTCAGGTGGGTCAACAAGATCCCAAACTTGATTCTCATACATGGATTCAATCTCGGATTTCATAGCATCAATCTATTTTGAAGAGTCTATATCTGATATAGCTTCTTCATAGGTGAGTGGATCATCTCTATGATCTACTTCTTCATGAGTAGACAACACTTGTTCTTCTTCATGAAGGAAACCATATCTCACTGGTGGGTGAGATACCCTGGTTGTTCTACGAGGAACAGCTATAGATGTTTCATCAACGGGTATAGGTTGACTAGATGGATCTATCTCCATCTGATCTGTTGATTGGTCAGAATTCTCCAATTCCAACTCTATTTACCTTCCTTTGCCTCTTTCTTGAACAAACTGTTGTTCAAGAAATGTGGCATCTCTACTTATCACAACCTTTTGTGAAGTAGGCAAATAAAAATAATATCCAAAACTATCTTTTGGATATCCAACAAATCGACCTTTTTCTGATCTGGTTTCTAATTTATCAGTGTTCAGCTTTTTGATATAAGCTGGACAACCCCAAATCTTAACATGCTTAAGACTTGGTTTTCTTCCATGCCATATCTCATAAGGTGTGGAAGAAACTAATTTTGATAGAATCCTATTCAGAATATACAAAGCTGATTCTAATGCAAATCCCCAAAAGGAGATTGGCATATCAGTATAGCTCATCATACTACGTACCATATCCAATAGGGTACGATTTCTCCTTTCAGACACACCATTCATCTGTGGCGTTCCTGGAGGAGTCAGCTGGGAAACAATGCCGTGCTCTCTCAAGTATTCATCAAATTCAGTACTTAAATATTCACCTCCACGATTTGATCGAAGAGCTTTAATATTCTTTCCTGTTTGATTTTCTACTTCAGATTTAAATTCTTTGAACTTTTCAAAGGATTCATGTTTATATTTCATCAAATACAAATACCCAAACCTTGATTTATCATCAGTAAAGGTAATAAAATAATGAAAACCGCCTCTAGCCATTTCCTTAAATGGACCACATACATCACTATGTATTAGCTCCAAAATATTTTCAGCTCTTAGCCCTTGTCCAACAAAGGGTGATCTAGTCATTTTGCCCTGAAGGCAAGATTCACAAGTTGGAGTAGGCTTAGAGCCCAATGAGGATAAAATCCCCATTTTCTCCAATTTTGCAATCCTATCTTCTGCAACATGACATAACCTTAAGTGCCAAATATATTTTGAACTTGAGTTGGTTTTCACCATGGCATTGCATTCTTTTAGATCACTTGCATTCAATTTGTGTTTGTCATTATTATCCAAATAATAAAGACCATCATTCATATAACCCGAACCAACATATTTATTTCCAAAATAAATATTGCAAACATCATTTGTGAACTAAAATTCATAGCCATTTCTAGTCAAACTAGATATAGAAATTGATGTCCCAAGATATGTCCAAGAGGGGGGGGGGGGGGTGAATTGGACTCTAAAAACAATTTTTTGGTTCTTGCTCAAAACCTTTGAAAAATTGCAGCTAAGTTCAACTCAATTGACTAATGTGAAATATGAACAATACAGCTCTATTGACAAGTTGATTCAAGGTTAGGCTATATGCAATCAGTATACTAATCCTACAGATTATATTAGCATTCAGTAGAAATTTCAGTAAACTAAATATGTTCAAAACGCAGCAAACAGAGCAGTACACCAGAAATACTAACTGACAGCAGATCAACCAACAAGCAGATTAAATCAATATCACCAGATTTAGCAGTAAACTAATTTTCTCAGTTTGCAGCAAGATTAACAGCAAATGGCCTCAACTTTCATATCAGCAAAAGCATATCATTCATAAAGTTAAAATGCATAAATGTAGAGAGCAAGGGTTGAGAAAATGAACACTGAAATTTTTATAGTGGTTCGGCTCAACTAGCCTACATCCACTCTCTCAAAGATCCCACTTTGAGTCTTCACTTCACTATTCTTCTCTTTTAAAGGCAAGAGACAAAAAGCCTTTTACAAATCTTCTCACCAAAGCTTTTACAAGTAGCTTCACACTTCTTCCAAGTGTTATCCCAAACACTTTTCACAACTAAGCTTCAATAGGTGCTTGAATGACCTCTCATAAATGATAATAATGTGTCTAAAAACTCACTCTCACTCAATACAACAGAATCTATAAAGAAGAGATGAGTAGATAAGCCAATGATGAGTAATAAAAACACTTTGAGCACTTTGAATGAAAGCTTTTATGATTTTGAACAGTGGAGAGACTTTCATTAAGTACAAAATGGCCAAAGGTAGGTGTATTTATAGCTTTGGAACGTTTTTGACTGTTTGAGAACTCATTTGAACGTTACAGATACGAATTTCAAGAAAATAGCCGTTATTTTGTCTTTTTTTGCGATGTTATGCAGAGTTGAGATAGTTAGCATACTGGAGAAAATAGCAAACCAGTTAGCATACTAAAATAAGTAGCAAACCAGTTAGCATACCAGGAAAACTTTTCTGCATAACTTTTAAAACTATAAAACTTTACACCAAATCATAATCAAATACTTTTAGGCCAATAATGATTTTTTAAAGAAAATCTTTTGAGGGATTGAAAATAAGTATCATTGACTTCTACTCCTCAATTCTTTTCACAAGTAATTCTAAAAAATAAAACTAACTTCTATACTATATGTACCTTCAAATTTAATTTTCAATGCAGCCTTGGAAGGTAACCTTTTCTTCTTTTATCTCCTTTGATTCGTCCTATGTTATCTTTAGAATATCATCCTTTCTTCAGAAGCACGAATCCATCATAAAATCCTTGGTCTTTTTCACAACACTTAAAACAATGTTAGTTTGATTCTAGTTGAGTTTTGGTATCATCAAAATCTATGCTCCTTTGAGCTTGTGGGGTCAACAATCTCCCCCTTTTTGATGATGACAAAACTCAATCGAATCACCATGTAAATATTAATAAGTGTGAGTATATGTATGAATGTATATGTGAGAATAACTCCCCCTATGTATGTGCTTATATCAACAATTAATCACAAATAACTCCCCCTTAATAATTTCAATGAAATATTCATAAGCATTTTCTTAGGGAGTAAAGTGTGACTAAAGATACTAACTAAATATGCACAATATGCACACTAATCAGAAACTGTATATCATTCACAAGTTATATCAACAATATGCATATGCACAATATGCACACCCATAAAGTTATATCAATCAATATGCTAATCACAAATTATATTAATCACAAGTATCAAGATTACCATTCATTACTTTTCTCCCCCTTTTTGTCAGCATCAAAAGATAATGGGAGAAATCATGCACATATGTGTAAATCAAAATTCAGTTTAAGTGCAGTAAATAAAACAGTCAAAACAGTAACTGATATAGCAGACTAATTTAAAGTTCAGAAAAACTAAAAGTAGCAAACAAAGTAGCAAATTAAGAGACAGACTGTTAGATAAAATTCAATCAGTAAACAAGCAGTATGGTTGTTTAGCCTTTCAGCCTAGAGCTTCTTCTGATTGGTCTTGGAGCAGCCATCTTCACCCTTTTTGGCTTGATAGGTTTATCACTCAAGGTTTGAAGAATTCAGCAGCCATTTCAATTCCTGGTGTTAAGGGAATAACGGGGCATTGCTAACTCGATTCTGTGATGTACGGTCTGCATCACAACTTTTTGCCAGATTTAGTCTTTTTGCTAGATGGTTTACCAGTTTACTCTTTCTGCTTGCTTCTTTGTTCCTTTTGAGCTGTTTTTGGTTTTTCTTTTTCAGGTGCAGCAGGAGCAGGAGTCTGTGGTTCCTGCTCAGATTCAGAGTCACTCATGTCCTTCCCATTTCCTTCTTTGCTGCCTCCATTACCATTTCCATCATCAGAATCATCTTTATATTTTTCAGTTTCCTCTTCTTCCTCTTCTTCCTCTTTCTCTTCTTCTTCTTCTGTTTCCTTTTCTTCCTCTTCTGCCCCTTCTTCTTTTTCTGATTCCTTTTCTTCCTCTTCTGTAGATTTTTCTTCTTCCTCTTCTGTAGATTCTTCTTCTTCCTCTTCTTCTTTGTCTGTTTCAGGAACAGAACCAGTAGCAGCCTTACTGGTTTCTCCAACCTCAGTGCTTGAAATACCCAGATGAACTTTGATTTTAAACAATTCTTCCACAATTTTGTACATCAATGTCAAAGAGCCATCAATTTTAGAATCAAGAGCATTCATAAGAACAGTTTGAAAGGCTCCAAACTTTTGTATTTCTCCAAGTTCAATTTCAACAAATTCCCTTAAGTTGTTTACTTCTTCCAAAATTCCTTCAACATTAACAGTACCGCTTGCACTATCCTTGGACCTAGCACCTTGTTCAAATCTAAGTTTTCTTCCATCATCATCTTTTTGCAGACTTGTAATTGGGATCATATTTGTCCTAAGTTTCTCTGTTTCCAGAGGTATCCCAAAGTCTCTAAACAGACCATTAAGAAGATGGGCATAGGGTAGCTTGTAAGGTGCTTTCCACTTCATAATTTGCTTCAGCATGAAGTAGGCAAGATTAAATTCAATTTGATTCACAATATGCCAAATTATGCAGAGATCAAGAGTACTTAAATAATTTGGACTGCCAGTTCTAGGATTCAGCACATAAATGACAAAGCTATGAAGAATTTTGATGTGTTGGTGAGCATGGGTAATGCTAGTCTTATCTTTTACTTCCCCTTTAAACACTTCAGCCTCAAAATCTCTTTTATTAAATCCACCAACAGCAAAAACTTCTTTGTGAGAACAAATTTTATTCCCACTATTTGGGATTCCTAGGGCTGTGGCTAATCTATCTACCGTCACTTCATAGACTTTTCCTTTCATTTTCACCTTAAAAGACTCATCTCTTTCAGAATTATCAACTCTTAAATTCTTATAGAATTCTTGAACTAAGTCCACATATACTCCTTCAGAGTCAGAGCACAATTTGTCCCATTTTTGATATTCAAACAAAGATTGTAAAGGAACAGAGACTTCAGTAAAAGCAGGCCAATGGATATACCTTGGTTCATGAATGGCCCTTTCCATATGCATAACTGGAGCTTTTGAAATCTTTTTCTTTTTGGTTCCTTTTTCTTGGACAGGCTCACTAGTTCTTTTCTTGGGTGTTTCTTTTGATTTTCCAATTACTAGAGGAGCGTCTTTTTGTGGAGGAGGAGATGCAGGAACACTTGCATCAATGGAATCCAAAGATGATGAATATGTAGTAATTTTTGCTTTGCCTTTTCCTTTTCCCAGCGCTATGACCAACCCAGACGAAAATTAGGCCGTAGGGATAGTGAAAACTGGGTTCACAAATTTAACGATGTGAGCAGCCAATATATAATCATTCGAAGCACAACAACATATTTCTAGCACAACTTAGCACAATGTCATAAAAATAGAACAGACAGCAAGAAATACTCGGGTTTTTTTTTTTTTTGAGAATCCATGGCAACCGATTCATGATTTAGTTATATACTACATTTTTATGAAATGTTAATGCTTCAAAATAAGAAAATTTAACAGCTCATTGCGAAAGCAAAAAAAATAGTACAGTCACAAAAAAAATGTAAAACACGATTCCATTAATGTTTTAGCTTCAATACCTGAGACTTGTAGAGACAGAGAATGCGAATCGATACCAAATGCGTCAGAAAATTTTAATCCAACAAGAAGTGGTTTCTTTCGGCAGATTTAGACAAATAACGGGGAATGAATAAGATGATTTGGGGGATTTTCTAACTTGAAACAATTGATTTGTTTCACAGCTAATGGGTTTCAGAAATTTTTAAGAACGATAAAGGGAGAGGATGGTTTGGAAGGTTGCGAGCGAAATGGGTTAGCAAATGGAAAGAAGATGCATTCATTCGGGTTTTTGGAAGGCAATGTGACGAAGAGAGAAGAAATTTTGAATTTTAAAACTGAAAAGACACAAATGGAGACATTTGCAGAGGACGGGTACCGTTTATCAGTGGAGAAGCAGTGAGAAGATTGATGGTTCTGAAAAAAATTTTGAGTCCCGCGCTAGTTTATATGTCAAAAGTCTATTTTGCCCTTAAATTACATAGAGATGCAATGCTCTAAATAGAGGGGTATTTAAGTAATATGATCTTTAAACATGCAGAATAGGCGCTAGGAAAGTAAGAATAATTTTAGAGTTTTAGTACAATCAAACCTGACTTCCAGTTTGCCAACGAAAAGTTAGGAGCAGTGGTAAAGCATTTAGCAATCACGAAAATTAGCAAACAAATTAGTATGCCACTGTGATCAAATTCTGCAGAATACTATTCATATCTGATAAGACCCATAATTTTTCAAATTGCACCAAAAATATCAGAATGCATTTTTAACACTGCAAACCAACATATATCACTTCATTTTCATATAAAAACATGAGAATGCATCAAAACTTAATCAAGAGCATCAATCATACCAAGTTCTCTTCTTATTTTGCAGAAAATTTCCTCATTAAGTGGCTTTGTAAAAATGTCAGCAAGCTATTTTTCAGAAGGGACAAATTCAATTTGAATCTCACCATTTTGAACATGATCCCTAATAAAATGATGTATAATTTCAATATGCTTGCTTCTAGAGTTTTGGACAGGATTTTTTGATAGGTTTATAGCACTAGTATTGTCACATCTTATGGGAATGTGATCAAATTTAATTTCAAAATCTTCAAGCTGTTGTTTCATCCACAAAATCTGTGCAACACAACTTCCAATGCAATATATTCAAACCTGCAGAGAAAGTGCAATGTATATGCTTTTATCGTGCCATGAAACTAATGCATGACCTAGAAATTGACAAGTTCCGTATGCTTTTTCATCCATCTACTACCAAAGAAAATCAATCACTATAACCAATAAAATCAAATGATTCACATTTTGGATACCATAAGCCAATGTTGTGAGTGCCAATGAGGTACTTAAAAATTCTCTTAACTACTACAAGATGAGATTCTTTTGGACATGATTGAAATCTTGCACATAAACATACACTAAAATGAATGTCTGGTCTAGATGCTGTCAAGTAGAGTAAAGAACCAATCATACCTCTATAAAGTTTGTTATCTACCTCTTTACCTTTTTTTATCTCTCTCCAATTTAATTGTTGAGCTCATGGGAGTTCCGATACTTTTCATATCTTCCATTTTGAACTTCTTTAACATATCCTTTATGTACTTGGACTGATTTATAAAAATTCCATCTCTCATTTGCTTAATTTGCAATCCAAGGAAGAAAGTAAGTTCAACCATCATACTCATTTCAAATTCACTTTTCATCATGTTGGAAAATTTCTTACAAAGAGAATGGTTAGTAGCACCAAAAATGGTATCATCAACATAGATTTGCACAATAAGCATGTCTTTTCCTAGTTTCTTAATGAAAAGAGTAGTATCCACTTTTCCTCTTTTAAAATCATTTTGAAGGAAAAATTTACTAAGTCTCTCATACCATGCTCTAGGAGCTTGCTTTAAACCATAGAGAGCTTTAGTAAGCTTATAAACATGATTTGGAAAATGAGGGTCTTCAAAACCAGGAGGTTGAGCTACATAAACTTCTTCATCAATATATCCATTTAAAAATGCACTTTTAACATCCATTTGATAAAGCATGAAATTCTTAAAACATGCAAATGCACACAACATTCTAATAGCTTCAATTCTAGCAACCGGAGCAAAGGTTTCATCAAAATCAATACCTTCCTCTTGGTTGTATCCTTGAGCTACTAGTCTAGCTTTATTTCTAATTACATGTCCTTTTTCATCCATCTTATTCCTAAATACCCATTTAGTTCCAATAGCAGAGTTCTTTTTGGGTTTAGGAACAAGTGTCCACACTTTATTTCTTTCAAATTGATTTAATTCCTCTTGCATAGCAAAAAGCCAATTTTCATCATTTTGAGTATCATCATATGTTTTTGGTTCAAATTGAGAAACAAAAGCAACATTACCAAAATATCTTCTAAGTTGAGCTCTTGTCATCATTTTTTGTGATGGACTATCAAGAATGTCATCTTTGGAATGATTTCTATGGTACCTCCATTCTTGTGGAATATCTTGATGTTGAGGTTCCTCAATTGTAGTTCTTCCACATTTGGTTGAAAGTCTTCTTGAATTTCAACATTTGTAGAGCAAGGGAGTTCTTCTTCTTTGTCATTTTGATCATCCTCCACTAGTTCTTTTGAATCAAGCTCATCTTTATTCGAATTTTTTGAATTTAGAATCTGCTCAATTTCATCATCACAAGAATCTTTCCTTTGCAAGGAAGTGTTAGCATCATCAAAAAGTATATGCATTGATTCTTCCATGGTCAATGTTTTTCTATTGAAAATCCTATATGCTTTGCTATTTGTTGAATAGCCTAGAAATATTCCTTCATAAGATTTAGCATCAAATTTCTTGAGATTGCTGTCTTTGTTATTCAAAATGTAACATTTGCAACCAAAGACATGAAAATATGCAATATTGGTTTTTCTTCCTTTCCATAGTTCATAAGGAGTTTTCTTTAAAATAGCTCTAATGGAAACTCTGTTCAAAATATAGCATCTTTGTATTTCACGCTTGAAATATTTTGGTAAACTGTTTTCATTCAGCATTGTTCTTGCCATTTCTTGCAAAGATCTATTTTTCCTTTCAACAACTCCATTTTATTGTGGAGTTCTAGGAGCTGAAAATGTATGATAAATACCATTTTGGGAGCAGAAATTTTCAAAAAAATTATTTTCAAATTCTTTTCCACGATCACTCCTCAAAGATGTAATGCAATATCCTTTTTTATTTTGAGTTCTTTTGCAAAAAGCTTCAAATATATCAAAGGTTTCATCTTTATGAGCAAGAAAGAAAGTTCATGTGAATCTTGAAAAATCATCAACAATTACAAATGTATATGCCTTGCCTCCTAGACTTCTAGGTGTGATTGGGCCAAAAAGATCAAGATGTAATAATTCCAATGGTTTAGATGTAGTTACAACATTTTTTGATTTAAAAGATGATTTTGTATTCTTACTAAGTGCACATGCTTTGCATTGAAATTCTTTTTCAAATCTTAACTTTGGAAGTCCTCTAACAAGGTTCCTTCTAGAGAGTTTAACAAGTGTACTCATGCTAGCATGTCCTAATTTTCTATGCCATAACCATGCACTATCATCTAAAGTCATAAAGCATGTTTCACAATTTTCTTCAAGCCTTATTAAATCAAGTAGATAAATATTATCCATTCTAGCACCAGCAAACATAACATTATTTCCATGAATCTCACAATGTGTAGAAGTAAAAATGACTTTAAAACCATTATCACATAATTGACTAACACTTAAAAGATTATACTTTAATTCTTGAACTAATGCAACATTCTCAATGCAAGGATTTTTACCAGTAGTTCCACATCCAATAATTTTAGCTTTACTTTTATCACCAAATTTGACATAACCTTCTTCTTTCAAAGTAAGAGAGGAAAACTTGCCTTTATTTCCTGTCATGTGCCTAGAGCAGCCACTATCAATGTACTAATGTTCTGTTTCCAGCATACTCCTTAGGCAAACCTGAAATCAGTTAACTGTTCTTAGGTACCCAAGCAACTTTGAGTCCTTGTGTGTTAGTAATATTAGGTAGGGTTCCTTTAGGCACCCATACTTTCTTTGCCTTAAAGGTTCCTTTCCTAATAGGACAAGCATTAATCATATGACCTTTATGATTACAATAAAAGCATGTAATATTTGGTTGAGAAAAGGATGTAGCTTTAACAAAAAATTGTTTGTATTTTCCATATTTCATAAATCCATCATAACCAATTCCAAATTTTTCATTTGTAGATCTTTGATTCCCAAGAAGTATATCAAGTGTTTCTTTTCCTTTTGTAAATTTAGTTAAATCTCTTGTCAAAGATTCAACTTTTGCTTCAAGAATTCTGTTTTTCTCAAGAAGTTGTTCACACACTTCTTTTGATCTTTGAAGCTCATCATTAACTTCCTTATATAATTTCATTTGAGATTTGTAAAATTCATTTTCCTTTGAAGCCATACTCAAGGAAATATTTTCTGATCTTAAAGCATAATTTTCATGAACCAAAATTTTGCATTTCTTTTTAAAAGTTCTATATTTATCATATGTCCTTACAAATGCAAGTTCTAATTCATCAACATTAGAAAGTTCAAGATTTACCTCATTTTCGCTATCTTCAATACGCGAGCTTTCACCTTTTTCTTCAATTGCCATCATACAAGTGTTTGCAACTTCTTTGTCACTTGTTTCATCATTTGATGAAGAGTCATTATCACTCCATGTTGCTGCCATTGCCTTTTTGCTTTTATCCTTTCTAAACTTGTTTTTCTTCTTCAATGTAGGACACTTTGGCTTAATGTGGCCTGGTTTGTTACACTCATAACAAACTATTTCACTTGAATGATTTGGAGTCTTTGGAGCATATTTCTTTGTGAACTTCTTGTATTTGCTTCCACCTTTTCTAAATGCTCTTTTGAATCTTTTGACTATCATTGCCATATCTTCATCATCATTACTTGAAGCACTTGAATCATCACTTGAACTAGCTTTAAAAGCAACACTTTTCTTTTCCTCATCTACCTTTTCGGATATGAAGGCTATACTTTTCTTTTTCTTTTGATCACCTTCTTTCTCATCTTTCTTATAGATCATCTCATGTGCAATGAGAGAACCAATTAGCTCATCATAGGCGTATTTTCTGAAATCCTTGGTGTCTTAAATAACAGTAGTCTTTGCTTCCCATGACTTTGAAAGAGACCTCAAAATTTTCTTTACAAGTTCTTGTTCCTCAAATCTCTTTCCAAGAGCTTTAAGAAGATTGACAAGATCTCAGAACTGTACTCATTTCAGCAATAGTTTCACCAGGTTTCATCTCAAATAACTCATAATCACGGATGAGGAGGTTTGCCTTTGACTCTTTCACCACATCAGTTCCTTCATATGTGACTTCTAGTTTGTCCCATATTTCTTTTGCAGTTTGACACCCTGAAATACGATTATACTCATTAATATCAAGAGCACAATGAAGAATATTAATAGCCTTGGCATTTGTAGAAATTTTCTTCCAATCATTATCATCAAATTCAACTTCAGCTTTAGGAATTTGTACAGTTCCTTCACTGGTTTTATAAGGAATATAAGGACCATCTTTAATTATTCTCCAAGCATCAATGTCAACAGATTGTATAAAATTTCTCATTCTAGTTTTCCAAAAAGAATAATTTGTGCCATTAAAAAGTGGTGGTCTAGTGATGGAATAACCTTCAGCTAAGGGGGTAGGTATACCAGCTGAGTTTCTAGATGAACTAGCCATGTGTATGGATCACTCTAAGGGGTTTAATCCTCAAGCAAGAGAGACAAGCTCTGATACCAAATTGATGTCCCAAGATATGTCCAAGAGGGGGGCTGAATTGGACTCTAAAAATAATTTTTCGGTTCTTGCTCAAAACCTTTGAAAAATTGCAGCTAAGTTTAACTCAATTGACTAATGTGAAATATGAACAATACAGCTCTATTGACAAGTTGATTCAAGGTTAGGCTATATGCAATCAGTATACTGATCCTACATATTATATTAGCATTCAGTAGAAATTTCAGTAAACTGAATATGTTCAAAACACAGCAAACAGAGCAGTACACCAGAAATACTAACTGACAGCAGATCAACCAACAAGCAGATTAAATCAATATCAGCAGATTTAGCAGTAAACTAATTTTCTTAGTTTACAGCAAGATTAACAGCAAATGGCCTCAACTTTCATATCAGCAAAAGCATATCATTCATAAAGTTAAAATGCATAAATGTAGAGAGCAAGGGTTGAGAAAATGAACACTGAAATTTTTATAGTGGTTCGGCTCAACTAGCCTACATCCACTCTCTCAAAGATCCCACTTTGAGTCTTCACTTCACTATTCTTCTCTTTTAAAGGCAAGAGACAAAAAGCCTTTTACAAATCTTCTCACTAAAGCTTTTACAAGTATCTTCACACTTCTACCAAGTGTTATCCCAAACACTTTTCACAACTAAGCTTCAATAGGTGCTTGAATGACCTCTCATAAATGATAATAATGTGTTTAAAAACTCACTCTCACTCAATACAACAGAATCTATAAAGAAGAGATGAGTAGATAAGCCAATGATGAGCAATAAAAACACTTTGAGCACTTTGAATGAAAGCTTTTATGATTTTGAATAGTGGAGAGACTTTCATTAAGTGCAAAATGGCCAAAGGTAGGTGTATTTATAGCTTTGGAATGTTTTTTACCGTTTGAGAACTCATTTGAACGTTACAGATACGAATTTCAAGAAAATAGCCGTTATTTTGTCTTTTTCTGCGATGTTATGCAGAGTTGAGACAGTTAGCATACTGGAGAAAATAGCAAACCAGTTAGCATACTAAAATAAGTAGCAAACCAGTTAGCATACCAGGAAAACTTTTCTGCATAACTTTTAAAACTATAAAACTTTACACCAAATCATAATTAAATACTTTTAGGCCAATAATGATTTTTTAAAGAAAATCTTTTGAGGGATTGAAAATGTAACACCCTCCCAGTAGCAACTCCGTACATTCTACTGTTCCGGTGACCAGTGTCGGTCCGGACAGCTAGAACGTCCGGAAAAATATTTAAACTAAAGTGAGGAACTATAATTAACTCAAATATTAATAAGAAAAATTTAGGAAAAATTTTAGAAATAAAATACAACCAAGTTAAATGAGCCGGTGCCCTAGCGATGGATAACCTAGTGAGAAGTTGCGGTTCTCGCAACTAGGAGCCCTAGACCTGGGGAAAAAATTATAAAATAATTTCTGGGACTCCAGAGAAGGGTTATTGAGGTTCTTATGGCATTAGAATGCCAAGAAAATACTTAGAAAAAATTTTCAATTGGTACAGACAATTTTGGCCCGTTAAGCCAAACGGAGGGCATTTTGGTCATTTCGCCTTCAGAGGTGATTTTTGGCCGACTTGTCCAGTTAAGTAAATAATTATTATGACATAAAATATGAATAAATATTACTAAAAATTGAATTGAAAATGAGTAGAAAAGAAAAGAAAAAAAATGAGTTAAATGGGAATTTATGACATCACATGATGTCATTAGTGTGCCTTCACCCAATTACATGGTGACACATGGCATAAACTAACTTAAAAGAGGTCAAATGGGCTGGAAAATGAAGAAAATCATACTTTTCTTTCTTTCTTCTTCCTCTTGCCGTGAACCATTCCACCATAACCACCATTAACAAACTTCTAAACCTCCATTTCCCTAGCTTTCTTCCACCAAAAGCCCTAGTTGTCTTCACAAAAAATTCACCCCACACCTTGAGGAAGCTTTGGGCAGCAAAATTTTGAAGAAAAATTAAAGTTTTGGTTGGCTTGGATTTGAGCTAAAAGAGGTTAGTGACCTAAACCTTGAATTTCACTTTAATTTCATGTTTAAGAACTATAAATATGTGTAAATGACAAAGAAATTTGATGAAACACCATTGATATGCTAACCATAAATTTTGGCAGCCATGGTTAGGGTAATATGGTGATGATTTTTGGGGAGTTAACATGCTAGTATGGCTGCCCTTAATGTGTATCTTATAAGTGAATTGATAAATGCAATGATAATGCATGGTTTTGAAATATTGAGTTAGGGTTTGGGTTGAAGAATGAGACTTTGATCTTGTGATGATGGGAGTAGGTTTTAATGGTCAATTAGTGACCATTTGGTTTGGTTTGAATAAAAAATGAAGTGATTTGGGTTGTGGGATTTGAGGTTGGAGTGGCTGCCTTGTGTGACCTACAGGTGTGGCTGTGAGTCCAGCCTGTTTGGACAGCCATAACTTGAATTGTAGAGGTTCAATTGGTGTTTGGCCAATTGGACATGAAACTAGACACAAAATGGCACAACTTTGGTGAAGAAACCATGCCCATAAGACCAAACCAAGTTGACCAAAAGTTTGCCCTAATCCGGGTGACCTGCAATCTGCCTGGGCAAAATGACCAAATGAACAGTGTTTGGTCATTTGGCCATAACTCAATGTAGCAAGGTCCAATTGACCTGAAATTTTACCAGCAACAAGTTGAGATATAGACCAACAACTTTTATGAAGAAACCTGACCCAAATTATGACCATAACCTAGTCAAATTGCCAACCCAACTTGAGTTACCAAATCTGGCAGAACCAGTTTTGCCCAGATTTTTAGAATCTGCCCAATCCGGCCAGTTATGGTTTTTAGGCCATAACTTGAGCTACACAACTCCAAATGGAGTGATTCAAAAAAGGAAATTCAACTAGACAAAATGAGGAACAATTTTCATGTTGATCATTTTTCCAAATTCCCACTGCAAAAGTGACTAATGGAACAGTAAACCTAAAGCTTGAAAACTGAAAATTCTGTCCAATTCACATTAAGCTTAGAGATGGTATTGGCAACCAATACCAACAAGTTTAAAATGCAAAATGTGGTATGTTGATGATATTTAAACTAAATTACCTATTGTCAATGCAAAATTCAATATTTTGGTTGACTAATGAAGTGAATAGTAGTCATAAAAATTTCAATTTCAAAGAATTACACAAATTAAAATTTTTAAATGCCCTAGTAGACCTAATGTGATTGGTTTGGATAGGTTGGCATGCCAATAGGGTTCTATTAGCAGTACTGCATATGGCTTCATGCCATTCTGTGACATAATAGCCTTTGGCTGTGATATTGAGTTATTATACGCGGGTTTAATCCTTGATAATTATTACAGCTTATTAGTTGTTCTGTTGCACACCGGGAGACACAATGTGACCGATGGTGTGATGGTCCGAGGTACTTAGTACCCAGTACCAGTTTACCCATTTATCCAGTCCAGTCAACTAGTATAGGTTACTCGGGCAGTGTTAATAAATCTTACCAAACTTTAATCGAATAATATTGCAATAAATATTTGAAATTTAGTCCACCCAAAAAAATGTAAACATACATTTTGCACACATGTTTTATTTTATTTTATTTTATTTTATTTTATATTGTCACCACTAAGCAGAATTGCTTAGCACATCGCTTTTGCCACGCGCAGGTACTGGAGACATAGTTGGGGAGTCCAGCAGGCCTCATACAGGGTGAGCCTTCATATCTGCACTCAGAGTTCAGAGTCACCTCACATTGCAGTGCATTTGGTAGGACATTAGGCCATTTTGATATTTTGATGTTTAATATTTTGTATTTTGTAACCTTCTGTAATGTATATTATAAATTCATGCAATTATGCTTTTGATGTAAATATCTATGGAATATGTTCAGTAATAAATTGAGCATTTTTCATTGAGTTGATTGTGTTTTGAATTGAATTGAATTTTGGGATACTGAAGTGAATTGAGAAATTGTTGAGAATATATTGGAGGTTGATTGAGAATAATGTGATGATATTATTGGAAGTGTTTTTAACAGGTTCAGAAGAATTGTTTTTTCAATTTATAGCCGGCACTCTGCCGGATTTTCTATAAAATTTGCGAAAAAATTTAGATTTATCAGAAATTATAAATAAATAAATTTAAAAGGGATTAATTGAAATTGAAACATGAATTGGTGTTCCGACACACTGAGTGGCATAACTTGCTCGGCTACACTGTAGACGGGTAAGGGGTGTCACAGAAAATAAGTATCATTGACTTCTACTCCTCAATTCTTTTCACAAGTAATTCTAAAAAATAAAACTAACTTCTATACTATATGTACCTTCAAATTTAATTTTCAATGCAGCCTTGGAAGGTAACATTTTCTTCTTTTATCTCCTTTGATTAGTCCTGTGTTATCTTTAGAATATCATCCTTTCTTCAGAAGCACGAATCCATCATAAAATCCTTGGTCTTTTCACAACACTTAAAACAATGTTAGTTTGATTCTAGTTGAGTTTTGGTATCATCAAAATCTATGCTCCTTTGAGCTTGTGGGGTCAGCAGAAATGATGTTCTTAAAAGCATCAGATACATATAAAATATTATCCAAACACAAAACATGTCCAAACATGTAAAAAGATTTAGATTCTATGGCTAAAGCTTCAACAGTTGAGCCATTGCCAATCCGGACTCTAACATCTTGAGAACGCAAGCTGCTGCTACTTGCTAGTTCCTGCATATCATTAGAAATGTGAGAACAGGCACCAGTATCTAAAACCCAAGCTATAGATGAACTATGAGTATCATCAGAATCTAAATAACAAGATATGGACATACCTTCCGAAGGTGTATCCTTCTTGTCCTTCAGAGAAGCAAGATACTCTGGGCAGTTCCTTTTCCAATGTCCATCTTTCTAGCACTGGAAACACTTTCCTTTGCCTCCTTCAGCTTTAGTCTTCACTTTCTTTTTAGCTATTTTCTTAGAAGGACTAGGAATCTGAGGTTTCTTTTTCTTATTGCCCTTCTTCTTGTTGGACTTTCCAGTAGAAGAAGATGCAATCAAAGCTACCTCTTTTCCTTTATTACCCGGCATATTCTTTTGGGCAATAACCAGCATGTTGAGTAAACCAGCTAAGGTGAATTCCTGTTGAGTCATATGGAAATTTGTCACAAAATTCCTAAAAGACTCAGGAAGGGACTGAAGGATCAAATCTGTCTGTAGTTGGAAATCCATGTTGAAGTCAAGATGTTCCAACTGCTCAATCAGCCGAATCATCTTGTCGACATGATCCTCAACATTCTGTCCCTCAGACATCCTCATGCGGAACAGTTGCCTAGATATCTCATACCTAGCATTCCTACTATGCTCACCATACAACTCTTGTAGGTGAAGGAGGATCTCACTCACACTCTACATGTTCTCATGCTGCTTCTGTAACTCATTACTCATGGAAGCAAGCATGTAACACTTAGCTCTCATATCATGCTCCTTCCACTTGTCCACAGTTTCATGTTCCTCTTGAGTGGCCTCTGGAGGTAAGGGACCAGGAACATTTGAGTTTAGAACATATCCTATATGTTCAAGGTTCAGAACAAGTTTCAAATTTCTTAGCCAATCAGAGAGATTAGGTCCTGTCAACCTATTGCGATCAAGTATGCTTGCAAGGATATTGGATGGTGGTGGTTGTTCTGTGCTCATTTTTATCAGAAAATTAACTGCAGAAAATAACCAGATTAATTAGTAAATGTATCATGTAATTAACCTAAATGATTATGGTCTTTTAATCAAATTGGTCCTCCCACTAACTTAGCGAATCCTACACTTTCAAAGTAGAAAATAGAAATCCTAGTTGGATGGATTTCTAGTGGGTGATTGAATTCTTATAATTCTATTGATCATCCTTAGGTACATCCATTATTGGAATTACAATAAACTATAAGTGAGCAACTCCTTGCCCATCACATCTCATGTGAGGTCCAATCCTTTACTTAGCCCCTAATGCTCAAAATCTCAGGTACATCCATTATTGACTTATCTTGCATTAGTTAAGTTGATCCCATTGAGTCAGTAATTATGCAAATAATGTTAATGTCCTTAGGTATATCCAATATTGGGCACCAAACCATTTACATATTTACAACATCTCATGCTTAACAATTATTCTTAAGAAAATCTCTTAAATTAATTGCATCTTATGCAACTATTTAAAATTTCTTAAAATAATTGCCCCAATGGAGGGCCTATGTTATAATTACTTCAATTATAGCATATCCAAGTTAATCATTTGTTTGGAAGATTTTATGGTCATCCTAATTACTATTAAGGTCTCACTTTGCACATTATCCATTTAGCATGCATATATCATATACTGCATACATTCACATACATCTCATGCATTCATGGATAATAAATAAATATGGTATGATCATGGACTTTCTAAGGGATTCAATTCTGAGCCACCAAGAATTGAATCAGGGCATTCCTAGGTGCATTTCATTCATTCATTTTACAAGAGTTGCTGAAGGAGTACATAATCAACACTTGATCTTGAATTCCTCCCACTGGTCTCACCAATGCTCTTGACCTCCTTGAACTTCTTGCAATCCAATTACATAGTAATCCTTGGCATACCAAGGTGAATTTACAAGAATTAAATAAATGAAATTACAACCCAAAAATTATTACAAACTTAATAATACATGCCCAAAATAAATTAAAATAAATTTATTAATTTACAATCCCAAAGAAACATAAAAGAAATAAATCCAATCACATTAGTCTTTTATAGTCCATGATCATCCATCATGCATATCACTATTTAACAATTAAATAAAATATACATACTTAAATTAAATTGAATATCTCATATTCAACTTAAAAATCCAGATTTGAATATGATTCAAATAAATTTAAAAATTCAGATTTGAATCTCATTCAAAAAAATTTAAAAATTTATATTTGAATCACATTAAAACAATCTTATAAATTCAGATTTGAATCACATTCAAACATTTTTTAAAAAATCAGATTTGAATCACATTCAAACATTTTTTAAAAAATCAGATTTAAATCACATTCAAACATTTTTTAAAAAATCAGATCTGAATATTATTCAAACAATTTTAAAAATTCAGATTTGAATATGATTCAAACAACTTTAAAAATTCAGATTTGAATCACATTCAAACAATTTTTAAAATTCAGATTTGAATCTCATTCAAACAATTTTTAAAGTTCTGATTTGAATCATAATTTAATTGTGTGATTAAAACTACTAATTAAACACTTTAATTAGTCAAAGAATAGGCCTTAGATCATATAACAATTGCAGAATTAAAAGCCAAACCTTGAACCACCCATTGAAGCCAAACCATGCGCACCATTGATGGTGTTTTTCAAGCATACCGCCACACCTCCATTGCAACCAGTAATGGATAAATCATCTCATGATCAAAACACACAATTAAATCATATAATCAACAATCTAAATGGCAAATATAGTGGCTCTGATACCAACTGAAGGAACGGAAGCGTGAAAAACACAAGTTTATACCATTGAATTCAAAAATTTTCACCTAGGGTCACATGCATCATGCAAGATTTATTTTTATCTATTTGATTTCAATGATAAACAACATATTAAAACTCTTTTAATATGTTTTTTGGATCTGTATTTGCCATTTAAGATTTTAAAATTAATCAGATTAATTTTAGAACCCTATATAAAATCAAGAATAAACACACTAACCTCTTGATGCATTGCAGTGTATTTGCGCCTTTGAGATTCGTCTTCGGGACACCAAATGTTGTCCCTCTAGCTTGTCCACACCAAGAACACCTATAACAGCCCTTGAACAGCTTCTAAAGCTTTTTCTATTAATTAGAAAATCAAGTTCTGCCTTTTAAAAGATTAGAGATGTAAACAGGACACTAAAAACAATTTCTAGTATTTTTAATTCAAGAGATTGATGGCTAATCTCTTTGAATTGATGAGAGATGAAGAGGAAGAGAGGGAGAGCTTCAAAATGGCGTGATAAAGGAGGTGTGGCTGCTGGTTGTTTTATTTTTTCTCATAACAACACTTATATAGCTAGGTTAACACATTAAACCCTTGCCACATGTCACCCTTTGATTAGCTCTAGGTTTAAGTGACCCAATCACATTATGCCAAGTGTCAAACCTATATTTAATCTTAATTTTAATCATCTTACATGATTAAAAGACATTTGGCAAGCTTATGTGTAATGCCACGTGTCACCATCTCATGGTGCCACGTGTCACACTGCAAAATGACCAAAATGCCCCTGTGTCTTAATTTTGAGTTCTTAACCCAAAATAATTATTTCTCTTCTTCCAGTTAATTTATGTCAAATATAAATTAATTAATTAATCTCTATTAATTAATTTCTCATTAATTAAATTCATATTTAAACACTTTAAATATAAATTTAACTTATACTATACATCCAATTATCTAGATTTGGTTTCAAGTCATGCTAGGGACTTTGCAATCTAATTGCAAACCAAACATATTTAATTAATCAATTAAACTCTTTAATTAATTAATTAAATCATATTTAATTAGGTGATAACTTGTGTATGTGTGTGACTTACTAGGCTCATCACTAATTGGCAATAAGATATGATATCAACTCTTAATACCATCAGAACTCTTTCTTACCATAAATGATTTCTCTAAATTATTTTATGCATCTCATAGACCATGGTTAACACCTAGCATAGCATGCCATGGACACCCAATTAGTAATAAGGTTTACCTTAAATGAACCTATAATCATATGTTACCATGCACTGGAATCTCTCTGTTACAAAATCCCAACTCAAGCTGGAGTCATGGTTTATGTCAAACTCCATTTGCTACGAATATTATGTTCTCTTTTAATTCCAGTTCTTGATTAAAAAGATTTTTTCACCAGAAACTCTTTTCTGATTAAATCTATCTGTCCTGGCCAAGAACTTGGAACATCAAGAACAATTAAATGAACATAGGATTTTATCTCTATTTACTTAGAGGAACAGATTCCATCTTGATCAACACCTACCTCCACATATAACTAGTAGGAGCCAACACATGCCCATATACCCATACACAGTACAAGTATGAAAGCAATATCAAACTCAAACTACCTATATACAAGATAACTGTGCTATCTCAGGTCTAAAGATTATATGCACTGATATGATTTATGACAAAACATTGACAAGAGTAAACTCCATGTGCTTGTCATAAGTGTCACTAGTTTGGCCTACTTATCATTTATAAGTACCTATCATGTTTATCATATGGCATGAGACTCACCATTCCATCTTATTTATATCTCATATAAATAACTTGGGAACAAACATGAATACAATCTTTCTGGATAAGTCATGTCCTTATTATGAAGTATCCTAGATTGTGAACCTATTTATAATACTTTGTGCTAGAAATAATGTCACTCATATTCTTAACAACTTAAGAATAATATTTCTAACAAAATATCAATGGACCTTTTCTATTACACATAAATATATTATGTAAACGGAAAAGTAGAAAAGCCTTTTGTTAATAAAAATATGTACAAGATACATACTAAATGATATGCTCTATGGCATACTACTAACACTTTTCATACTTGTCCTTTATTTTCTTCAGTCGACGCAGAATGTTGATCCTCATTTCACAAGCCAAACTCATGACAGATGATACACATTAGCTGCGAGATCACTCTCATTTGTGTTTGGAATCCATCATCTCACCACTCTGCAATGAGTCTAATACCCAATCTTTCAAGCACATTTCTCCTGTGGACTTCTCCCTTGTAAATGTTTCCATCAACATGATTCCATAAGACACTATTCCCTATGATCCATACTCTGCATATAACATAAAAAATGTGGAGAAATCATGAAAATCAAAACATAATTGTAGTGAAGATGTTCCAAAGAAAATGCAACATCTACCAAGCTGTTTAACCCCTGTAGCATATCCAAGCAATAGGAATTAGAGTGCAACAATGCCTCAAGGTTTCCATTGGGCTTGAACTCCATCACCAATGCTTTGATGTCAACATTGGCAAAGCTGTTGATAATTTTGATAAGATTTCTGTGATGAATACTTCAAATAACTTCACATTTTGCGTCAAAACTAGTTGCAAATTGAAAACCTTTACTGCAACAGCCATACCAAGCATCCCTCTATATCCAAAAATAGGTTACTTTTGTCTAATCCATTTGTAGCCTGCATGAGTTCCTGGTATGAAAACCTTCTATATGTTGCTATACGTAGCAGGTTGAGTAGAGAAAGGACTGTTCTCCTTTTTTCTTTGCCGCCTTGCCAGCACATATACAAGGGCTAGTACCAATATTGCTGAAGCTGTAGCCGGTAAAACATATTTCAAAAATCTTATTGAAGCCTAGCTTAGGAGCTCCGCAAGGTCCAAGATTGTGCATAAAAGAGCTGTTCCCAAGTCAATCTTACAATGGACTAGAAGGAGAAATTCCTTACAGAGGACCATTTACAATCTTGGGAATCACAGCAGAGAGTATGCTATTGGAGAGATCCTGGTGCTCCCAATTGAACCTGGTATAGGTCTTGGGAATTTATTATGTGCCAAAGAGAGATAAATTATCAACTGTTGGAGAGCACCGATCTCGCTTGGAATACCACCAAAGAAATGATTCTTTGACAACTCCATTTGATATATGACCTCTAAACTTCCAATTCAGATGGCCACCTAGTGAATTTGATGATAAATTAAAAAACCAACATGTCCTCCTTAAGGGCATACTTGAAGTTAAATTATTGCTATCAAGCTGTTAGAGAGGTAAGATTCCCAAAGTAACTTGGTACTGACCCTAAAAGTCTTAACTCACCCAGATTGCTCAGATAACATAGATCATTTGGAATGGAACCATATTGCCACTAAGCTAACAAATTTTAGACAAAATATTAAAAGGAATTCTCTTTGCTAATTTAGAGTAGAGAGCAATTTCCACTGAACCCAAACTTGGCGAATTATCTAGTGGTTTGTAATCTATCGTTTTGGTTTCGAATCAAAATACCAAAGTATGGGATTCATCGATTTGACCTCTTACTAGCAGCAGCTTCCGCAGAATCAAATCCAGATGGTAGTCAATTTTCATTTATCACCATCAAAATACAAAATTGTTCTACACATACAGGAAATCTAAAGAAGCAAAGGCAAATTTACATTTTGCAATAAGCAGGCCAAAAGAAGGGTGAATAATAAGAGCCAGAGGGTATTGTTGTAGTAGACGTTTTGAAAAACACAGTAGCTAATTTATAAGTTTTGATTTGCACACTTTCCTTGCTTTGTCTATTTTGGTTAAATTTTTGCATTAATGGTAAACATTTTTGTCCTTGAGTTTTTATCATTGTAAACATTTTTATCCCTTAGTTTCTTTTTTTTTTTTTTTATCATTGTCAATGCTTTTGTCCTTCATTGACTACGTTTTAGTTCCTTGGCATATAGTTAAATTGATTAAAATGAATGGAATGACCAAATAGTTAATGGAATCAAATATGAGGGAGTAAATAAAATAATCAAGTCATAAGTTTTGACATAATTGAGGGACTAAATAATAATTTACCCTTCACATATCGATGACCATTGGTTTCTTGCCATTTTATTAACAATTGTCTTTTCATCCAAATGAAAAATTATTACTTTTAAGAAAATTATTATTTAAACCTTCTATTTTAATGAAATAATTACTTGATCATCCAATTTAAAAAAAAATTAGTTTGTCCCTATATTTTTGTACTGTTTACTATTTAGTTTCTTTATTCAATTTAATTTAAGTAGTTTGTTAGTCAATATATAATATATTACCTCTAAATTTGAAAATTTTATATAATTGAATCTTTTTATATGGTTTATTTACGATTGAATTTTTTTATAGAATTAGTTTAATAATTTTCTCATTCATCCATTCTTGAACACTTTTTTCAAATATGTCTAAATCCAAGTAAAGTTTCAATCAAAGAAAGAAACTCCAGTCGAGACACATAATAGCTTTATGCTAATCTATCTTATTGGCCAATTCATATCTGCTCGAGCACTAATGGTTAAGTTAACTTTCGAGTTCGTGATTCTTACAATAATTATAGACATAATTCGCCTATTGGGCATTCAATTAAATATAAAAATTTATAAGAAGCCGTTATCCAATGGAGTCGGTGTTGTGTGGTTCACTCCATGGTATTTATCTTTGTAAGGGAGCTCCCTAAGTGTCTCATTTACTTTTTGTTGATGTTTGCATTCTTTTTTTTTTTTTCTTTTTTTGTGGGCTACACTCAATGAAGGAAGTGAAATTTCTTAAGTACTATAGAAGTATGAGCAGTTTTCAGGTTAGGAAGTGAATTTACAAAAGTCAGAGGTGTCTTTTAGTTTTAATGTGGACCAGCTTCACTCTTTTGGTGTTTGGGAGTTCGTTAACCGTTAGATCAGGCTCAAATTTTGTCTACATATTCTTGACATTCGGTTCTTTAATTTGTATTGTGGTGATAGAGATCGTAAACTTCTAGCCTAGTGATTGGGTCCACGAATTTTGTCCTCCAATTTGGTGTATTTCTATTCTTTGTTCTCCATTTCTCTTGTATTTAATCTCTTTGTTGTTGACATTATTTGGTGAATCTATTGTGAGACCTTTTGAAGGGTGCTTGTAATCTTATTTTGGTGATAGTGGAGAATTAAGGGTGGACTCCTAAAGTCCTGTGATTTTCCTCTTTACATCGAAGAGGTTTTCTATGTAAAAAATCTTGTGTTCTTGATGTACTTGCTGTTTTTGTGTTTGAATTATTTTTTACTTGCTTGGGTTAATTTGTTGATTCTGCATTGTGAAAAACCCCAATAAAGTGGTATCAAAGCGTGGTTTCCTTGTTAGCTTACCTACTTGAATGATGGAAGGGAGTTTGAGTAAAATGATTTGTTTGAATGGAACAAATTATCACCTTTGGAATAACAAAATGAAAGATTTGCTATTTGTGAAATCATTGCATTTGCCTGTGTTTGCTACTCAAAAACCTTAATCAAAAAGTGATGAAGATTGGGAGTTTGAGCATGAGCAAGTATGCAAGTATATTGATGAGTGCATAATTTATTAATTTTACTCCCATCACATTTAGTATTTCTAGTATATTTTTATGCCTAATTCAATTGATTAAATTATAATTATCAATTAGGCATATTTTTAGAGAGTTGTTGGAATAATTGTGTTAAATGGACAAATTTTTAGCATTTGCATTAATTTGACCTTTGCTGTATTTTTCAGGTATTTCTAAAGTTGTGGGTTTCCAAATCCAATGCTGTTTAATTCATTGAAAAGCTAAGTCAGAGCACTACAAATGACAAAGGGGGACCAAAGCCAAATCAGTCTTTAAGGTTGTCAAAATGAGCTATGGATCTATTACAAAATCCCACACTTGATGTGTCACGACTAGTCTTCGGATTTATTTTATATTTGGAGCTCTAGAGGTCCAAATGAAGCAAACCTAGGCCCAATTAAACCTTAAGAACCACCTCTACAATTGTTGTGAAGGGCTAGAAGTGAGATAAGGCCGTTTTAATTGTCAAAAATAATAGCAAAGTCATTATTATGGGCTGGATACTCTGTCAGAACCAATTTCAGTTTTTGGCCCATAACTTGGGTTGTAGACCTCTAATTTGGACAAATGGGTACCCGTTGGAAAGCTAAGAAGTAGGGATACAACTTTCCTGAAGAAGTCAGAGGCAGAATCACAAGGGAAGTGGCTGAAAATTGACCATGATTACATAGCAAAGAATTTATCTTTTTGAATTTCGAAAAATTTCCAAGTTTGCTTCTTATCTTTGGGATTAGGTTTTTTATTATAAAGCTCATCTTTGGCAGCAGTGGAGACACATTCATTCAGACCTTCGACACCTTCATTACACCTTAATTCTCTATTCACATCCATAGTTTTAAATTTCTCCATTTTATTTTTCTTTTGTAAGCCATGATGAGTGGCTAAGTTTCTAAATTCAGTTTAAGGGATTCTAGTTCTTATGCATGATTTGTGAGATCAGGTTCTTAATTTAAATTATTCCTTTTTGAATATCTATTGTTTCTTGATTTCATTGTTTTTTTATCTATTGAATGATTTGCTAAAAAGGCATATTAGTTAATTGTTTGATGAGATCAATTGCTAGTTCATCTTAATAATCCGTAATTATTGTGTAAGATTGAATGTGAGTAGCAATTAGGTTTTATTGATTATGATCTAAGTTTTTGATAATAACCTAAGTAAACAATAGGGTGAATTGAATGACTTATGCTTTATAAATCATTATTCAGCTTAACTACTTCCTGTTCTTAAAGCAGTTATTAATTTGATGAGGATTGCTTAATACCAATTCAATTAATAATTAGAGTCAACAAGAGTGTTTGGCTCAAATTGATAAGTATAGGAAAGTTAGGGGTTTTACCTCGCTGTTTGATAAATCTACGTTATGTGTTCAATAAAAGATAATTGTATTTCTTTTGTCTATGATCGAGTCATGTATTGGAATACAAATTACCTTGGACTGAAGTTTGTTTAATTTGAAAGTTTCATATTTAAATTTAGTTCTTTAATTTTTAAACTTGATTTTTTCTGATTTAGTGTTACACCCCCCCCCCCCCCCCACCTTTTCTTTTCCTGTTACACAAATGCGCGAAATTTAGTAATTCAGTCTCTAGGGTTCGACCTGGATTGCCACTTATTGCAGAAAATATTTCATTACTAGTAATTTCAGTTAATTTAATTTTTAGTGGAATCGACAACTATCATATATTAAGCAATTTGTTGATGATAATGTTTATAATCATATTAGTAATGAAAGGCATGCAAGAGTACTATGGGATAAGCTTGAGTTGCTATACACCTTGAAGAGTGGTAATAATAAGTTATTTTTACTGAAGAAAATGATATAGATAAAATACAAAGAAAGGAGTTCTATAGTCAACTACTTAAGTGAATTTTATGGAACTATGGATTAGTTATTGGGCATGGGTATCAAATTTGATGATGAGGTTCTTGGTCTCTGGTTGCTAAACACTCTACCTAACTCTTGGGAGATGATTAGAGTCTGACTTACTAATTCAACCCCTAATGGTGTTGTCTCCTTTGAAATGGCTAAGGAAAGTGTATTGAATGAAGAAATGAGAAGAAGATCTCAAAGTTCTTCATCATAAAGAGAGGTTTTGGTCATTAAGAATAGGGGAAGAAGCAAAAAAAAGCTCAAAAGGGCAGAGATAAAAGCAGGAGGAAGTTAAGGTCAAGAAATAAGGATGTTGAGTGTTATTACTATGGCAAGACAGGTCATATATAGAAAAATTGTTTCAAATGGATGAAGGCAAATAAGAAAGATGGTGCTAAGTAAGAAAGGAATGATAAAAAAAAGCCTAATCAATTTGTTGCTATTACTACTAACGATCTGACTATTATTTGGGATGAGGATATAGTCAGTTTAGCATTCAATGAGACTACTTGGCTGATTGATAATGGCACTTCAAATCATATCACACTGAAGAAGGAATGTAACATCCTCCCTATACGTGTTCTGTACGTTCTATTACTCCAGTGGTCAAATAACAGTCTAGGCAAGTCAAGATGTCTGGAACTACACTTCGGTGATAGTGAACAGACATATAATGAAGAAATAAATAAAAAGAAAATACAAGAAAAATTAAACAAAAATGAAAGAGAGAAAATGAAGCTAAGTTAAACGAGCCGGCACCACAGCGATGGGTGACCGCACCGGGAAGGCCGTTGCCGACCCCAGGACCGCGGGGAACCCTCTGAATCTAATTTTGAGACATAAATAAAGGTTTATTGAAATGTAATTGACACTAGAAATATCAAAGAAAAATTAGTAAATTAGTACAAAGAAAAATGAAAAATCGAGAAACAGACAAAAATTAGTGTTACCGAAAAATCGGGAATATAACCTGAAGTGGGGTATTTTGGTCATTTGACACCTAGTGTTGCCTTTTGAACTCAATGTCCATTAAAAATAAATGATATTACACTTTAGAAATGACATAAAAAAAATTAAATTATGATACATTGTGTAAATTGTGAAAGAAAAGAGGTAAATGTGTAAATAAAGGAAACTTAATATAATTAAACATTAAACAACTCATTAGTGCTCCACTAACTATATTATAAACTACATAAAATAAGCATTAGTGGGCAGAATTGGGTCATCTTTAACCTTGAGAGAAGCTTGCCGAATTGATCCTCTCAAAGTCCTCCATGGCCGCCCATGCATGAAGCTCTCTCTCTCCATCATCAAGCCCTCATTTTCACTTGCTTCCTTCATTAAAGCTTGCCTATTCACCTTGGGGAAGATATTGGCAACAAGAAAAACCAGATTTGGTGAAGTTTTGATAAGCTCCAAAAGTTGTAAGTGTCCAAAATCTCTCCCTTGCTTTAGTAAACCTTGTGTTTAGGTTGAGGTGAGTATTTTGGTGAAGAGAAATGAAAGAAATAGTGAGAAATGGACTTGTCTATTTTTGGGCAGCCATGAACCTTTATTGAGCTTGAGTTATTTTTACTTCTAATGAATGGAAATGAAGGTTGATTAATTCAAATGAAAGTGGTAGTAAGTTTGTATATAAGTATATGCATGTAGTGTTTGAATTAAGGGTGTGAAATGGAACTTTGATGCCTTGAGCAAACTGCCATATTTGGCAGCCCCTAATAGCATGAATTTGTGTGTGAACATGTAGTTATTAATGATATATGCTAATGTTAAATTGTGGGCAGCAAGTGTAAGTGACATTGAAGTATGATTATGTTGAAGTGTATGTGTAATATTAACATTGAAGTATGTTGAATTTTGGTGGAAGTGAATGTTGAACTTAATGATGAATTGTGTGCATTGAGCACTTGAATATTCTGCCCAGAATTGTTGCTGGAATGGTGTACAATATATGTATGAAAGTGTTGTTGATTGAATATTATAGTAATGAGGAGGAGAAGGAACATCAAATTGGGAGTGTATGTGCTTTGTGCAGGTTGTGTATTGAAGGCAGCACCTAAATGAGGCCATAAGTGCCAAACTATGAACCCAATTGGTCTGAGGCCAATATGGGGTGAAACTAGACACCAAATAGGCCAACTTTCTTGTAGAAATGTTGCCAAAATTCTGCCTAGAAACTGACCTTAAAAATGACCAAATCTGGATTAGCAACCTTGCAACCCAGATTTTTGACCATATGAACAGTAGTCCTTGGGATGACCATAACTCACTCAAAACAGGTCCAATTGATCTGAAATTTTTACCATGGTTATTTTAGACATAGATCTACAATTCTTATGAAGACACCAAAGCCTAGAAATGGCCAGAACCAAGTCAAATGGCTTGCACAAATTCAGGTACAAAAACTGCCGAACCAAAACTGAACTAAAATTGACCAAATTTTGCACCAAAGGTGCAATCTGTCCAGCTTTAGTAAATTGACCATATCTTGGTCTATATAACTCAGAATGACCTGAAATTTTGCCCAGCGTGCAATAAGACATAGAGCTACAATTTTGCTTCTTTGACCAGAAGCTAAAAACTAAGGGAAATAGGACTTTAAGCTAGACCAATCTAGCGCCCAAAAATTGAGAATTTGACATTTTGCATACAATGATGCTTGAAGCATTTTGGCAATGAATGCCAACTTGTAAAAATGATAAATTGCACTATATTGGCAGCATATTGAGATATAAATTGTGACATATTGATGCTAGAAACAACTTGTCCATATTACCTAAAAAGGTCAACATATGTATTGACTTGTGAATTATATAATAGTTAGTAAACTCCAAAAATTGAAGAATTAAACAATTAATTTATAATGTGCCCTAGTTTGCCTAGTTGACTAGTATGGATAGGTTGGCATGCCAATAGGATTCTGACAGCTGTTCTGTAAATGGCTTCATGCCATACTGTGTTTTACGGCTTATTATGCCGCATTGTGACTTTAATAGCCTACGGCTATACATATTGTGTATTTATTCTTGGCTTATCGCCAGATTGACTATATGGCTTCTTAGCCACGCTATTTGCACACCGGGAGACACTTTGTGACCGATGGTGTGATGGCCCGAGGTACTAGGTACCCAGTGCCAGTATATCCGTTTATCGATGCCGTCGTATATAGGCTATACGGGCAGTAATTCAAGTACTATTAAATTCAAATACATAAATCCAGTCTACTGACATACAGCACCACCAAAAATTCGTAAACACTTTATTTACTTTATTTTAGTGTATATTTCTTTATATTTGGCACCACTAAGCAAAATTGCTTAGTGCGTTGCTTTTGTAATGCGTAGGTATTGGAGACACAGCTGGGGACCCCAGCAGACCTCTGACGGGTGAGACATCGGATCATGCAGAGTCCAGAGTCATCTGCACTGCATTGCATACATGGTAGGACTTAGGATATCTTGTATTTTTTACTTTTGTTGTATATTTGAAATTCAGCCCTGTATTTTATAATGTTATGAAAGCTCTAAAGTTTGTAATATTTTGTACATATTAGATAACATGGAGATTTTCCGTATATATTTAAATTATTATGGACTGTATTATGGAACTGTTTAATGACTGTAAAAGTCTATTGACTTTACTGAGAAATAGAGACTGTGAAATATTTGAGATTTTGATATCATCATATTAAACTGTTTTCAACAGGTTTGGAAGGACAGTTTGTCCTAAATATAGGCGGCACCTTGCCAAATTTTTATTACCAATCTTGAAACACTGATTTTATCAAAGTATGACAATAGTATCAGCATGATACGAATATTACATAAAACACTTCTTAAAATCAAATTGAGTTCAAGAAATGAAATAATCACAGACTAGGTGTTCCGGCACGCCGTGTAGCATGCCTTGCTTGGTTATACTGTAGACGGGTGAGGGGTGTTACATTTAGTGGTATCAGAGCACGGTTTAGGCGTTTCTGGACCTAGATAGATTGCACATCATGCATTGCATTGTAAGTGTTAAGATGACTCTAATGCAGATCTTTTGATTTGTTTTGTTATTTTGATCAGAATATAGACTCCACATCGTAGAGAGCGGTCGATGAGGAAGTGGAAAGTCATGCTCCATCTATGACTGAACTAGGAGACAGGAGGGAACCTGCTCCACTAGTACCAAATGCATCAGCCACATTTCAGCAAATGGCTGAGTTCTTTTGACAGATGGCAGGAGTTATGCCACCACCACCACCTCCACATCAAAAATCTCATATGGAGAGACTCAGGAAGTTTGGAGCAGTGGACTTTCTGGGCAAAAGGGAAGATGATTCTGTCACAGCTGAAAACTGGTTGGACAGAACTGGAAGAGTCTTGAAACAACTTCATTATACTCCAGAGCAGAATTTGGAAGCTGCTGTATCACTACTACAATATGATGCATACCAGTGGTGGGATACAGTAACTAGTGAGGTGCCACCAGAACAGATAACTTGGGATTTCTTTCTCACTGAGTTCAGAAAGAAGTATTTGGGCAGTGTATACCTGGAAGAGAAGAGAAGGGAGTTTATTACCCTACGCCAGAGACAGCTGACAGTGGCTGAATATGAAAGAGAATTTGTCAGACTGAGCCGCTATGGGCGGGAAATAGTCCCTAATGAGGCAAAGAGATGCAAGAGATTTGAGGAAGGACTAAATGATAACATTAAAGTAATGATTACAGCCTTGGGGATTATAGAGTTTGCCAAATTAGTGGAAGCTGCACTGAAGGTTGAAAAAGTTAGAATGAATGAGCAGAACAGAAGGGACAGACAGTAGAAAAGAGGTCGAGTCGACCCGGTACATCTTCTGCCCCTAGTAAGAAATTCAGAGGTTCGCCTACTCAGAGTTTTAGTAGAGCATCAAGTCAGGGTCAGTCACAGAGGCCCAAATCTCAGTTTGCACCAAGGAGAGGCCAATCCACCCCTTCAATAGCTAGCTCTCCAGGAACAAGGTACAGGGGACCAGCCCCAACAGAATCTGTTATTTGCCCACATTGCCAAAAATGGCATAAGGGTGAATGTTGGAGGATGATAGGTGCTTGTTTACGGTATGGATCTACAGACCACCTAGTCCGAGATTGTCCACGCAGAACTGCTACATCCACTCCGATATCAACTGATAGGCCTGCCCCTCCGGCTCCAGGGTAGAAAGGCGGGTAAAAGTGAGCGGGTACTTCATAGAAACACGTGTCGAGTGCATGGAGAGCGCATGCGAAAAACCAGCCAAAGCCTATGCTATAAGGGCACAGGAGGAACAGGATGCTCCAGATGTCATCAAGGATACGTTCCTCCTTTATAATACTTCTGTGCATGCATTAGTGGATCATGGATCTACTCATTCATATATTTGTATCAAGCTGCCCGTAGAAAAGGGAATACCAGTGGAGGAAAGTGACCAAGACATCCTGGTCACAAATCTGCTAGGCCACAGTGTGGTAGTAAACAAGGTGTATAAGGGCTGTCCATTGAAGATTCAAGGGAAAGAGTTCTTAGCAGACTTAATCGAACTGCCTTTCCATGAGTTTGATGTGATTTTGGGAATGGACTGGTTATCCCATCATCAGGCAATAGTAGATTGTAAATTGAAGAGAATCTCTCTGAAAACTGCTGAGAACGAAGAAATAATAGTTGTGGGTGAAAGGACAGATTTCTTGTCCAATGTTATCTCAGCTATAGTTGCAAGGAGATGGTTGAGAAAAGGGTGTGAAGCCTATCTGGCACACGTGGTTGACACTAGGCAGGGTAAACTTAACTTATCTGACATACCCACGATGAGGATTTCTACGAGGTATTCCTGAGGAATTGCCTAGTTTACCACCAGAAAGGGAAGTTGAATTTGCTATTGAGATTATGCCGGGTACAGCTCCCATTTCAATTGCTCCGTATAGGATGGCACCTGCTGAATTGAAAGAGTTAAAAATCCAGATGCAAGAATTACTAGACAAGGGGTTCATACGCCCCAGTGTGTCACCTTGGGGAGCTCCGGTACTGTTTGTAAAGAAGAAAGATGGGACACTGAGGTTATGTGTTGACTACCGGTAGTTAAGCGAGTATGATGAAGAACAAGTATCCGTTACCTAGAATTGATGATCTGTTTGATCAGTTGAAGGGAGCCGATGTGTTTTCTAAGATTGATCTCAGATCAGGGTATCATCAGCTAAGGGTTAAGGATGCAGATGTACCTAAGACTGCATTTAGAACCCGGTATGGGCATTATGAATTCCTGGTGATGCCATTTGGGTTAACAAATGCTCGGAAGATTCATGGACCTTATGAACCGTATCTTCCATCCATACTTAGATCGGTTCGTAGTGGTCTTCATTGATGACATCCTGGTGTATTCCAAGGATAAAGCAGAACATGATGAGCATTTGAGAATTGTTCTGCAGACTTTAAAAGAGAAGAAATTGTATGCTAAATTGTCCAAATGTGAGTTCTGGTTGAATGAGATTGCATTCCTTGGACATGTAGTATCAGCTGAAGGGATTAGAGTGGATCCCAAGAAGATTGAAGCAGTGATGGAATGGAAGCCTCCCAGAAATAAAACTGAGATCATAAGTTTCTTGTGGTTAGCTGGATATTATAGAAGATTTGTAAAGGGATTTTCCCTGATAACTGCTCCAATGACCAAATTACTACACAAGAATATGAAATTTGACTGGAATGACAAGTGTCAAGCCAATTTTGAGAGGCTGAAGGCTATGTTGACAGAGGCACCAGTGTTAACACAGCCAATGTCTGGAAAAGACTTTGTAGTCTACAGTGATGCCTCACACAATGGGTTAGGGTGTGTACTCATGCAAGAAGGGAAAGTGGTCGCATATGCTTTCAGGCAGTTAAGGCCACATGAAAAGAATTACCCTACTCATGATTTAGAGTTAGCAGCAATTATCTTCGCATTGAAGATATGGAGGCATTACTTGTATGGAGAAAAATGCTATATATACACAGACCATAAGAGTCCAAGTATCGCCAACCTGAAGGAACTTAATTTGAGACAGAGGCGATGGATTGAATTCTGAAAGATTATGATTGTGTGATTAACTACCACCACAGGAAGGCAAATGTAGTCACGATGCTTTAGCGAGAAAATCTATTGTAGCATTAAGATCTCTGAATGCCCAACTGTCCTTAACCCATGATGGAGTTATTTTGGCTGAGTTGCAAGTGAAGCCGAATCATTCTATGAGATCTGAGGATGGGCAGAAGACATATGAGAAATTAATGGCTGTTATGGGCAAAATCACTGAGGGAAAGGAAACTGAATATGAAGTAAAAGAAAATGGGTGCCTGTACTATAAAGATATAGTATGTGTACCAGATGATAAAGAGTTGAAAACCAGTATTCTGAAAGAAGCACATAACAGTGTGTATACTATGCACCCAGGAAGCACAAAAATGTACCATGACCTGAAACTCCGATACTGGTGGCCAGGTATGAAAAAGGACATAGTTGACTATGTAACTAGATGCTTGACATGTCAGCAAGTCAAAGCAGAACATCAAGTTCCATCAGGTTTGTTACAGCCCATAAACATACCTGAATGGAAATGGGACCGAGTCAATATGGACTTTGTCAGTGGTCTACCTCTCACTCAGAAGAAGCATGATGCAGTATGGGTGATTGTGGATAGGTTAACCAAATCAGCACATTTTCTGCCAGTCAGAACTGACTACTCACTGGAAAAGCTAGCAGAATTGTATATCAGTGAGATAGTTAGACTACATGGAATTCTGCTTTCCATTATATCTGATAGAGACCCGAGGTTTACATCTAGATTTTGGAAGAAATTACAAGAATCCTTGGGCACACAACTCCATTTTAGTACGGCTTTTCATCCTCAGACGGATGGACAGTCAGAAAGAATAATCCAGGTAATTTTTGAAACTCATTGAGTTATCGCAAACAATAAACTGATAATAATGATAGTAATAACTGAATATGTGTGATAGGTCCTCGAGGATATGCTGAGAAGTTGTGTTATTGAGTTTGAGGGAAGTTGGGACAGATATCTTCCACTGGCAGAATTTGCATACAACAATATCTATCAAGCTAGCATACAGATGGCACCCTATGAAGCACTGTATGGGAGAAAATGCAGAACACCTGTATGTTAGACTGAATTGGGTGAAGATAAGCTAGTGGGGCGGACACGATAAAGCAGACAGAGGAAAAGGTGAAGCGATAAAGGCCAATTTGAAAGTTGCCTCGGGCCAAGTAAATCTTATGCTGACTTGAGGAGAAAAGACATTGAGTATGCAGTTGGCGAAAAGGTATTTCTCAAAGTATCACCGTGGAAGAAAGTGTTGAGATTCGGGAAAAAGGGAAAATTATGCCCTAGGTTTATTGGCCCATATCAAGTTATTGAACGTGTGGGACCAGTAGCCTACCGATTAGCCTTACCACCTGAGCTGGACAAGATACATAATGTGTTCCATGTCTCGATGCTCAGAAGATACAGATCAGATCCCTCACATGTCATCTCAGCAGAAGAAATTATGGTACAACCTGACCTGACATATGAAGAAGAACCAATTAAAATCTTGGCACGAGAGGTAAAAGAGCTCAGAAACAAGACAATTCCACTAGTGAAAATCCTATGGAGACGCCACAACACGGAAGAGGCAACATGGGAGAGCAAGGAGACAATGAGGCAACAGTTCCCTCAACTCTTCACATCAGGTAAATTTTGAGGACGAAATTTTTATTTAGAGGGGAAGAGTTGTAACATCCTCCCTATACGTGTTCTGTACGTTCTATTGCTCCAGTGGTCAAATAACAGTCTAGGCAAGTCAGGATGTCTGGAACTACACTTCGGTGATAGTGAACAGACATATAATGAAGAAATAAATAAAAAGAAAATACAAGAAAAATTAAACAAAAATGAAAGAGAGAAAATGAAGCTAAGGTAAACGAGCCGGCACCACAGCAATGGGTGACCGCACCGAGAAGGCCATTGCCGACCTCAGGACCGCGGGGAACCCTCTGAATCTAATTTTGAGACATAAATAAAGGTTTATTGAAATGTAATTGACACTAGAAATATCAAAGAAAAATTAGTAAATTAGTTAAAAGAAAAATGAAAAATCGAGAAACAGACAAAAATTAGTGTTACCGAAAAATCGGGAATATAACTCGAAGTGGGGTATTTTGGTCATTTGACACCTAGTGTTGCCTTTTGACCTCAATGTCCATTAAAAATAAATGATATTACACTTTAGAAATGACATAAAAAAATTAAATTATGATACATTGTGTAAATTGTGAAAGAAAAGAGGTAAATGTGTAAATAAAGGAAACTTAATATAATTAAATATTAAACAACTCATTAGTGCTCCACTAACTATATTATAAACTACATAAAATAAGCATTAGTGGGCAGAATTGGGTCATCTTCAACCTTGAGAGAAGCTTGCCAAATTGATCCTCTCAAAGTCCTCCATGGCCGCCCATGCATGAAGCTCTCTCTCTCCATCATCAAGCCCTCATTTTCACTTGCTTCCTTCATTAAAGCTTGCCTATTCACCTTGGGGAAGATATTGGCAACAAGAAAAACTAGATTTGGTGAAGTTTTGATAAGCTCCAAAAGTTGTAAGTGTCCAAAATCTCTCCCTTGCTTTAGTAAACCTTGTGTTTAGGTTGAGGTGAGTATTTTGGTAAAGAGAAATGAAAGAAATAGTGAGAAATGGACTTGTCCATTTTTGGGCAGCCATGAACCTTTGTTGAGCTTGAGTTATTTTTACTTCTAATGAATGGAAATGAAGGTTGATTAATTCAAATGAAAGTGGTAGTAAGTTTGTATATAAGTATATGCATGTAGTGTTTGAATTAAGGGTGTGAAATGGAACTTTGATGCCTTGAGCAAACTGCCATATTTGGCAGCCCCTAATAGCATGAATTTGTGTGTGAACATGTAGTTATTAATGATATATGCTAATGTTAAATTGTGGGCAGCAAGTGTAAGTGACATTGAAGTATGATTATGTTGAAGTATATGTGTAATATTGACATTGAAGTATGTTGAATTTTGGTGGAAGTGAATGTTGAACTTAATGATGAATTGTGTGCATTGAGCACTTGAATATTCTACCCAGAATTGTTGCTGGAATGGTGTACAATATATGTATAGAAGTGTTGTTGATTGAATATTGTAGTAATGAGGAGGAGAAGGAACATCAAATTGGGAGTGTATGTGCTTTGTGCAGGTTGTGTATTGAAGGCAGCACCTAAATGAGGCCATAAGTGCCAAACTATGAACCCAATTGGTATGAGGCCAATATGGGGTGAAACTAGACACCAAATAGGCCAACTTTCATGTAGAAATGTTGCCAAAATTCTGCCTAGAAACTGACCTTAAAAATGACCAAATCCGGATTAGCAACCTTGCAACCCAGATTTTTGACCATATGAACAGTAGTCCTTGGGATGACCACAACTCACTCAAAACAGGTCCAATTGATCTGAAATTTTTACCATGGTTATTTTAGACATAGATATACAATTCTTATGAAGACACAAAAGCCTAGAAATGGCCAGAACCAAGTCAAATATCTTGCACAAGTTCGGGTACAAAAACTGCCGAACCAAAACTGACCTAAAATTGACCAAATTTTGCACTAAAGCTGCAATCTGTCCAGTTTTAGTAAATTGACCATATCTTGGTCTATATAACTCAGAATGACCTGAAATTTTGCCCCGCGTGCAATAAGACATAGAGCTACAATTTTTCTTCTTTGACCAGAAGCTAAAAACCAAGGGAAATAGGACTTTAAGCTAGACCAATCTAGCGCACAAAAATTGAGAATTTGACATTTTGCATACAATGATGCTTGAAGCATTTTGGCAATGAATGCCAACTTGTAAAAATGGTAAATTGCACTATATTGGCAGTATATTGAGATATAAATTGTGACATATTGATGCTAGAAACAACTTGTCCATATTACCCAAAAAGGTCAACATATGCATTGACTTGTGAATTATATAATAGTTAGTAAACTCCAAAAATTGAAGAATTAAACAATTAATTTATAATGTGCCCTAGTCTGCCTAGTTGACTAGTATGGATAGGTTGGCATGCCAATAGGATTCTGACAGCTGTTCTGTAAATGGCTTCATGCCATACTGTGTTGTACGGCTTATTATGCCGCATTGTGACTTTAATAGCCTACGGCTATACATGTTGTGTATTTATTCTTGGCTTATCACCAGATTGACTATATGGCTTCTTAGCCAAGCTATTTGCACACCGGGAGACACTTTGTGACCGATGGTGTGACGGCCCGAGGTACTAGGTACCCAGTGCCAGTATATCCGTTTATCCAGTTTGGTCAGTATATAGGCTATACGGGCAGTAATTCAAGTACTATTAAATTCAAATACATAAATCCAGTCTACTGACATACAGCACCACCAAAAATTCGTAAACACTTTATTTACTTTATTTTAGTGTATATTTCTTTATATTTGGCACCACTAAGCAAAATTGCTTAGCGCGTTGCTTTTGTAACGCGTAGGTATTGGAGACACAGCTGGGGAGCCCAGCAGACCTACGACCGGGTGAGACATCAGATCTGCACAGGAGTCCAGAGTCATCTGCACTGCATTGCATACATGGTAGGACTTAGGATATCTTGTATTTTGTACTTTTGTTATATATTTGAAATTCAGCCCTGTATTTTATAATGTTATGAAAGCTCTAAAGTTTGTAATATTTTGTACATATTAGATAACATGGAGATTTTCCGTATATATTTAAATTATTATGGACTGTATTATGGAACTGTTTAATGACTGTAAAAGTCTATTGACTTTACTGAGAAATAGAGACTGTGAAATATTTGAGATTTTGATATCATCATATTAAACTGTTTTCAACAGGTTTGGAAGGACAGTTTGTCCTAAATATAGGCGGCACCTTGCCAAATTTTTATTACCAATCTTGAAACACTGATTTTATCAAAGTATGACAATAGTATCAGCATGACACGAATATTACATAAAAGACTTCTTAAAATCAAATTAAGTTCAAGAAATGAAATAATCACAGACTAGGTGTTCCGGCACGCCGTGTAGAACACCTTACTCGGCTATACTGTAGACGGGTGAGGGGTGTTACAAGGAATTTTTTAATTCTTATGCCTCTGGTGATTTTGGCATATTGAGGATGGGTAATGGTGGATTGTCACAGGTTATTGGTATTGAAGGTGTTTGTTTGGATACTGGCAATGGAATGAAAGTAATGCTCAAAGATGTAAAAAATGCACCAAATGTTCATTTGAAATTTATTTCTACTGGAAGACTTGATGATAAGGGCTATTTAAATATCATGGGTGAAAGTAAATGGAAACTCACAAAAGGCTCTTTAGTTATAGCGCGAGGAAATATGTATTCTAATTTATATTTCATGTAAGCTTCAATTTCTAATGGCACTATAAATGTGGTAGAAAATGCAAGTACATGTGAATTATGGCACAGGAGACTTAGTCACATGAGTGAGAAAGGAATTGATTGCTTGGAAAAGAAGAACTAACATCCCAAAGTGTAGACATCACAGTTGAAGAAATGTGATCATTGTTTGGTTAGAAAGCAGACTAGAGTTTCATTCAAACTCATCATCCTATGAGGAAACCAGAGTGTTTAGAGTTAGTTCATTAAGATGTTTGTTGTCCTTTGATGGTGAGATGACATGGTGGTGCTTTTTAGTTCATCACCTTTATTGATGATCATTTTAGAATGCTTTGGGTCTATGCCTTGAAAATAATAGACCAAGTTCTTGATGTGCTCAAACGATTTCAAGCTTCAGTTGAGAGACAAATTGGAAACAAGTTGAAGTGCATCCGTACTGACAATGGTGGTGAATATTCTGGGCCATTTGATCAGTATTGCAAGTCACAAGGTATCAAACATAAAAAAACTCCTCCAAAGACTCCTCAGCTGAATGGTGTAACTGAAAGAATGAATATAACTTTGATTGAGAGAGTTGGTTGTTTGCTTTCAAGAGCAATGTTACCTAATTCCTTTTAGAGTGAAGCACTGTACACAGTGGCATATGTAATTAATTTGTCTTCCAATTTGCCTTTGCAAAATGAAGTTCTAGACAAAATATGGTTTGGAAAGGATGTCTCTTATGATCACCTACATGTTTTTGGTTTTAAAGCCTTTGTACATGCTCCAAAGGATGAAAGGTCAAAGCTATATTCCAAGAAATGGCAGAGTATTTTTCTTGGATATGCTCAAGATGAATTTAGATATAGATTGTATGATCCAATTGAAAAGAAACTTGTCAAAAGTAGAGATGTAGTGCTCTTTGAAGATCAGACCATTGAAGACATTGAGAAGGTAGAAAGTCCAACTCCTTAAAATAATGAGAAATTAAGTGTTTTAGATCCAATCCCTTTAAGATATTTACCAGGTGTAATTGAGAATGGTGCTCAAGGTGGTGTTCAAGATGATGTACAAGAAAGCATTCAAGGTGACTAGGAAAGTGAAGATGATTTAGACGCTTCTGCAGATGACACTTCTAGTGGTCAACATCATGAACAGGTTGCTCCTTTAGTGAATCCACCTAAGAGATCTACTAGAGATGGACAACCATCCACCATGTATTCTTCTAACCAGTATGTGCTTTTAACCAAAGGGGGAAAACCTAAATGTTTTGAAGAAGCAATAGAATGTGAGCACAAACAATGTTGGGTTGATGCTATGAGAGATGAAATGAAATCTTTGCATGACAGCCACACTTTTGACTTTGTGAAACTACCTAAGGGTAAAAGAGCTTTGAAAAATCAGTGGATCTATATATTAAAGCAAGAAGAAAATTCTTCACATCCACGGTACAAAATCTAAATTGGTGGAAGAGGGTTTTAGCCAGAAGAAAGAGATTAATTGTAAGGAGATCTTCTCACTTGTTATGAAAATGTCTTCAATTAGAATGGTGTTGGGTCTTGTTGCTAGTATTAACTTAGAAGTTAAGAAAATAGTTATGAAGATAACTTTTCTTCATGTTGATTTAGAAGAGAAAATTTACATGAAGCAACCACAGGGTTTAAGGACAAAGGAAAAGAGAATTATGTGTGCAAACTGAACAAGTGCTTGTATGGTTTAAAACAAGTGCCAAGGTAATGGTATAAGAAAATTGATTCTGTTAGAGGGGAGCAAGGCTTTTGCAATAAAGGACTTGGGGCCAGCAAAGAAAATTCTTAGCTGATACACTTATATCATGTAAGTATTTTAAGGCACTACTTCATTATATTTCATAGCATTTAGGTAGTTAATTGCATACATGTTACTTCATTTCATTAGTTTTTGTTAATTTTGTTAATCTCTACTTATTTTCGTATTTTCTGTATCTTTTTAGGTGTTTTACAGAAGATCCAAGGCATGGAAGTCAATTGGACAAGTTTGGGAAATAGAAAAAGCAAGAAGGACTGCTGCATAACATTACACGAGTCATGTAAGCATGGAACTTGACTTGTGTAACCCCTTGGTTAAGTGAAATTAAAGAGGCATGGAGAAGCCACATTACACTAGTCATGTAACAGACCTTGTGTAACTCACCCAACCCTGTGTAACCTTTTGGAAGTTAAGACCTAGAGAACAAAGGAGAGATAACAGTACACGAGCCATGTTAATAGCCATGTGTAACCTTTCTACCCTCATGTAACTTGTTGTCTCCATCATGAATGAAACCTGAAGTAGTCAAGAGACTTACACAACATAGGGCTACGTAGTGCCACACGGGCCATGTACTTTGCAATAGATAGACTTCTGTTTCGACTTGAATTTCTTTCCACTCATTCCAAATAGACATTTAAAGTTTTTAAAACTCTGAAACATGAATATGAGGCACTTGATATAAATACTAGAAGACCAAAACATGTAGGAGAGCTTTTAGTTTGAGTTAAGTCAGTTTTAGTTTACATAAAACCCTAGTTTTTCTAAGCAACTTGGAGAGAATCTGCACTAAGCTCTAGGAGAAGGACTCTCAGCTGAAGTTCTAAAAGTTCAAGGTTGCAGATCTTTATTCTTAGTTCTTTTGTTATATTTTTTCAAATTGTCTTATGTTCTTTTATTTTAATTTCAGTATGTCTGTCAAACTCATCATGAGTGAGTAGTTTGTTTAATTTTAAGATTAGGAGAGTAGCACTTTCAATTTTTATTATGGATATATACTAAGGTTATTTAATGGATTTGAGTTTTGCTTTTTGATTTAATATTCTATATTCTTAATGCATGCTATGTGTTGGTACCCACTTAGTGATGATATAAGACACCGGTTGAAGAACTGAAATGTGAAGATTAGTATTAAAAATCAGAATTTTGAACCTAGAAAATCTGACCTAGAGATAGGCTGAAATCCTTTGTGGAATCCCATAATTAATCAAAGAGCTTAAAGGGTTTTAATTAAGATTGATCGCTGCAAAAGTAGAGTTCAACTTAATTAAAATACACCTTAGGTGCCTTGAGAAAGGACTTAAGATATCTTAGGATTAATTTTCATCAAAGTAGCAATTCTCAATCTATTAAATAGGTGAAGTTAAGCCCATAATAAAATTGATGTGTGAAATCTTAATTCTGAAATTATTTTAATCAATTGAATTTAAAATTTAAGTTTATAGCTTTATCTTCATTCAATTCTCAACATCTGTAGTAATTTAGAATTATAACATTCGGTAGTTTAAACAGTTAAAATTGTTCTTTAGCTTGGTACTAGCACCTATAAATTCCTTATGGGAATGATACTCTACTCATTACTATATTACTTGATCACGATCTGTGCACTTACGAGGTTGTAAACCAGCAAACATTGGCATGAGAATTGCCCGTGATAGAAAATCTGGGAAGTTATGGTTATCGTGTCACACCCTATCCTCACATAAGGCATGACATGATCCTGTAATATATCCAATGAATTACCGAACTTCGTCTACCGGTAGTCCATTAAATATATTACAAGAGATTTTGTAGAATTTCAATTTCTTTCAAGGTGAAAAGAGAAGATAATTATTACTAAAGAACTTTTGTTTGGGGTTTACATCATAACAATACATTTTAACCTTTTCAGAATTTCTAGAATTTTTACAAAAATTTTTATTGAGTTTCGTTTGTAAATGGAGAAAAAAATTCTTCAAAACCTATGAAAAACACTCCCAATATACTTTTAAACCACAACTCCATTTACAAACTCAACACAATCCATTCTTAATCAACACAATTTCAAGCAATTCATTATAAAAAAAAAATTCAAAAGAAACTCAAGGATTTCATTAATAAGAAATAACTGGCTTACATTATAAATATTAACACTGGTCAAAATAAAATTCTAAAATTTTTATACAACTGCTCAAGTCCAGTATGTACATACACACAGATACATATACATTAAAAGAAATATTTACGAGGGTATTTTCTATATACCCGGTGATGTCTCCAAAATAATGTTTACTGCACATCACCAAGACCTACTCGCTACTTGATGCATCTCTTTACAGTGATGCAATAAGAAGCTATCACTGAGCCAAAGACTCAGTGGTGCACAACTTAAAGAAAATAATAATTTACACACTTCCAAAATCACAAGTTTTCAAAATAAATCAGTTAAATTATTAACCCATAGAAAATCATGTTTTGTTTCTAAAGCCAGAAAATTCCTTAAATAAATCAAATTTCATTCCACAAATCATAAAACAAAATTTTGAAAAGTCAGACAGCTTAATCATGACACAAATATCCAATTCGTCCCAATAACCAAAGGCTAATGGGGAATGCAAAGGCTAGCTAACATAAATTTATGAGTACTCATTCAATTCGTCCTCAGCTGGCACACACCTCAACACTTCAGCCAGAGAAGGAATATAAATCTAATTCATCCTACTAGGCAAGCCAGTGAGGAATTCAAACATATAGTCATGATACTGTGGTTTCAAACCATTTCAACAATTTTGCAAGCATAAAAAATATTCATCAATTCACATTCTTATTTAATTTCCAATAATTTCCCAAAATTAGGCTAACAACATATAATTTTTTTTAATCAAAGTATTCAATGTAAATATGGCCATAAATTAATGTCACAACTCATTCCATTCAAAATTCAATTTGCAAATCAAAAAGGGGTAGTTGTTGTGCTGATAAGTGCATAATTTATTAATTTTACTCCCATCACATTTATTGTTTCTAGGGTATCTTTATGCCTAATTTAGTTGATTAAAGTATAATTATCTATTAGGCATATGTTTAGAGAGTTGTTGAAATAATTGTGTTAAATGGAGAAATTTTTAGCATTTGCATTAATATGACTCTTTTTGTATTTTTCAGGGCTTTGGTGAAGTTCCAAAGCATAGAAGTGTGAAAGGAAGCTTGAAAAGGGCGAAGGATTAAGAAGCGTTGTTGATACAAAGTACAGGGGTCATGTAAGCAAAACCACAGACCTGTGTAACATTCTGCTAGAAGAAATCCAGAGAACCGAGGAAGAAACAAAGTACACAGGGCGTGTAACTTGACCCGTGTAAATCAATTCTGGAGAAAAGAGCTACTGCCGCCATTTCTAGAAGCTCCAGGATTCAGAATTTTGGGTTCTTCTGCCTGTGTTTTTCTATTTTTAGTCCCTTATCATATTTTTCTTTACTTTTCCATCATTTCCTCTTGTAAATACCAACATGAGTGAGTAAAATCTTTAGATTTCAGAGTTGGGAAATATTTTTTAAATTAATTTGTGGATTTAAACTGGTTATTTCTATATTTTATATAAATATGAGTTTTGATTCTTTCCTTATGTGCCTAATTTACTTGCCTAATATTGGTACCCATTGAGTATTGTGTTAATCTTTGATTGAAGGATCGAAAGGTGAAGATTATTGATAGATAATCAAGAATTAGAACTTAAAATCACCTAGATTTAAAAATAAACTAGGATTTTAGGAGGATTTATTGATTGGTTACAAAACTTAATAGGTTTTAAGTTAATTAAATATTGTACAAAAGTAGATTTGGTTTTCTTAAAATACACTTTGGTTTGCTTGAAAAGATATCAAAGGAATTTAGAATCAATCACCTTCAAACTTTATTTTCCCTTAATATTGGAATAACCAGGACAAATCCCAACTAATTTATGCATAAATTCCCAACTTTGAAATTGTTTTTACCATTAATAAGCATTTTATTTAGATTACCCATTATTAATTTAGTTTAATTACATCTAGATTTAGAATTTATTTACTTGCTCTTTACTTATTTTAGTTAGATTTATCAATTTTACTTTACTCATTGACATTTGCACTTACCTTCATTAATCATTAGCCCAAATAATCGCTTCATTCATAATTTGGTAATCAAATGACAAATCCTCATGGGAACGATACTTGACTTATCACTTTAAAACTTGATACAGCCCGTATACTTGCAGATACCACACATCAATGCTATACTTCTATTAGGATAATATAGTGCCTCGAATTTATTGAGTTTAGAGTAGATTTAGTATGCAATACCTAGATCATTTATCATTCTAATATCTCTATCAATCTCAAATGAATATCCTAAGTTCATAATTATGTCTTTAAACATAATTGATCAGTCAGTGAACACAGAATGATGTGATAATTTGCAATAACCTTCCTTTTCTCCCTATTCTTTCAATCCCAATTCAACTCATTTTTCTAGAAATACCCCGTTAGACTGAATCTTACATGGTCCTTTGGCAACACTCTAAGATAGCAATCATTTAACTAAGCTTCAAGAACTAGATAAGAGTCGTGAGGGTACATATTGTAACACCCTCCCGGTAACAACTCCGCACATTCTACTGTTCCGATGACCAGTGTCGGACCGGACAGCTAGAACGTTCGGAAAAATATTTAAACTGAAGTGAGGGACCATAATTAACTCAAATATTAATAAGAAAAATTTAGGAAAAATTTTAGAAATAAAATACAACCAAGTCAAATGAGCCGGTGCCCAAGCGATGGGTAACCAAAGGGAAGTTGCGGTTTTCGCAACTAGGAGCCCTAGACCCGAGTAAAAATTCATAAAATAATTATTGGGACTCCAGAGAATGATCATTGAGGTTCCTATGGCATTAGAATGCCAAGAAAATATTTAGAAAAATTTTTCAATCGGTACAAACAATTTTGACCCGTTAAGCCAAACGGAGGGCATTTTGGTCATTTCGCCTTCAGAGGTGATTTTTGGCCGACTTGTCCAGTTGAGTAAATAATTAATATAACATAAAATATGAATAAACATTACTAGAAATTAAATTGAAAATGAGTAGTGAAGAAAAGAAAAGAAAATGAGAAAAAAGGCTTATTTATGACACCATGATGATGTCATTTAAAAGCCATAACCAATCACAATTAAACAAACAATTAACCAACTAATAAAAGAGATAAATGAAGACCAAAAATCATTAAAAAGCCAGCAGCCATCCCCTTCCTCATATGCAGCCGAAATCCTTGCCCTAGCCAACCTCCATTAAAGCTTCAAGCAAGCTCCCTTTCTCCCTTTGTTACACCACTAAACCCTAAACCCCTTTCATTAAAATTTGTCCACTCATCTTGGGAGAGTGTTTGGCAGCCTAGAAAAGGAAAGGAAGTGAATATTAAACTTGGGAAAAATCTGCCACTTAAAGGTTAGTGCACCTATCTACTTAAAACTCCTTAATTGCATGATTAGGGACTTGAATTTAGTAAGGAATTGTAATTTAAATGGACAAAAACTCATGTGTATGTGTACAGGAAATTCGGCAGCCCTATTGAGGGAACAATAATGGAGTGTTTTGATGGACTTAAAAAGGATTAGAGATCATGTTTAAACCATGTATGCATGTGGTTAGTGAATGAGTTAGTAATTAAGGTGTGTTGTGAAAACTTATAATGGGAACTAGGGTTTTAAGAGTGAAAATTGGACTTGGCATTTGAATTGATTAATGGACATTCTAATGGTCAATTAGTGACCATTTAAGGCAAGTTAATCATAATTTGAAGTGAGTTAATGCATGGCAAAACTGAAATGGAAGGCTGCCTAAAGACAGCAGAAATGAGACTGAAATTTCAGTCCACTTGGACTGCCATACCTTTGGCTGTGTTAGTCCAATTGGTGTTTGGCCAATTGGACATGAAACTAGGCTTATAATGGCACATTTTTGCTGAAGAAACCATGCCCAAAAGACCAAAGCAAGAGGACCAAAAGTTGGCCCCAATCTGGATACCCTGCAACAGCACCTGCAGAAATGACCAAATGAACAGTAACTGTTCATTTGGCCATAACTCACTGTAGATATGGTCAATTGACCTGAAATTTTTACAGAAATAATTTAAGACATAGACAAACAACTTTCATGAAGAAACCTACCCCAAATTATGGCCAGAACCTATTCAAACATGCAATCACAGTCACTGTTCATGGTACTGTAGATTTGGTAACTCTGCAGTTTTGGCAATCCGGCCAGCTGTGGTTTTTGGACCATATCTGGAGCTACAAAACTCCAAATGGAGTGATTCAAAAAAGGAAATTCAACTAGACAAAATAAGGAACAACTTTCATGTTTTCCATTTCTTCAAATTCCCACTACAACAGTGCTTAATGGAACAGTAAACTTAGGCTTCAAAAACTGAAATTTTTGCCCTCTTGGTTTTAAGTTAGAAATGGTAATGGTGACCAATTCCAATAAGTTTTAAATGCAAAATGTGGTATGTTGGGAATGCCAAAACCAATGTACCTAATTTCTACCTAAAAGTCAATATTTTTGTTGACCAAAGAGGTGAATAGTGACACCAAAACTTGAAATTCAAAGATTGAAGAATTTTAAAGTATCAAATGCCCTAGTATACCTAACAAGATTGGTTTGGATAGTTTGGCATGCCAATAGGGTTCAGTTAGCAGTACTGCACATGGCAATATGCCATTCTGTGATTTTATGGCTTTTAGCCATTCTGACCTTGTATTGAGCTTTGGCCTTGTGCCTGATGTTATCACACGACTTGTTAGGCATTACATTACTGCCGGGAGATGCATATGTGACCGATGGTGTGACAGCCCGAGGTACTTGATACCCAGTGCCAGTTTACCTGTTTATCCAGTCCAGTCATCTAGTGTAGGTTACTTGGGCAACCAAATGAATGAAAGTAGACAAAGTTAATGATATACAAATTCAAAACAAATAAAACTTATACATTCACTACATATTTATTTTCTGCTATTTTCTTTTATTTTATTATTGCACCACTAAGCATTATTGCTTAGCGCGTTGCTTTTGCCACGCGTAGGTACTGGAGATACTGATCGTGAGCCCAGATGAACCGCAGGTGGTGAGTCCATCCTGCGATTACGCACGATGTCCGTGTCACCTCGTCACCTGCAGTGCATTGGTAGGACACTAGGTGTCATTTTGGCATTTTGTAACAAATTTTTATTTTCTCATATGTATTTAGAATTATGTAATGTATTTTGTTGACCATGTAAATTATGAAAATTGTGTTTGTAAATGGAAAAGAGAATGTTTATTTGTGATTTATACTTGATTATCACATGTGATGGATGATTGAGAACTGAAATTGAGAAATGTTGTTGAGATTTTGATATTGGAGTTTGAGATGATGAGACATGAATATTGGAAGTGTTTTTCACAGGTTCCGAAGAACTGTTTTCTCCATTTTTAGCCGGTACTCTGCCGGATTTTCTTTAAAATTTTCGGAACCTCAAATAAATAATAATTTCGATAAATGGCTTAAATAAATTATATTTCATAAATTATATTCAAAAGCATGATATAAATTAATTAAGGTATATTAGAGTGTGCCGGTACACCGTGTGGCATTACTTATTCGGGTATACTGTACACGGGTAAGGGGTGTCACACATATTGAGAAATATTACTTTTAATTTTTAAGGTCTCACACAATGATAGGTAGAGATCAAAACTTGCATTTCCTTTATTGGTCACTAGCACATGTGGTATGAATCACATGCTATGATATTTTCTTCTTTCCCGTGGAGCATATGTCAAAATATCATATAAAAGATAGTTTAAGCACTCTCAATGCTTAACTTTAAGTTCCCTTACTCTACTCTTAATTTTATTGGAACTTGCATCTGGAATCTTTAAACAAATAAAATGACTCAATCATGTATAGTCAATGTAATTAATTACAATGATACTCATCCTTATTTATCGAGTTAGCATGCTTTGTTACAAGTTTGAGCTCTTCAACATTATCACTCAAATAATGTAACTTATAACTATCTTATCTTTATATGCCACTTAGCTAATAGAGGTGATTGCCTGTGTGAGAAGGCTAATCCTTTTATTTGTTTGACATATTCTACTTTTAATTTATGTACTTAACATATATATGTAGGCGTATATTTCCACGACTAATGTGATAAGGAATTAAACAACATTAACTATAATAATGTCATACAAGTGAGTATCTTTTGAGAATCTCTTGATAGAATTAAATACATTAAATTCTACACAAACCCAATGACTTTATATGCCTATAAAAAGATTCTTTAGAACTGGCTTGGCAAATGGATCTGCTACCATTTCTTGTGTAGAAATGTACTTAATATTCACTTATTTCTGTGTAACCATGTCTTTGACAAAATAATATTTTATGCCTATATGTTTGATTTTTCCATGATACTTAGGATCTTTGGTGTAGGCTATTACTGCTTGACTATTACTGACATAGGTTGTACAATAGTATCAAACACACCCAAGTGAATGAGAAATCTTTTTAACTAAATAGCTTCTTGTACATCAGTCGAGAATGCTACAAACTCTACTTCCATAGTAAACAAAGCTATACAAGATTACTTTTTACTACTCCATGATATATCACCATTATTTAGTAAAAAAACAAATCCTGGGGTAGATTTTATCTCATCTAAATCTCCTCCCTAATCAGTATCGGTAGAGCCTTTTAGTTTCAAACTTTTCCCTTGATAACATAGTGAGTAATCAATTGTGCTCTTGAGATACCTTAGTATCCTCTTCACTGCTTTTCAGTGTGCTTATCTTGGGTTAGACTGACATCACTTACCATGCCAACTACATAGCAAATGCCAAGCCTTATACACATCATTGCATACATAAGACTTCCAACTACACACGCATAAGGAACATTTTTCATTTTCTCTCACTTTCCTGTGGAGTCTTAGGACATAGCATATGTCTTAAAACCTCACCTTTTGAAATGAGAGTATCTATTGAGTTGCAATCTTGCGTATGAAATTGCTCAAGAATTTTCTTGATATATGATTCTTGAGTAAGAGTTGGTAACCTCTTAGAGCGATCCCTTGAAATCTTAACTCCAAGGATATATGTAGCCTCACCCATGTCTTTCATCTCAAAATTGGAGGACAACCATCCTTTGATAGAATTAACATATTCCTTTTCATCTCTATCTATTAGTATGTCATTTACATATAATGATAAGATTATAAATTTGTCCTTGAGTCTTTTAGTATATACAAAATGATCTACATCAATCATAGTGAAACCGTATGACGTAATTGCCTTATAAAATCTAGTATACCATTGCCTTGAAGATTATTTTAGACCATAAATTGACCTCAAAAGTCAGCACACTTTATGCTTTTGGTCGTCTCTTATAAAACCTATAGATTGTTACATATAGATCTCCTCTTCTAATTTTCCATTGAGAAAAGTAACTTTTACATCCATTTGATAAAACTCAAGGTCCAAATTAACAATAAGAGCTAAAATTGATCATATTGAGATAAAATGTACAACAGGTGAAAAAGTCTCCTCATAGTTTATGTAACACCCTAGGCAAATCCCACATCGGCAAAACACGGGAGAGATGCTGGGTTTATAAGTTGGTGGTTCGTAACCCCTAGTGACTCGTTTTAAAACCGTGAGGGCTTTGGTCCAGAGCGGACTGATATTGTCCGCTCTGGACCAAAGCCCTCACGGTTTTAAAACGCGTCACTAGGGGTTACAAACCACCAACATATAAACCCAAAGATCTCTCCGTGTTTTGCCGATGTGGATTTGCCTAAGGTGTTACAATCCACCCCCCTTATGGGACTCAGCGTCCTCGCTGAGGTTTGCCCCACCATCGTTCAAGGTTGCACGCGGAGCGGCTCTGATACCACAAATGTAATGGCCCGGCCCACTAGTGATATTGTCCGCTCTGGGCCAAAGCCCTCACGGTTTTAAAACGCGTCAATAGGGGTTACGAACCACCAACTTATAAACCCAGCATCTCTCCCGTGTTTTGTCGATGTGGGATTTTCCTAGGGTGTTACAATCCACCCCCCTTATGGGACTCAGCGTCCTCGCTGAGGTTTGCCCCACCATCGTTCAAGGTTGCACGCGAAGTGGCTCTGATACCACAAATGTAATGGTCTGGCTCACTAGTGATATTGTCCGCTCTGGACCAAAGCCCTCACGGTTTTAAAACGCGTCACTAGGGGTTACGAACCACCAACTTATAAACCCAGCATCTCTCCCGTGTTTTGCCGATGTGGGATTTGCCTAGGGTGTTACAATCCACCCCCCTTATGGGACTCAGTGTCCTCGCTGAGGTTTGCCCCACCATCGTTCAAGGTTGCACGCGGAGTGGCTCTGATACCACAAATGTAATGGCCCGGCTCACTAGTGATATTGTCCGCTCTGGACCAAAGCCCTCACGGTTTTAAAACGCGTCACTAGGGGTTACGAATCACCAACTTATAAACCCAGCATCTCTCCCGTGTTTTGCCGATGTGGGATTTGCCTAGGGTGTTACAGTTTATCCCTTCTTATTGTGTATACCCTTAGCCACTAGATGAGCTTTATATCTTTTGATACTTTCATAAGCTTTATGCTTAATTTTGAGAACCCATTTGTTCCCAATAGCCTTACATCCTATTAGTAAATCTACCAGTTCCTAGACTTGATTTCATTTCATGGACTCTATCTCTACTTCCATTGCTTTAATCCACTTTTCCTTAGTCGGATATGTAAGAGCCTCATTTGCATTTCTAGGCTCTTCATCATCTATAGTAACCATAAATGCTTCCTCTTTAATCTCAAAACGATGATACATAATGCTCTTTCGACTCGATTGGCAAAGCTAAGATTAATGTATTGAATCATCAATTTTTATGGTACTCCCACTTGGATTAAGAATCATTGGTGGAGTCACTTCAAGGTTTAATTCAACTTCATTTGAAACTAATTCATCATTGCTCATATTACTCCCACTTGGAAGTGATTCCAATTGATTTGGTATTGCCAAAATATCTTGATCTTGAGTAAAAGTCTTATCTTATCTTCCTTTACTTAGGAAATTCATTCTCTAAGAATATAACATTTCATGATTCAAACTTAGTTACATATCCATTGTCTTGCTCTCCAACAAATGCATATCCCTTAGATTGTTCAAAATATCTTATAAAGATATATTTCCTTCTCTTTAGAACAAGTTTTCCAAACTTATGGGAAGGATTATGAACATAAGCAGCACAACCCCAGGATTTTAAGACACTTAAATTTGGTTTACGTGTTGTCCATAACTCATATGGAGTGGAAGTAACTAATTTAGAAGGCACACGATTAAGTATAAATGTGGCAATCAAAAGTGCATCACCCTAATAAGTGATGGGCAAATTTGCTTGTGCCATCATTAACCTAACCATTTCAAGCAAAGTTTTATTCGTCTTTCTAGTACACCATTTTTTTGTGGAGTACTAGGAATAGTAATTGTCTTTCTATTCCTTTTTCATCACATAATTCTTTGAATTGATTAATAGATATTCTCTTCCTTGATTGGTTCTTAAAGCCTTAATTGTAACACCCCTATGTTCGGTAGTGCGTTCTACTGTTCCGATGACTAGTGTTGTCCAGACAGCTAGGATGCCTAGAACTAAACTTCGATATGAGTGGGGAGACATAAAATAATGAAATACAAGAAAAGAAAATATAAAAAAAACAAAGGAAAAATAATAGCAAAGAAATATAACCAAGTTAAGCGAGCCGAAAACCCTAGCGATGGGTGACCGCACCGGGAAGTCACAGCGTGGACCGTTGACTAGCCCTGGACTGCGGGGAAACCTGGAAAATATTTTTAGGACTTAAAGAGACCCCTATTGAAGTATAAATATCATTAGAAAAATCAAAGAAAAATTAATTAATTAGTACAAAGAAAAGTGAGAAATCGAAAAACGGACAAAACCCGGTGTTACCGAAAAATCGGGAATGCAACCCGAACAGGGGCTTTGTGGTCATTTGACATCCCGAATTGTCTTTTGACCTAAATGTCCATTAAAAATAAATGATATTACACTTTAGAAATGTCATGAAAAATTAAATGGTGGTACATTATGTAAATAGTGAAGGAAATGAGATAAATGTGCAAATTAGGAAAATTGGAATATTTAATCATTAAGTTAAAGTGAGTGCTCCACTAACTCAAGTTTTGGGACACTTAATTAAGTCATTTTGGATAGAAATTCAGTCCATCTTCTTCCTCCCAAATGACCAGTCGTGAGCCTCCATTGAAGAACCTCCATGGCCATCCATGGCCAAGCTCCATGCAACCATGATTTAGCCATATTTTCACTAGCTTCCTTCACAAAAACTGTTCTACACCACTTGGGCAGCAGATAGGCAGCAAGAAGATCAAGTTTAGTCAAGGTTTTGAAGAGTTTCCAAAGTGGTAAGTTTGTGTTATTGGTTATTGCTTCATTAAAGTTTGTGAGGAGGTTATGGGTACTTGAATTATGGAAAGAATTTTGGAGTTTAATGTTCTAAGGGAGATGTTTATTTTTGGCAGCCATGGAAACACCTTAAGGACAGCTTATTCTTGCTTCTAAATGGTAGATTAAAGGATTGATTAAATGTATATGTGTATAGGAAATTATTTGGGTGATGTATACTTAGTATATGTGGATGTGTATTTGAAATTTGAAGCTTGGAAATTAATGGAGTGTGATGTATGAATTGGCAGCTTGCATTGTGAACCAAAAAACTGTTATTTCATGGGTTGGTTTATGAAATTACATGGTTAAATTATGGTGCTTGCTATGGCAGATTGTATATGTGTACAAGGGTTTGAGTCTAGGCATGTAAATGAGCTTGTTATGTAGTTAAATTGTGTGTAACTTGGACTTGGTAAATTCTGCACTTTATGGTGTATGTTGAATGTGATTGTAAGCTGCCAAAATAATCAACAATATGTGGTAAAATATGTTTAGGTTATGGTACAAACCAGAAATGGGCATGAATGTGAGTTTGGTAAGGGTTAAAAGTGATCCTTGATGTGTATGAAGGAAATGTAATAAGGCAGTTTGTGTTTTGGGCCTAGAACTTTAAGTGTGTGGCTTCAATTGGTATGAGACCAATTGGAGGTGAAACTAGGCACAAAAATGTGCCAACTTTCATGAAGGAAGCTTGCCAAAATTCTGCTTGCAAGGTAGCTTGAAAAATGACCAATTCGGATTAAGTGCAAAAGAGGCCTGAAAATTGACCAATTGGGCAGCAGTTAGTATTTAGGCCATAACTCACTCAAAACAGGTCCAATTGACCTGAAATTTTAACCATGAATAGTTAAGACCCATATCTACAAGTCTTATGAAGACACCAAAGCCCAGAAATGACCATAAGCAAGTCAAACAGCTTGCACAAGTTCGGGTCCAAAAACTGGCCGAACCAAAGTTGACCAAATTGACCTAAAATGACCTAATTTGATGCAATTTGACCAGCAATAGTAAAATGACCATAACTTGGTCTACATAACTCAGAATGACCTGAAATTTTGCCCCGCGTGCAATAAGACATAGATCTACAAGTTTGTAGTTTTGACCGAAACTCGAAAACCGAGGGAACTAGGTCGTCCGGCTAGGTCAAACTAGTATTCCGGAGTCCAGCAAAATGCAAGAAAACGCAGTATACATAGAAATGAGTTTGGTAACACATACCAACCCTAAAATACTATCGAATGTGACACATTAGTAACATTAAAACCTAAATTACCTAAAATGTACCGAGGGTCGACATATTAGGTTGACTAAGCAAATAATAGAATTCAGTGAATTACTTATCAAGCATTATCGTTAGAGACAGTTTAATTAAGTACTGAAACACTTCAAATTATGTTTCTCAGTTAGCAAAGACTTATGGAAAGGGAAGGAAACACTGAGTCAAGACCAGGAGACAGTTATCAGAGGTTTGTGCACAATAAGTATTTCTTTTGAATTTTTCAATTGAAATAAATTATGATTATTTGTATGTTATTATTTTAAATTGTGTTTGTGCACAATAATTTTGACTTCTCATTTTCTACTTAAAAATTTAATTGAACATTATAGTTTTAAATTGTGTCCGTGCACAATACTTTTATATTCACTGCTTTTACTAGCAAATTTATTTGGAGAAATGAGTTATGAATAATTTTTTATTGCTTTGGTTTTGGGAATATTATTTGGAAATTATTGTGTTGCCAACTTTGCAAATGGAAATTTTGAGATAAAATGTGATTTATGGTTTGTATGAAATATTGTGATTTGAAATTGTTTTAATTCACACTTGGCATAACACTGTTACTATGTTCCTCCTCCATTTATGGGGTGAGTGTGATATATTCCTCCCTCTTTGACTTATCAGTCTGGGGTGAGTGTGATTATGTTCCTCCCTCTTTGACTTCCCAGTCTGAGGTGAGTGTGGATGAGTACTCATTATATAGCTAGCTTCCTCCCTCATTGATTTCGATTATTGGGGTGAGTGTGTCTTGTCGTGGTGTACAACACGGCATGTGTGGAAAAATTGTGTCATGGCCTAAATTGTATTATCGATTGGCAACACTGTATTCTTCAGTTATTTGATCAAATTGTGTTATTGATGGGTAAAACTGTGTTATTCAGTTATTTGATCAAATTGTGTTATTGATTGGCAAAACTGTATTGTTCAGTTATTTGATCAAATTGTGTTATTGATTGGCAAAAATGTATTATTCAATTATTTGATTAAATTGTGTTATTGATTGGCAAAACTGTGTTACTCAGTTATTTGATCAAATTTGTGTTAGATGAATTTTGCAAATTGTGAAATGGAATTGTGAATCATTTGATTTGTGAACTGTCAATAAAAGATTTATATATCGCATTTCAAATTGTTATTGTGCACCACTGAGTAAATTTTACTCAGCGATAGCTTTCATTCTTTGCCGCAGTGGAAATGATCGACAGGCGGCAGACTAGGCTGCTAGTTCTACATTGAGAGATCATCGGGTATATTGAGTATACCACATTTTGCATTTTGTACTGTAATGTATGTTCACTGTATGTATATATTGTTCTTGGTTTTGAGCAGTTGTAAATTAAAATTGTACATTGAAGTTGTAAAGTAAATTATGAGTTATTTTGACTTGTAAAATTTGTACTGTATTTCTTTTATCTCAGTCTTTGAAAAATTATTTTGGATTTGAGTTGAAAAACATATTGTGTTAAATTATGTTGGAGTTTGAGATTGAGAAAAATATTGAAGTGCTTTTACAGGTTTTCTGAAGAACTGTTTTATTTAAAATACAGAGGGCACTCCGCCAAAATTTTTACAGAAATTCCTAATAATTCAAATGTGTTATCTCTTTCACTTAAGTTCAAAAAAATTTTTAACACCTATAAATAGTGCTCACCACTATAAAAAGAAGTAAGAAAAGTTGTAAAATCCCTGGTAGTGTATTTAATGGGTTATCAGTAGACGAAGTTGGTAATTCATTAGGTATACTATGGGATCATGTCATGCCTTACAGAGGGGTAAGGTGTGACATTAACTTTCCTGTCTAATTGATTTTCAACAAGATTTAAGTATTTTACAAAGTAACTCAAAGCTTTGGATTTATGAGAAATCAAACAAACATAACCAAAATGAGTATAATTGTCTATAAATGTGATGAAGTAATATGCCCCATGCCCAGCCCTCACATTCATTGAACCACAAATATAAGAGTGAATTAATTGTAATGGACAGTCAGCTCTACTTCCTTTCCCAAAAGGTTTTCTTGCTACTTTTCCTAGTAAGCAATGTTCATAAGTGGACAGTTCCACCTTACTAAAATCACCTAGTAAGCCCTTTTTAGCTAACCTTTGCATTCTTTGTTCACCAATATGACCAAGTCTAGCATGCCAAGTGGTCATATCATCCACATTATTAAAAGAAGATATATGTAAGGAAAAACACACATTATTATTTATGTCATGAATAATATCCAAGATAATAAAAGCATTCAAGAAAAAAACTAAAACCATAAAAACTTGTTCCCAGAGACAAGTTAACACCATTTTCATGAAAGCTTAGATTGAAACCAAGCTTAAGTAAAACCAGTACTGATACTAAATTCTAACGTATTTATGGAGCATATAACACATTATGTAGGAAAAGAATTTGACCACCATGCATGACCTACTTGCAAGTGCCAATCCCTTTCACCTCTACTTTAAAGTTATTTCCTACATAAATGCACTTTGCTCTATTTGGAAGACGCAAGAATTCCACAATGGCACCCTTGTCCTTTGCTATATGGTCTATTGCACCTGAGTCTGTAGTCCATAAAGGATTAGATTCAGTTAGAAAAATAGAACTAGAGACATTACTAACACTTATAAGAGGAAAAAGGTCATTTACCTTTTTAGGTTCAGTGTAATCTCTTCCAAAATGCCCTTTGTTTTCACAATTGTAGCATTTCACCTTGGCAACATTTTTCTTTTTCTTTTTAAAAAGAACTTTCCATCTTCCAGCACAGTTATACTTAGGCTTCTTGTTGGCATTTCCTTTACTGTTTCCTTGTTAAGGCCTACCTTGATGCTTTTGCTTTTGTCCCTTAGGACCTTGTGAGCTAAACTTGTTATGTACACATTACTACCTGACTAGTCAGAACCAAGGCTTTCCTTTTCTAACTCAAGATGGTGAATAACATCTTTTAAATTTTTAATGTTAAAATTATGAGTCGAGTGCATCTTCATAGGTTCCCAATTATTAGGCAAAGAACATATCACAGCTTGGACTTATTGTTCATCAGTGAGAGTATGACCAGCATCTTTAAGTTCATTCATCATGTTTGACATCATCCTCATATATTTTTTTTTTCATATTATGTTTAGAGCGTTTCTTATATGGGTCAAACTTGATTGTGAAAGCCCTCAGTTTAGCAATTGACGTGCCTCCAAATTTTTCCTTTAACGCATACCACATGTTCTTTGCTAGGTCATAATTCCTAAATTCCTACATGATATCATTATCCATGCTACTCAATAATGTAATTCGAGCTAAGGAATTCTTTTTCTTCCAAGCATCATATGCCTCGCAATCTTTCACATGTTGGACCATTTCTCTAACTTTAGGAACTGATGGTTGTCGAATCTACCAAAAATTAAATTAACAGAAATTACCATTAATGAAATTTTTTCTGCAGCAAGTGGTAATCCAGGTCGAACCCTAGAGACAGAATTATTAATTTTCGTGCATTTGTGTAACAGGAAAAGAATAAAGGTTGGAGGGGGGGAGGGTTGTATCACTAAATCAGAAGAAAACAATTTCAAAAATTAAAGAACTAAATTTAAATATGAAACTCTCAATTTAAACAAACTTCAGTCCAAGGTAATTCACATTCCAATGCATGACTCGATCATAGACAAAAGAAATACAATTATCTCTTATTGAATACTTAACATAGATTTACCAAATAGCGAGGTAAAACCCCTAACTTCCCTATACTCATCAATTTGAGCCTAGCACTCTTGTTGACTCTAATTATTAACTGAATTGGTATTAAGCAATCCTCATCAAATTAATAACTGCTTTAAGAATAGAAAGTAGTTAAGCTGAGCAACGATTTATAAAGCATAAATCATTTAATTCACCCTATTGTTTCCTTAGATTATTATCGAAAACTTGGATCATAATCAATAAAACCTAATTGCTACTCACATTCAATCTTACACAACAATTATGGATTATGAAGATGAATTAGCAATTGATCACATCAAATAACTAATAGTCCTTTTTAGCAAATCATTCAATAGATTAAAAATAATGAAATTGGGAAACAAATAGATATTCAAAAAGATATAATTTAAATTAAGAACCTAGTCTCACAAATCATGCAATAGAACTAGATTCCCTTGAACTAAATTTAGAACTTAGCCACTCACATTCATGGCTTACAGAAAATTAAAGAAAAAGAAAGAAGAAATCTAAAAAGAGAATGGAGAATGAAGGTCTTCTATGGTGTTCGAAGGTCTGAATGGTTGTATGTCGGCTGCTGCCCAAAGATGGTCTTTATAATCAAAAACCTAATTCCAAAGATGAGAGCCAAACTTGGAAAAGTTTTGAAATTCAAAAGACAGATTTTCTGCTCTGTAATCACGGCAGTTTTTCAGCCACTTTCCTTCCGAATCTGCCTTTTCCTTCTTCAGGAAAGTTGTAGCCCTATTTCTTCGCTTTCCAACAGGTACTCATTTGCCCAAATCTGAGGTCTTCAGCCCAAGTTATGGGCTAAAAATTGAGACTGGTTCTAACAGAGTATCCAGCTCATAATGACGACTTCATTGCCATTTTTTACAATTAAAATAGCCTTATCTTGCTTCTAGCCCTTCATAGAAATTGTAAAGGTGGCTCTTAAGGTTCAATTGGGCCTAGGTTTGCTTCATTTGGACCTTCAGAGCTCCAGATATAAAATAAATCCCAAGACTAGTTGTGACAAATCAAGTATGGGCTTTTGCAATAGATCCATAGCTCATTTTGTCAACCTTGGAGACTGATTTGGGCTTTGGTCCCTCTTTGTCATTTGTAGTGCTCTAACTTAGCTTTTCAACGAATTAAACAGCACTCAATTTGGAGACCCACAACTTTAGAAACACCTGAAAAATATAGCAAAGGTCAAATTAATGCACAAGCTAAAAATTTCTCCATTTAACAAAATTATTCCACCAACTTTCCAAAAATATGCCTAAATGATAATTATACTTTAATCAACTAAATTAGGCATAAAAATACACTAGAAACACTAAATGTGATGGGAGTAAAATTAATAAATTATGCACTTATCAGGAATATTCATGCTTAGGTTGACAGTCTTAAAAGCCTCTTGTTCTTCCAGCACATACTGGATTTTCATACTCTAGATCTCGTAATTATCACCATTTAGTTTCTCACCTTTATTAAGTTCAGCAACAATATTCTTAGCAGCTGAAGCCATTTGTGAACACTAAGTTTTGTATAGAGACAACTTTTACACATTAATTGAATCCTTAAAATATACATTTCTAACCTTATCAATAATTAATTATGGCTATAAATATCTCATATTTGGCTTAGAGTCAAAAGTTCATTATATTCCCAATCAACACCTAAGGTCCTAATATGTGATAGATATAACATAATTAATAATGTAAGGCACCACTATTTATTAAAAAAATTTCAAACATAATATTTTAATTACCATGTAATTGAAATAAATAATATATCCAAGAACTCATTTATAAATAATACAAAGAATCAACAATTCTAATAAAAAAATGCTTTCATTTATTGTGTATATATATATATATAATAAATGTCTTTTCTGAAAATCTATAATATAATATTAAGTATAATTATAGATATTCAATACTGAAAGCTTAACATCAAACTTATAGGGACAAGCCTATTCAAAAAGATGATAATTGTAGTAAATTCTATCAGGCATCGAATCTCTTAATGCTTTCATTTATTCAGGTGCAAGCTTATAGTCCACTATTTTTCTTCTTGCTGTCACAAATTGATAGTCCTAAGGAAGAACTAACAGTCTTCATAACTACCCACTTAGCATACTCCTTAAAAAATTTCAGCACAAGGAATTTACAGTGACCGTTATTGCCCTTATTCAGTTTGTACCACAATGCATCGAGAATTCCCTTCTGATTTGGATTAATTAGAGTTCCCCTGAAAGCCATGTATTTATCACGTCTTAGCAAAAGACCACCTTCCCATATAATACTCTAAATTAACCAATTAATTTTGATAATATGATTCACCAAATGAATTATTTCATTATTGTAACTAATAGGGTCCATTTGATGACTAGCTAAGTCATTGATCATTGCATTTACTTTGTCCCTCTGCTAGACAGTCAGAATCCTCCGAGGAGTTTGCACAATTCACATCATAATCTGTAATAAATATACATATAAAAATATGTTATATATATATATATATATATATATATATATATATATACAACAACTAATTTTTTGTGAATTTTTTTGTGTTCTAAGCTTTTCTACTCTCTCTCTCTAGAACTTGAGCCATAGCAATTACTTCTTTGAGAGCATTTATTTTAGTTGTAATTCTTTGAGTTCTCTGATTGAAAGTGAAGTTGTTGAGTGTGTTTATTGAACTAAGAGTGTTCTAGAGCCTCAAATTGCTCTTGAATCAGACCAAAACTGATCTTAGGGAGGTTGCTACGAGTCCCCTTATTGAAAAAAACCAAAATCGGCCCGTGATCAACTAGTTTAAACTAGCAGTTACGAACCAAATATTTGAATTTCTTAAAATTTTATTTTTTTAATATTTTCCTTAGATTAAATAGATGATTTTGAGTATCTTTAATTATTGCATTATTCCCAAATAAGGTACAAAATAATTTAAATTTTTAATACTAATGACCAAATCATAAAAAAAAGTCAAACCTTTACGCTTTTTTGTATTTTAATCCTGTGGTTTTAATTTTGCCTTTGGAAGTTTTGCAGAAATTTTATTCAAATATGAAATCCAATTTGAGGGAACTGTGACTATGATGGCATGGCATGCCATGTAACCTTTTTTATTCTAAAATTGACAAATAGGTCAAATCTAAGCCAGTTCCAATTCAAGCTCCTAAGGATCAAGGAACCATCAGTTCTTGCCCGGAACCAAACCAAAATTGGCCTTTTAACTAGGTCTAATATATTACAATGTATATTTATTTATTTATTGAAACCGACCATAAAATAATCACTCATTTACTATTAGCATAGTCAGTTTGTTCAATGGGTTGATTTGGTGATTTGGACATAAGTTGAATCAAATAAGTAATTAAGTCATGAAAACTCAATTAATTAGATCAAAATTTTCATTAACTCATGTGATCTAATGATGGAGCATTCATGGGTTTATAATTTATAAATTTAAAAATTGAAAAAAAATGTTAAAATGAATTTAAATTTTTAAGTATTAAATTGAATATGTTTGTTATTAGTCTATTTGAAATAAGATGTTATTTAACTATAATCTTTTTATTTATAATAATACAATAAATTTTATGAAATAAAATATTTGTGTATTTTTATTTTTTTAATATATGTTAATAATATTCTATAAATATTAAGAAAACGGTTATAAATATTTTTTAATGTATATTATTCATAAATGTTAAAAATGAAAGTATTTAATAATATTATTTAAAATTTGAAAAGTTATATATAAAATTTAAAATTACCAGTAAGATATGTATTGTTGAAAGTTTAATTTTAAAAATTACTTAATTATACTTATTTATTTAAATTAATAGGTTTAATATTTGGTTAAATTAAAATCCAAGTTAAGCCTAATAATTACGAATACTAGGCTCTATTTGTTTCGCAGAAAATAACTTGTATATAAAAAAATTTTCCATGAAAAATATTTTCTATTGTTTGGTTATAGTATTAAACTAATGGTATGTTTTTATATCATATATTATCAAAATAGAGAAAATTACTTTCTTTTTTTTTTTAAAAGAGGGAGTCTTTTTTCTGAGAAATAATTTAATTTTTCCTTTTATCAAGAAAATATTTTCCGTTTTCATTATTTTTTTTAGATGTAAAGCTGTTTACTATTCCCTCAACTGAATTATTCTCATTATTTTTCACCTTTCACATTTTTTCTTCTCTTATCTCCTCTTTGGGAATAACTCCTCCCCTTCTTTTACTGCTATTTTTGTTTTTTTTTTTTTTTCTAATAACTCTCAAACATGCATTTGTTTAGAATGAATTTTAGTCATATCTCCTTAAATCTATCATTGATAATAAATTTAGAGTGAACAAATTCTCAAATGTGTACTTGTTAGTAGATATTGAATATATGAATTTGTTTTGTTTATCTCCTTTAATGGAGTTACTATTTTTCTATTGGTGAGTTATTTTGTCTTTTTAGAATGCTACTCTATGAGATACAAGTTACATATCCATAATTTTATTTATGTAGAAATATAATAGTTCTTTATTTTCAATTAATGATAAATCTTTCTTTCCTATTTATAATATATATATATATATATATATATATATATATATATATATATATATATATATATATTCTTGCATTTTCGCTCTATATATGTACATGCAAGGCACCATTATAATCAGTTAATGATAAAAAATAAAAAAAAAATTTTTAAATTTTGATACATTCAATTTTAGATTAAAAAAACTAAATTTTAAAAATAGTTAAAATTTTGCAATGAGGGGCATGAGTATTACTTATCTGCATTTTAAATATTTGACACTGTTACGTCCTATCAATTCAAAATTATCACATCACAAAATAAGTATTAAATCTAAATATGAGGAACAATTAGATAATTATTAAGCAATGCGTTAATCTTACATTGAGGTTTTGTTTGTTTCACAAAAAAAATAATTTATATGTGAAAAATATTTTCTATGAAAATTATTTTTTTAAAAAATTTGTTGTATAAAAATATTTTTATTGTTTGGTTGCCATGTTAAACTAATAATATGTGTTTCTATCATATATACATAAGTATTTTTAAATTTAAATAAGATTGTCAAAGTTTAGAAAATACAAATTACAGTTAACTTGAAAACCTATAATAGAAGGTTACTAGTATTTTAGTTATACTCAAATTGAAATTTGAGGTATTATAAATGAAATTAACCTCATTTACTATTAGCATAGTTGGTTTGTTCATTATTCATACAACTCAATGATAGGCATAATTTGCTTATTGGGCATTTCTTTGGCCATAGTTTCACTTGTTTTTATTCTTTATCCCATTATTGGGTGGATCAATTTTGTTATTTCGGCCTTTGTGCTAGCAAAACTCACATATGACTCGTATTGAGCGCTTATCAACTTTTTTCCCATGCAACTTGCTTGGTTCTTCTCTTGTTCAAAAGACTAAAGGGATATCGCAATACTAATGATAAATCGGTTCAATTACAATAATAATAAATTGAAGTGTGATAAGTTAGTAAAGGCAAAAGCGAGAATAGGGAGGGGCAAACATAATAAGATGACGTGGAAGGAAATATAAATTTTGGATATTGATACAGATTTGATATCTAATAGAACTTGATTTATATAGCCGGCTGTAATTAGTTTGAGATTAATACTTAATTATTGTTATTATTGTAAATTGATTTGTTATAACTTGTTGCATGGATGTTGAAACCCAATTTTTATAAAGGCATAATTATTTATTTTTTCTAGTAAAATATAATTTATTATTTCATAAAAGGGTTTAAAGTCTAAAAATATAAATAGAATGAAACCCAAATACATTGGATAAAGCATAGAACAATAAAAACGCAACATTCAAATCTCATAACACTCAACATTCTTCTTTTTCCTATGGTACACTATGAGTGGGCTTAGGCCCATTGGGTTTTTATGTTTTGATTATGTAGCAAATTCAATATCTATTAATTAATTTCAATTTCACTAACATAACTTTTCATGACAATAATAATAATCATAATAATTATTACATCTGCTGTATATATATATATATATATATATATCCGACCTAGTGAGTTGATTTTGTGATGTAAAAATTAAATTAGATCAAAACTTTAATTGAATCTAATAAGTAATTAACCCGTGAAAATTCAATTGATTCAATCAAATTTTTGATGGAGTCGTGTGATTTAATGAACCAAACATTAATTAATTAAAATTTTGAACTTAAAAATTTTAAAATTTCAATATGGATTTAAATTTTTATGTATTAAAATAAATATATTTTATCAATCCATTTGAAATAAGATGTTTAACTATAATCTTTTTATTTATAGTAATGCAATATATCAATTAAATAAAATAAGATATTTGATGCATTTTCATTTTTTTAACATAGATGAGTAATATGGATTTTTTTTAATTCATATTATTTATAAATATTAAAAATAAAAAATATTTAATATCATAGTTCAAATTTTAAATAATTTTTAAATAAAATTAAAATTATGTTGCATCCAAACAATGGAGAATATTTTCATGCAAAATATTTTCCTAATTTCATTTCCTTTCATTTTAAAAGACTAAACAATTTAGGACGTACGTTAACACAGAATGACCACGTACGCTATTATAGTTTATAAAATCTTATTTGTTTATTGAAAAACTTAAAAAGTGAGGTGATTGACTTCCTTGCATTTACTCTTCGACCATTGAAAGTATTATATATACAAGGCAACATTATAATCAATTAAAGATATTACTTTTCTACATTTTTTTTAAATTTTGACACTGTGAATTTTAGATTAAAAGTATAAATTTAATAAAATTTTTAAAAATTTATAATAAAAAATTTATCAAATTAAATTGTTATAAAATTTTAATTTTTATATAGGCAAAAAGTAGTTATTAAATATCTAAATATAAGAGATAGTTAAATAAATATAAGTGATGTATTAATCATAACGTATATTAAAAAAATTACATGATTGTTTCCCAATAAATTACAATATTCAATAAAAACTTGAAAAATTTGATAATGGGGTTTTAATAATTTATAGAAATAAAAATAAAAGTAACACAATTTTAAAATATTTTATAAATAGTTATTGAATATTAAGGAATTTCTCTGCACATTTTTCTTTTGTTCTTCTCTTTTTCTTATTTACATTGATTAATTAATATATTCATTGTACAAATGAAGTTCATATCTTGTAAAATTCATTGAGCTAATGTAAACATGTTCTGCTCTGTTTGTTTCTTGGTTCTTCAATGGCTGAACTTTTTTCTTTTGCTCTTCTTCTCTTTTCTTATTTATATTAATTATGCTTGCTTAAGGTCAAAAGTGTGTAAAATACAAAGTCCTACAAAGCTATACTTTTTTTTCTCATAAATATAAATTATTATTTAGTATCTCAATTATATCAAAATTAACGACTTAATCCTTGTACTTTTAAAAATACATGATTTAGACCCTTACATTTGATTTCATCAATTATTTGGTCCTTAAAATACATTATTCGTATTTTTAAAATTTTAATATTAACTCTATTATTATTGTTATTAATTTTTTTTTCAGTCTTAATGAATTCTTATAAAATTTTTATGACATTTTGTCACACCTTATGATATGGATTCAAATGATATAAACATTGGGGCGTCCTCTACTTACGACGTGCTACATCGGAGCCTGGGTGTAGTGAGAAATATGCAAGGGTGTAGGGCATTCATCGAAAGTGACGCGCCATGCCGGCGCCTAGGTGTGGTGTTAAATGAGCAAGTGTTCCCACATCATGGAAGGTGTGTGGGTAAAGAAGTTAGTTCATATGACAGATAGTAGAAAAAATAGTAGAACATAATACAAGATAGATATAGAAAACAATAGAAGATATCATAGAAGGAGACCAATTAGGAAGGAACAGGATAGGAGGAGGAACAGGGTTGGTACTGAACAGGGTTGGTACTTGGAATATTGAATCACTTACAAGAAAATTAATGGAGCTTGTGGATACCTTAGAAAGGAGAAAGGTGAATATTGTTTGCATTTAGGAGACTAAATGGGTAAGAGAGAAAAGCAAAGAAGTAGGTAATTCAGGATACAAACTGTAGTTTGCTGGAAAGGAGAGAAACAAGAACGGAGTGGGCATAATCATAGACAGGACATTGAAAGATGCTGTAATAGCTGTGAAAAAAGTAGGAGATAGAATTATACTAGTAAAACTAGTACTAGAAGGAGAAACAATAAATGTAGTTAGTGCTTATGCCCCACAAATAGGACTAGATAGTGAGAGTAAACAAATGTTTTGGGAATATATGGATGATTTAGTGCAAAGCATACCGAATGAAGAGAATATTTTCATTGGTGGAGATTTGAATAGATATGTAGGAAGTGATAGGCAAGGTTATGAGAATATTCATGGAGGTTTTGGTTTTGGCAGTCGAAATGAGGAGGGAAAAAGCATCCTGGATTTTGCTATGGTATACAACCTAATACTAACAAATACCTACTTTATAAAAAGATAGTCACATTTAGTGACTTTCAAAAGTGGGCAACATAGAAGCCAAATCGACTTCCTCTTAACCAGGAAGACAAATAGAGCTCTATGCAAGGATTGCAAGGTCATTCCAGGAGAGGCTTTAATAAGTCAACATTGGTTAGTGGTCTTAGATGCCAAATTTAGGAACAATTCAAGTAAGATAAGAAGAAATAGTGTAGCTCGAATAAAGTGGTGAGAGTTCAAAGGAGTAAAGCAAGTGAAGTTCAAAACTAAGCTTCTCAAGTCCGAAGCATGGAAGCTGGATATGGAGACCAATGATATGTGGATACAGATGGCATCAAAGATTAGAGAAGTAGCTAGAAAAGTACTTGAAGAGTCTAAAGGACATGGATTACCCTCAAAAGAGAGATGGTGGTGGAATGAGGAAGTACAAAACAAAAAGCAGTGAAGAGAAAAAGGGAATGGTATAAGAAATTACCTAAATGTGATAATAATGAGGCATATGAACAGTACAAGATAGCAAGGAAAGAGGCAAAAAAGGCAGTTAGTCAAGCAAGAGCACAGGCCTTTGAAAAGTTATTTGAGAAACTTGAAACTAAAGAAGGGAAGAAAGATATTTATAGATTAGCAAGGAGGAGAGAAAGGAAATGTCAATATTTCAATCAAGTTAGGTGCATTAAGAGTAAAGAAGAGAAAGTGTTGGTGAAAGATGAGGATATTAAAGAAAGATGAAGAAATTTTTTTAATGATCTCTTTAATAATAGTCAAAATGGTAATAGCATGAATATAGACTATAGAACAATAGAAAAAAAATGTAAATTATACTAGAAAGATTAGATCTTTAGAAGTAAAAGAAGCACTTAAGAGAATGAAAGTGAGTAAAGCCTATGGACCCGATGGAATACCAATTGAAGTGTGAAAGTGTTTGAGAGATATGAGAGTGGCATGGTTAACTAAATTATTTAATAAGATTCTAAACTCAAAGAAAATGCCTGATGAATGGAGAATGAGAATTTTAGTACCTATTTTTAAAAATAAGGAAGACATACAGAGTTGCTCAAACTATAGAGGAATTAAACTCATGAGCCACACTATGAAGTTGTGGGAGAGAGTTATGGAGCATCGACTACGTCATGATACTTCTATCTCTCTTAATCAATTTGGCTTCATGCCCGGTCGTTCAACTATGGAAGTGAACTTTCTCATTAGAAGCTTGATGGAAAAATATAGAGATGTGAAGAAAGATCTACACATGGTTTTTATTGATTTGGAGAAGGCTTATGATAGTGTTCCAAGAGATGTTTTATGGAAAGTGTTAGAATAAAAGAGGGTATCTATTAGGTACATACAAGTATTGAAAGATATATATGAAGGAGCAACTACTATTGTGGGCACAGTGGGAGGGGACACAAGAGATTTTTCGATCTCAGTTAGATTACACCAAGGATCAGCTATAAGCCCTTACCTTTTTACATTAGTTTTAGATGAATTGATGAAATATATACAAGAGAGTATTCCTTAGTGCATAATGTTTGTGGATGATATTGTTCTAATAGATGAGACGCGAGAAGGAGTCAATAGAAAGCTAGAGCTTTGGAGAAGTACTCTAGAGTCAAAGGGCTTTAAGTTAAGTAGAACGAAGACAGAATACATGCATTGCAAGTACAGTGAATGCTAAACTAGTGATAGGGAAGGAGTTAGTTTGGATAGAGTGGTACTGTCCCAAAGTAATCACTTTAAATATCTTGGCTCAATCATTCAAGTAGATGAGGGATGTGAGGAGGATGTTAGTCATAGGATTAAACCCGGATGGTTGAAGTGGAGACGTGCCACGGGAGTTTTATGTGATCGCAAGATTCTCAATGAGTTGAAAGAAAAATTTTACCGTACAGCCATACGACCGACCATGTTATATGGTAGTGAGTGTTGGGCACTGAAGGAGTCGTATGCGTCTAAGATAAGAATTGCAGATATGAGAATGTTAAGGTAGATGAGTGACCATACTAGATTAGATAAAGTCCGTAATGAGAGTATTAGAAAAAAGGTAGGAGTGGTGCCAATTGAGGATAAGTTGAAAGAAGGGAGATTGAAGTGGTTTAGTAATGTGAAGCATAGACATACGAAGGCTCAAGTTAGACAAGTATAGCACATTAGGTTAGAGGATAAAAAGAAAAAAAGGGGTAGACTTAAATTTACTTGGAGGAGAGCAGTACAACATGACCTAGAAGCATTACACATTTCTGAGGATTTAATCTAAAATTGTTTAAAATAGAGAAAGTGAATCCATATAGTCGACCCCAAATTTTTTGATAAAGGCTCAGTTGAGTTGAGTTATAGAGATATAAAATTTAAAATGAATTTATAAATAAAATTTACAAAATTTTATAAAAATTTATTTGTTTTAAATAATTGCAGAAATTATTATTATTATTTTGTTTTCCAGTAAATTTTGGAGTCTGATTTGTCTATGGTTTCCTAGTGAAATTTGGAGTCAGATCATTACTTATTGTTTTGCAAGTCCATCAGACTTCTATCGCTAAAGATTTATATTATATAGCCAAGAAAACATACAAGTTCTTTGTTCTTCCAGTATATCAATTCACTGTTCTTTGTTCTTTGTTTTTCATCAAGATATATAGAATGGATATAGATGATTTTCGATGGATTCTGGAGATTACGGGTGTTGACGTCTTGACTTTTATTGACACTGCGATATTGGTGGCTTCGTTGGATTTCGGCGCTAACTTGAAGCAGCGGAGAGATAAGATAGTTGAAATGCCATACGCATTGAGCTCGTCTGGCCGATGTAGGAATATGGGCAGGATTAGTGATGGGCATGAAATGAAAGAAAACAGAAATGAAGCAAAAGGCGGAGATGGATGTGGAAGTGGGTCGATTTATGGAGATGAACATTAAGAAAACGATGATGAATTGGATCCATTTGCAGGATTGTTCGACGATGAGCAGAAGAAGATTTTAGAGATTATACAACATCTTGAAGACCCCGATCAGTCTCAAGATTCTCTGGTTGATTTGCTTCAAACTTTAGCAGATATGGATATGACATTCGAGGCACTCAAGGACACTGGTATTGAAACACATGCCAGTAGTTTGAGAAAGCATTCATCCAATGATGTTCGGAGATTAGTGAAGCAACTTGTCAGGAAATGGAGAGAAATTGTGGATGAATGGTGGAGGCTAAATCGTCAAGAAGAGCAAGCATACTCTACTCTAACGGCTGATGGGAACTTCCCACAGCAAAAAATTTCCCAAAACCAGGTTCCTGATATTGCATACTCTCCAAATCCTCGCAAAGGGAGTTCTGGTTCAGACAAGAAAACTTGTGAACCAGAAGGAAAGCCAAAACCGGTTCCTCGAAAAGAAGCTCCACCTAGACCTACCCAACAATCAGTTTCTGTTTCTCACAATGTGCAGAGACAGAGAGAGCAGCAGCAGCAAAGAAAGGGAGAAGCTGATTATGAGAGGCTGGCCTCCGCAAGGAAGAGGCTTCAAGAGAATTACAAAAAAGCCTTAAATGCCAAGAAGCAAAGAACAATTCAAGTGATAGACATACATTAGATTCCAAAACCCAAGAATTCCTTTTTTCCAAAGAACAAAGGTGGTGGTTCTCAGGGGAGGCACAACTGATTTTGACAGAAGAGTCTGTAACAGGTTCTGCTTATTCAGATCTTTTATATGCAATGCCCTTAAAGATGGCTTATATAATTAGGTTGTGGATGATGTGTTACTTTTGTGAGTTGGGTCATTTTTTTAAAAGAAAATCATATTTGTGAATATGAAATTATTGCATTTTATGATAATTTGATTGTTTTCCAATTTGATCATTTAACATATATGCCCTGAATTTTGCATATTAAAGTTTTTAAATTCTGGACATTTGCATGTTAACTTCTGGAGATAGTTCATGGTTGCATGCTTACTTGCAAATTGCAATGAGAATTTGAGAGGTTGGTCTTATGTAATTCTTGAAAATTTGCAAAGAATGTATCAAATGAAATTGAAAAATCAGCAATATAATTCAATTTGGTTCATAAAAAAATTTCATTTCAATTATATATTGAAGCTGATGCACAGAATTACAAAGGACACAACTTTTACTAAAACTAGTTCGTACACTCTAGAATTTAGAGGAATAAATTGTTTTATGTAAGCATAAGTTGAGACTGTATGGTAGTTTAACCATCATAGAAGCAAAAAGTATTCCACTTTTGTAGAGGAAAAGAAAAGATTTTATGGTAATTTGCAAGAGGCTTGCATGTTCATTTCATACTTGTCCTTTATTTTCTTCAGCCTGTGCAGAATGTTGATCCTCATTTCACAAGCCAAACGCATGACAGATGATACACATTAGCTGCGAGATCACTCTCATTTATGTTTGGAATCCATCATCTCACCTGCAATGAGTCTAACACCCAATCTTTCAAGCACATTTCTCCTCTGGGCTTCTTCCTTGTAAATGTTTCCATCAACATGATTCCATAAGACACTATTCCCTGTGATCCATACTCTGCATATAACATAAAAAATGTAGAGGAATCATGAAAATCAAAACATAATTGTAGTGAAGATATTCCAAAGAAGGAACAACATCTACTAAGATGTTTAACCTCTGTAGCATATCCAAGCAATAGGAATTAGAGTACAAAAATGCCTCAAGGTTTCCATTGGGCATGAACTCCATCACCAATGCTTTGAAGTCAACATTGGCACAGCTGCTGATAATTTTGATAAGATTTCTGTGACGAATGCTTCAAAGAACTTCACATTCTGCGTCAAAACTAGTTGCAAATTGAATACCTTTACTGCAACAGCCATACCAAGCATCCCTCTATATACAGAAGTAGGTTACTTCCGTCTAATCCATTTGTAGTCTGCATGAGTTCCTGGTATGAAAACCTCCTATTTGTTGCCATATGTAGCAAATCAGGTTCAGTAGAGACAGGACTGTTCTCCTTTTTTCTTTGCCGCCTTGCCAGGACACATACAAGGGCTAGTAGCAATATTGCTGAAGCTGTAGCTGGTAAAACATATTTCAGAAATCTTATTGAAGCCTAGCTGAGAGGCTCTGCAGAGTCCAAGATTGTGCATAAAAGATTGAGCTGTGAAGTTTGTAAATGGTCCTCTGCAAGAAATTTCTCCTTCTGGTCTGTTGAAAGACACGTTCAAGTACTTGAAATATGCTAGGGCTTCCAGACACTTGGGAATCACAGCAGAGAGTATGTTATTGGAGAGATCCAGGTGCTCCCAATTGAAACTGGTATAGGTCCTTGCAAGTTATTATGTGCCAAAGAGAGATAAATTATCAACTGTTGGAGAGCACCGATCTCACTAGGAATAATACCACCAAAGAAATGATTCTTTGACAAGTCCATTTGATAGATGACGTCTAAATTTCCAATTCAGATGGCAGCTTTCCATCTAGTGAATTTGATGACAAGTTAAAAACCAATATGTCCTCCTTAAGGGTATACTTGAATTTAAATTATTGCTATCAAGCTGTTAGAGAGGTAAGATTCCCAAAGCAACTTGGTGTTGACCCTAAAAGTCTGTTTCTGCTCATTCTTAACTCACCCAGATTGCTCAGATGACATAGATCATTTGGAATGGAGCCATATTGCCACTAAGATAACAAATTTTAGACAAAATATTGAAAGGAATTCTCTTTGCTAATTTAGAGTAGAGAGCAATTTCCACCGAACCCAAACTTGGCGAATTATCTAGCAGTTTACAATCAGTCGTTTTGGTTTCGAATCAAAATACCAAAGTATGGGATTCATCGATTTGACCTATTACTAGCAGCAGCTTCCGCAGAATCAAATCCAGATGGTATTCAATTATCACCATCAAAATACAAAATCATTCTATACATACAGGAAATCCAAAGAAGCAAAGGCAAATTTACATTTTGCAATAAGCGGGCCAAAAGAAGGGTGAATAATTTCAGTAATGAATACTAATTTCAGCAAATCAAGGTGAAGAAGAAGAAATCATACAGACTTTCTACAAACCCAGATTTCAATTGCAAGGACATGAAGTTTGCACCATTTGTTGTTGAATAGACTCAGGGGGTATTGTTGCCATAGACGTCGGCATCCTTTGGTCATCTGATAGCTATGTCAAATCAACCAAAAATCTAGACCTCCGCTTCTATTAGAACGAGTGGGTTTGGTAACGGTTGACCTCTCTCTCTCTCTCTCTCTCTCTCTCTCTCTCTCTCAGAAAATCACTTTTTTTTATCTCTCTCCTTCTGTCTCTCTCCCTCCAAAGGGTATGTTTGATATTGTTTTGAAGAAAATCCCTTTTTTTTTTCTCTCTCTCTCTCTTTCTGTCTCTCTCCCTTTTCTAAAGGATATGTTTGATATTGTCTCGAAGAAAATCACATTTTTTAAATGTGTTTGGTAGAGAATATTAAAAATTCATTAAAATTAAATTTGATATGTTTGGTAGAGAATATATATATTCTAAAAATGTTCTTTTGGTCTAGAGGCTCAATACTAACCAATTCTATCTATTCTTCTAATTGTCTTCGATCTTGTTGTTACGGTTTAGATCCTAACACCACATTAATAGTTTTTTTTTTCTTAATTGAGATTAGGAATATGTTAGTATGATTTTTGAATATTTTTCATTTGTTCTTCCTCTCTTTTCTCATTTACATTGATTAATAAGCACTAAAGCTATGCTTTCTTAAGTTCAAAAGAGTATGAAGTTTGCACCATTTGTTGTTGAATAGACTCAGGGGGTATTGTTGCCATAGACGTCGGCATCCTTTGGTCATCTGATAGCTATGTCAAATCAACCAAAAATCTAGACCTCCGCTTCTATTAGAACGAGTGGGTTTGGTAATGGTTGACCTCTCTCTCTCTCTCTCTCTCTCTCTCTCTCTCGAAGAAAATCACTTTTTTTTATCTCTCTCCTTCTGTCTCTCTCCCTCCAAAGGGTATGTTTGATATTGTTTTGAAGAAAATCCCTTTTTTTTTTCTCTCTCTCTTTCTGTCTCTCTCCCTCTAAAGGATATGTTTGATATTGTCTCGAAGAAAATCACATTTTTTAAATGTGTTTGGTAGAGAATATTAAAAATTCATTAAAATTAAATTTGATATGTTTGGTAGAGAATATATATATTCTGAAAATGTTCTTTTGGTCTAGAGGCTCAATACCAACCAATTCTACCTATTCTTCTAATTGTCTTCGATCTTGTTGTTACGGTTTAGATCCTAACACCACATTAATAGTTTTTTTTTTCTTAATTGAGATTAGGAATATGTTAGTATGATTTTTGAATATTTTTCATTTGTTCTTCCTCTCTTTTCTCATTTACATTGATTAATAAGCACTAAAGCTATGCTTTCTTAAGTTCAAAAGAGTATATAGTACACTGGCCTATAAGACTATAACTATTTTCCTTTTTCCTTTTTTAAATTCACATTTTTATAAAGAAAAAATTATTATTTAGTCCTTATATTATAGTAAAATTAATGATTTAGTCCTTATATTTTGAAAAACATATTAATTAGTTTATAAGTTTTGATTTCGTCGTATACTTTCCTTTCTCTGTCTATTTTGTTCAAACTTTTGCATTAATGGTAAACACTTTCATTCTTGAGTTGTTACCATTATAACCATTTTTATCCCTGAGTTTCTTTTTTTTTTTTTTATCATTATTAATGCTTTTGTCCTTCCTTGACTACCTTTTAGTTCCTTGACAGATAGTTAAATTGATAAAAATGAAAAGAATGACCACATAGTTGATGGAATCAAATGTGAGGGAGTAAATTATGTATATTTTAAAATAAAAGGATCAAGTCATTAATTATGACATAATTGCGGGGCTAAACAATAATTTACCCTTCACATATCGATGACTATTGGTTTTTTGCCATTTTATTCACAATTCTCTTTCATCCGCATGAAAAATTATTACTTTTAAGAAAAATTATTATTTAAACCTTTTAATTTAATAAAATAACTACTTGAACTTTCAACTTTAAAAAAGATATTAGTTTGTCCCTATATTTTTGTACTATTTACTCTTTAGTCTCTTTGTTCAGTTTAATTCAAGTATTTTGTTAGTCAATATATAATATATTAATTCTAAATTTGAAAATTTGTATAATTATTTTTGATATAGTTAATTTACGCTTTAATTTTTTATATAATTTGTTTAATAATTTTCTTATTCATCCATTCTTGAACATTTTTTTGAAATATGTTTGAATCCAAGTAAAGTTTCAATCAAAGGAAGAAACTCCATTGAGACACAATAGCTTTATACTAATCTATTTTATTGGCTTATTCATATCTGCTCAAGCACAGACCGTTGAAGTTAACTTTTGAGATGGTGAATCTTACAATCCAATTATAGGCATAACATATTGTACATTCAATTGAATATAAAATTTTATAAAAAGCCATTATCAAATGGAGTCAGTGTTGTCTGGTTCTCTCCATGGTATTCGTCTTTGTAGGGGAGCTCCCCAAGTGTCTCATTCACTTTTTGTCGATGATTGCATTCTACTTTTGGTGGGCTACACTCAATGAAGTAAGTGCAATTTCTCAAGTACTACAGAGGTATGAACAGTTTTCAGGTTAGAAAGTGAATTTATGAAAGTCACAGGTGTCTTTTAGTTCAACTGTAGAGAAATCTGGTTAGTTGAGCTTGACTGCTACTCTAGGAGTGAAAAGGGTTACACATCATACTTTGTATCTAGACATACCAACTGTAGTGGGAAGGTCTAAACAAGCTCTTTTTCAACAAATTAAGGAGAGAATTTGGAATAAACTCCAAGGGTGAAGGAAAATTTTTTATCAGGAGCAGGGTAGGAATTATTCATAAAAACTGTTATTTAGGCTATCCTATTGTACATGATGCAGTGCTTTCTTTTACCATCCTCCTTTTGCCATAAAATCCAAGCTACTATCAGTCAATACTGGTGGGGACAGAAATGGTGAGAGAAAATTACATATGTGTAGTTGGAAGCATCTGTGTTGTTTTAAGGAAGAAGGGGGTTTGGGTTTTCTTATATAAAAAAAATCTTAATTAAAAAAAAAAAAAAACTCTATGCTTTCCATTTTTTCAAAAAAATTACTGATTTTTTAAAAAAGCAATTAACAAGAGAATAGAATTTGTAAATTCTATTTTAATCAGAACAAACTTTTATATACAAAATTATACACTCATACTTCTCAATTATTAAAGTTCTTTTTATTTTATTTATTTATTTATTTTGTTCAACTTCTACGAATTAGAAATTCCATTGAATTGATCTCATCATCCTGCAACAGGATGTATTAAAAAAACAAAAACAATCTTCCAGTAACGAGGATTTTGATTTTGTTAAAGCTGCTGATGAATTTAGTGTGGATTTGTCCAAGCTTTTTCTCTAGCTCAGATTTGCTATATATATATATATATATATATATATATATATATATATATATATATATATATATATATATATATATATGAGCATGTTATAGTTAATATCGTTTATGAGCTGTGATTTTATTAATTTCTAGGTATGTACTATCTTGGCAAATTCTTAGTACATTTTATTTTTGAATTTATTTTATGGTGGTAACCCTAAACAATTTAAGGAGTAATTTTGTTTACCTTAGCATTTCTTTTTTTTTTTTGTATTTTTTTATAATTTCTATAAGTTTCTATAAATTTTTACAATTTATTTTACAATTTTTATAAATTTCTTGCTCTTCTCTTTGCTTTGAGAATTAAAGGCCGATGGTGGAAGCATCATAACATGCAACTCTGTAATGTTCTATTATTTCATCAATTATAATAATCATTGAAAAATCATAAACTGTACTTATATCAAACAAATATTAATATTTATTATTTTTTAATAAACTATATATTTTTTATTTTAAAAAATTAGAAAAAAAATTACTAAAAAAGTCAATAGATCATAATCAATATTTATTGCAATAATTTTTAGCCATCGGTTAGGAGATTAATTTTTAGAAAACTTGATTTGGAGTTTGAAGTTAGAGAGTTAAAGTACCGTAAAAAAGCTAAATTTAAGTTTTAAGAGTTTAAGTGTGTCTAGAGATAAATTGAATTTTTATAAATTCAAAATTTCACTTTCATAAAATTCACTATAGTTTTAACCAAATTATATTAAAATGGATAAAATTTTCAAATAATGATTAAATTGGATGATATGCTCTTTTCATGAATCATTACTTTTAGGAAAAAAAAATACTAATTAAAGATTTTATTTTAATGAAATTAACTACTTGATGAAAAATATATTAGTTAGTTCTTATATTTTTATTTTATATATTCTTTAGTTTCTCTGTTTAGTTTAATTCAAGTTTTCTATTAGTCAATGTATTCAAAAATGAGAGAAAACAGTAAATCAAATAAAAATACAATGTTAACTAATGTATTTTTTTAAAATAAAAAGATTAAGTAATTAATTTAATTAAAATAGAGAGGCCAAATATTAATTTTCCCTTACTTATATTTCATGTATATATGTTAAAATTCTACATTCTAAAATCTAAAATTTTAAATTCATGTATAAATGAATTTTTGTTATAGTTTATTTACAATTGAATTTTTAATAAATTTATTTAATATTTTTTTTCATTCATCCATTCTTAAATATTTTTCAAATATGTCCAAATCCATCTTTTTTTTTTTTTTACGACTTAATTCGCAACATGCGATGTTCTCCTATATAACATCCAGTTTAAGTGCTCTTATCCAAGTAAATTTTCAATCAAAAGAAGAAACTCCATTTGAGACGCACAACAACTTTATACTAATCTTCCTTATTACCCTATTCATCATATAAGCTCAAGCATTAGTAGTTGAAGTTGACTTTTGAGTTCGTGATTCATACAACTCAATTATAGGCAAAATTTGCCAATTGGGCATTTGCTTGGCCATAGTTTCACTTGTTTTGATTCTTTTTATTGTTACTGGGTGGACCATTTTTGTCATTTGGACCTCTATCTTAGTAAAAGTCACATATGACTCGTATCAAGTTCTCTATCAGCTACTTTGCAATGCAATTTGCTAGGTGCTTGTCTTATTGAAGAGACTAATGGAAGTAAAAGGATAACACAATAGTGATGATGAACCAGTTGAATTCTATATGTAGATTAATAATAAATTGAAGCGTGATGAATTAATACAATGAGGAGTGAGAAGGGGAAGGGAAGACTTAATATGACGCAAGAAGAAGTCTGATTAATTAGTCTAGGATTAAGACTTAATTGTTGTCTTTTTTGTTGTGATAAATTGATTTGCTATAGCCTATTGCATAGGCATTGATCTTCTTATTGTTGTTGTTGTGTAACATATTGTGTGTGTTTGGAAATTTTTAAAAACTAAATACCTATTCTATTATTCTCTATCTTTTAATTGATGTGTTTGAGATTGATTAACAAAGCTCTCTAGAGCATAAGGACTACCAAGAGTACCTTAACTATATGTGAATTGCACAATACTTCATTGTTTTCTATCTTTCACACTTCTCCTCTTTTTCCATACTCCACAAACTTGATAGGAAAATAACCAATTAATTACATACATTAGAGTTCCAACAATAAGTTAATATCCCAAAGAAAAATTAATTTAACTCTTCCTTCTTGTATCAACCTAAAAGCTAATTAACTCAAGTGGAAATTTAGGACAATATCAACAATAACATAGCAACAAGAAAAATAACTCCAACAGCGAATTTACATGGAAAACCTCCTCAAATTTAAAGGAGTAAAAATCATGGAGCAATAAATAATCTACTATCAACAAAATTGGAAATACAAAAGTTCATCTCTAGCAATTAATAACTAGAGGAATACACAATTCCCCACCACAAAAATTACATAAACGTCTCACGATAATCAGTTATTGATAAACAAAATCAATGAACAAAGCAATAAGTGAGAGTTGAAAAAAATATCACAAAAATAGAGTGTAGAAAATCATGGACCAAAACAAAAAGCTAGAGATCAAGAAATATCACCAAAATAGAGTACAGAAAAACATGGACTGAAACAGCAAGCTAGAGATCTCCAAATCTCATCTCCACAATTCACAATGGAGAACCAGATGTTGAAAACTTGCAGACCAAATTTGAGCTCAATCCAATGCTAAACAAACTCACAAAACTAGGACAAGTGTATTGTAAGCTATCCACTTAAAAAAATTATAGAAAATGTTATACTTCTTACTCTCTCTTTGTTTTGCATTTTCTCTAAAAAATCTATAGGCTTTCTTTACTTTTATATGTAATAGTTGGGCCTACTCATACAGACAAAAAAACCCAAAAAATTAAAAGTATTCACAATTATGCCACCCATGGGCTTGGGGCATCCTCCACATTAGAAGGAAACCCAACCCAACAAAACCCAAATCCACACAGATTCGCATCCATCACTCCTCTCTCCACCTCTCTCATCTCCCTCCTCCCTCATCGTCATTGCTAAGAATAGTTATCTACCACTCTTGATTCTTGAATCATCATTATTTCTCCACCCTCCTAGCCCTCTTTGAGAATTGTCAATGGACTCACCCATTCCCAATCTTGACCTGTTGGTCTCGTGGCCTACTGTCCACACATACTTACAAGCCTACACCTATTGCCTAGTTGTGGCCTCTTAGTGCTAGTGGTAGGCAATTACAGTTAAAGTTATGGTTTTAATTCCGATTCGGGTTTTAGATCTTAAAATAATTTTACATAATTATTTTCATAATATATCTTTCCGCTATTTCTAAATTCTACAATCTTTAAATATAAGGTACATATACAATTTATGATTAAGAATTTTATATAATATAATAGTACAATTATATTATACAATATGCCTTTTAGCTATTTTTTAATTATTTAATCTCTAATTATAAGATGCATTTACAATTATGAATTAAGCATATATTTAATAATAGTTTATTATATTTAATAATTATAAGGTAATATAATGTATTTCTATAGTATAATATCCATAATCTATCTATATCATACATAAATGTTTGAGAGGGAGGGGCATTGGGTTTACCAAAAATACCCTTTATTCTTCAAATTAATTACAATTTATTTTTTATTATTTAAATTAATTTTAGAATTTGCATAAATTTAAAAATCTTAGTCCTAATTATACATAACTTCAATTAAATATAAAATTTTATAAGAAGCCATTATATTATTTACAATTATATTTTTATTATTTAAATATTAATTTCAAAGTTTAAATAAATTTAAAATTCTTAGCTTGTCGTACTTGTACTTTTTAAATCTAAACTCCCTTCAATAATAGCCACAGCTTCCATCTTCCTTGCTGCATTTATTATCAAATGGAAGCTGTGGGTTTCAGCAGCTAAAATCAAAGAATAGTATCTAGAATGTAACCTTTGGGTTTACCTCTTAGCCTTTTTTCTGTTAGTATCATACTCTTGCCCACATACTGCAAGAGTTCCACAAACTTGTCTATATACTCATCCACACTCATACTAGCTGTCTGTCTCAACTGCTCAAACTCTACCGCCTTCAACTCCTTAAAGCTTTCTGGGAAGGCCCATTTGGTAAATTCTACCATAAATTGAGATCAGGTCATACTATCAACTTTATCAACAACATAAGCCTTATACTATTCCTTTGCCTTCTTACATTTCAAGGTAAAGCCAGCCATCTGAATAGCCCTACTGTCACTAGCACCCAAATTATCTGCTATCATCTTAACTGCCATTACATACTCAAAAGGATCGTCTCCTTCCTTGTATTTAAGCGCATCAAGTTTTAGGTAATCTATCATTTTTGCTTTACCTCTACCACTTGTCCCAGTCTCTTGTGTCAAAACTACTGGGGCTGTAAGAGGTGGCGGTGCTTGCTTACCTATAACTTCCTCTATGGGAGTTTAAGTTCCCATGGTGGTTAAAGAGCTATAAGGATATTATTAGGGAGGATACATGGAATATGGGTTGAAATGTGGGAAGTAAAATGAGTAAGGCATGAAGGAAGGATAATGAGGGTAGCTCGTAAACCTGGGGTTTCTTAAACTTCCTTATTATGGATAACCATATCCAAACCCATAATCTGGCCCTTACTAAGGTAAGGAAACATACTCTGACTCGTCTTCTACCTCCACAAAACTGTCTTCTCCCATCATTCCCATACCGAAAGGCTCAGAATTCTTATGCTGCTATGGAAGACAATGAAAACCCCATCATGCATCTACTGACATTCTAGGTGTACTAGAGGTTTCCTTGCTAACCTCCAAAGACTTTATAGGACCTCTTGAAGACTCTCCCTTTCCACTTCTACTTGCTCTCTCCTTGACAACAAGATTGACGAGTAGTGCTTCAATACTTTCATTCTCAAGTGGAACACCGGTCAACCTAGCGGCCCATCTTAAACCTTGCATTTTTGAAAGCAAACAAGAAGTGTTAAGCACATAAAAAGTTCATGTGGAGTCACATAACCACACCACATATCATCAAACATAGCATGAAATGTAACATACACATAACATTCATCATATAACAACAGAGACTCAACCCTACTGGACATGTATTTTCATAATTGTGCTGGTCAACATACTTCCTTTCACCTCTATTCTATACTTTTACAAGCACGAAGGTCCACTCATCTAACCTAAAGCTTTGATGCCAACTTTGCAATTACCTAACCAGGAGGCCGTTACAAGTGCTAAGAACTGAGTCAACTTAAGGCTGTCGAAACTCGTAGCAAGCCTAAAATCTATTAAACATAACTATAGTCCTATATCTCACAATCCAAGCATACTCTAAACTATTACACTTTAGTTTTCTCATTCATCATTAACATAAAAACGGTTAAGAATTTGAACCTTTACACGCATAAAATTACTAAAGTATAATTGGTTCATACATGCATTCTCACATGAGGAGTTAACTTGGATTTAAAACATATATAATTACAACTCTTATGTTTAAGGTAAAACATCTACCAACTTAATTACTAGCACTGAAACTATTTCTTTACATATTACATGTCCACTAATCCAATAACATACATAAAATGCTCTATAGCTACTCTTGCTGCTTAAGCTCTAAAGGACTCTTCTATTTCTACACTCTTGCACTCAGGGTTAGGGGAAAAGGATGAGCTTACATAAGCTCAATAAGTAAACTAACTAGCAACATTTATTTATAACATTTATCTCATACATATGTAATGTACCATCCATATGAGTTTTCACATCACAAACATATCACATAGGATGGACTTGTCACCAGTGACTCTCCTAATCCAATATGCCTAATGCATACAGAGGCTATTCAAGACTTTCGTTTAATATATCCAATGTGCCCAGCTCATACAAAGGCTCATTAGGACTTCCACTTATAACATGACATGTGTCATGCACCAAGAGGCATCGTAAAGATCTCCTCTTTGCTTTTATGGATCCATAACATACATAACATAACATGGTTATAAACATGAGGGGCATCAGTGGGTCATCCATAATCCATCATGCACTAACAGCAAAAATGCAATTATGCAATATATTTGTGTTTTAGATACATACACCCTAAATAGGATGACATAATGCATGAGGATGATCATAATTTAAATTTAACATACTTGCATTTATTAAGGTTAGAATTACTCACTTCTTGAAGCCTATCAACTACCTAACACAAATGGCAGCGAGCCTCAAATCCTTAGATTCCTGAATCCCTCAAGTTTGATCCTATAACCATCGAAACCTAATGAGTTATTTGAAGCTCTAAAACTCTATACAAGATCAAACATCTTATTCTAGGCCCTTAGAAATAAAAAAATCATATTTTGAAACCTTGAAATCAAAAGAGGAATAATATTGGCAGAACCAAATTTGACTGCCGGAGTTTTCGACTTTAGATGCTGAACCTTTGATTATCGGGTGCCCATTTTGGGTAGTAGCCATTGCACTGCTGAAGGCTTGGACTTTGGTTGCCGAACCTAGAATTTCTCTAGATTTTCTCGAAAAACTACATGCTTCAGCTACTAAAATAATGGTATTCGAGAGCCAAACATAGGAATTTCCAGAATTCCCAAGAAGAAAATAGCAGAATTTCTCTTCCCAAATGAATTGCATATTAATTTTAATGAATTTATTTTAGTTCAGCAACATGCATAAACTCAATTTAAATCCTTTCTGCAGTAGTCAATTGAAAATAATATATATATATATGTGTGTGTGTAAAATGTTAGTGTCACATCAAATTTATAAGAAAACAAGTAAAAAAAAAACGTTAGAATCTAAAATAAAATTATTCCTCCTCACCTGAAAAAAAAAAATATTGAACAAGAATATTAATATTCATCTTAACAAGTTTAAATACTAAATATAATTATAATTTCTAAAACTATGTATAATAAATTTGCCAAGAACCAATCGATTGAACCAAATGAAATTGAAAAATCAGTTTATTTTTCTATGTAATTCAATTCAGTTCATAAAAATTTTCATTTCAATTATTGAGGTTCGGTTCTATATGAAACTGAACCAACCTAATGCACAGCATTACAGAGGACACCACTTTTCTTAAAACTATCTCGTACACCCTAGAATTTAGAGGAATAAATTGTTTTATGTAAACATAAGAGTTGAAACTATATATATAGTAGCTTAACCATCAAAGTTCCTGGCTTATGATAGAAGTAAAAAATTTTGAGACACTGGCAACCAATTCCACTTCAAGAATTTGTAAAGAAAAAGAGAAGATTTTATGGTAATTTGAAAGTCGCTTGAATGTTCTTTTCATACTTGTCCTTTATTTTCCTCAGCCTCTGCAGAACCTCTCGTGTATTGATCCTCATTTCAGGTGATTCCTCACAACATTCAACAGCCAAACTCATGACAGATGATACACATTGCACCTTAGCTGCAAAATCACTCTCATTTGTGTTTAACAAGTTGGAATCCAGGATCACACTAATTTCTCCATTCTGCATTGAGTCTAATACCCAATCTTTCAAGCACATTTCTCCTTCGAACATTTTATCTGTGGGCTTCTTCCCTGTCAATGTTTCCATCAACATGATTCCATAACTGTAAACATCTCCTCTTGTGGACACTATACCCTGTGATCCATACTCTGCATATGACATAAAAATGTAAAGGAAACATGAAAATCAAAACATAAATAGAATAGATTAAGAGTATAGAAATATAGAAAAAGGAACAGCACCTGGTGCCATATATCCAATTGTGGCTAGCGTTTTGGTTTGTGTCATTGATATGCTTTCACCCAAGAGCTTCGAAATTCCAAAGTCGCCTAAATGGGCAACCATATTTTCATCCAACAGGACATTGCTGGGCTTTATGTCACAGTGAACCACTGGTGTGGAATAATTGTAGTGGAGATATTCCATAGCAAGTGCAACATCTACTAAGATGTTTAACCTCTGTAGCATATCCAAGAAATAGGAATTAGAGTGCAACAAAGCCTCAAGGCTACCATTGGGCATGAACTCCATCACCAATGCTTTGAAATCAACATTGGCACAGCTGCTGATAATTTTGATAAGATTTCTGTGACGAATGTTTCGAAGAACTTCACATTCTGCCTCAAAACTTTCTAGTGCTCCTTCTAGCTGCAAATTGAATACCTTTACTGCAACAGCCATACCATCAACAAGCATCCCTCTATAAACAGAACTCCAACTCCCTTTACCAAGTAGGTTACTTTCGTTGAATCCATTTGTAGCCAGCATGAGTTCCTGGTATGAAAATCTTCTACACGTTGCTATATGTAGCAAATCAGACCAAGTAGAGGCAGGACTGTTCTCCTTTTTTCTCCACCGCCTTGCCAGCACATATACGAAGGCTAATACCAATATTGCTGAAGCTGTAGCTAGTAAAACATATTTCAGAAATCTTATTGATTTTTGAGGACTACTAGGAGCATTGCAAGGCTTGAAGCCTAG